>NC_055986.1:7599544-8199544 GCF_018446385.1 Zingiber officinale | reverse complement strand
ATATATATATATATATATATATATATTTTTTGAAGAAATTTAATGTCTGTTTCTCTAAATACGTTTCATGAATCATTTGAAAATTATATAAAAGCACGTTATTATAATTTTTTATCTTGAAAATATATTTTCTAATATAGAATAGTTTTAATCAAAATTATTCTAAACAATTTGGTCAATTATTTTATATTAAAACTATTTTAATTATAGCATTTTTGACAGAAAATATTTTATTAATAATATTTGATTAGTTTTAATTAATTCAAATTAATGTTAATTATTTTTAAAAAATGTTGTGAACCGTGAGTAGTATAAGGTAGAATTACTTGTTAATTTACTCACTAACAAAAAAAAAAATTAAATTAAAAAAAAAAAGATAGAAGCGTCGAGGTTGGACTGGGCGTCAACTTGTAGGCATATTCTAATTTTAATTTTTTAGTCATTCTAATTTCTGTATCCATCATATTTTAATCCAAATCAATTAATATTAAAATATTAATTTGATATAAAGAACATTTTTAATTTTTAAAATAAAAAACAAAATTTTAATTATTATTTTTTAAATAATCATACCCCCAATCTATCAAACATAAGTGTTCCTAATTGCATAAAAACTTTAATCCATTTGTTAATTAAATTTCTTTTAACAATTAAAAATTAATTTGTGCTGAAAAAATAATTATCAATAGCCAAATTAATATTTAAGAGTATAGATATAATTAAGAGAACTAGGTAATATATAGGCCTGCATAAATATAATTAAGAGAACTAGATAATATATAGGACTTAGTTTAATATCATTCCAAGTTCTCTAGGTCCATCAACTAAAATAGATTGATAGATTTGGAGAGCTTGAAATAATATGAAACTAGATTCTATATATTCGTCTAGTTTTCCTAATTATATTCATACTCTCAAATATTATAATATATTAAGAGTGATGATTTTTTAAATATGAATATATATGAAAAATCTAATTTGTATTAAAAAAATCACTGTACTCAATATATTAAGTCAAATTGATATTCGAGGGTATGAATATAATCAAGAGAACTAGATGAATAATTCCATTAACCAATCTTGACCGATTTCGAGCAAAATCGATAAAAAGACCTAGAGAGCTCAGAATTAGATGAAATCATGTTTAATGTGTTTTTCTAGTTTTTTTTATTATATTCATACTCTTAAATATCAATTTGACTTAATATATTGAGTGTAGTGATTTTTTTAAACATAAATTAAATTTTCAAACACATTTGCATTCAAAAAATCATTACTCTCAATATATTATTAAAGACATAGATATAATCAAGATAATTAGACGAATACATAGAATTTAGTTTCATGTCATTTCGAACTCTCTAGATCGATCAAAATCGACTGATAGACATAGATAGCTTGGAATGACATAAATTAAAATTTATATGTTTATTTAATTCTCTTAGTTATATTTATGTCTTTAAATATTTATTTGATATAATATATTAAAAGTAATAATTTCCTAAGATGAATAGAAATTAATCGTAATAATTTCCTAAGATGAATCAATTTTTTAATTGTTAAAAGAAATTAATCTTTCTTACTATTTAGTAATTGATTAAAGTTGTTTATGTAAACAGTAACTTAAATTGATTCCACATACAATTGATTAAAAATTATTAAAAATTTGATTTGTGTAATTGGCTGTGTTTAAAGAATCATTATTGAGACCATGTATATAATCAAGAGAACTAGAAGAATATATAGAACTTGGTTTCATATTTTTTTCGAATTATTTAAATCCATCAATTAATTTTAATCGATTTTAGATAAAATCGATAAATGAATATAGAAAATTCAAAATAATATGAAATCATGATTTATGTATTCGTCTAATTCTTCTGATTATATTCGTAATATCAAATATCAATTTGATATAATATACTAAGTGTAATGATTTTTTAAATATGAATTAAATATTTTTGAATATATTCATATTTAAAAAATCTCTACTCTCATTATATTATGTCAAATTAATGTTTGAGGGCATGTACATGATCAGGAGAACTAGATGAATACATAGAATATGATTCCATATCATTTCGAGCTCTCAGGTTCATCAACCGATTTTATTTGAAACCGATTAATAGACCTAAAGAGATCGGAATGATATGAAATGAAGTCAAATGTATTCATCTAGTTCTTCTTATCATATACATATCTTCTAATATCAATTTGACATAATATATTAAGAGTAATGATTTTTTTAAAGATAAATTAATTTTTAAAAAACTACATATGAATATAGCAAATTAATTGGGATAAATGTGAAGGGATAAATTGGATATTGCATAAGTAATTTGATAATTTTAAAATTATAATATCTAATTTAGATATTTTAAAAAATATATATTTACGTGGTTTAATCAAAAACTGAATTTTATTTGTGGTAAAGTGGAAAAATTGTTGCTTGATTTATGGGGTCTATTTTTACCTTAAAAAAATATACAGATCCGCTACATTAATGAGAAGGTAGATTTTCTAGACAGTTTTTTACGGTTCAGGAGATGATCCCTAAGTATACAGTGGTGGAATACATGACCCCCACTTATAAAATAGGTGGGGACCATTCATCCCCACCAATACATGTTTAGGGACTATCCTCTGGACCGCAAAAAGCGTTCCAGAGGATCTGGGCTCCATTAATGATCCTTCTAGTGTCGATCCCACGGATATAGAGGGAGGTATATGCAGGTACACAGACGTCAGGTGCATAGTGGGATAAACCCTATATCGTCAGTTCATGAGAATCGACCCCTGGCCATTACGCCAGAGATGCCATGCACCCACTGTCTGTCCATTTTTACCCTTAAAAATGTAGATCCGCTACATTAATGCTCCTCTTAGTGTCGACCCCACGGATATAGAGGGAGGTACATGCAGATACTCAGGCGTCAGGCGCATGGTGGGATAAACCCCAGGTCATCCATTTTACCCTTAAAAAATGTAGATCCGTTACATTAACGACCCCCAGTGTCGACTCCACGGATATAGAGGGAGGTACATGCAGATACACAAACGTCAAACACATGGTGATAAACTCCAGGTCGTCTATTTTTACCCTAAAGGTAGATCCGCTACCTTAGCGGCCCCCCTAGTGCCGACCCCACGGATATGGAGGGAGGTTCATACAGATACATAGGCCATAGGCGCATGGGTCTATTTTTACCCTAAAGCAATTATGACAGGAGGATCACGTTGCCCTGCAAAATTGTAAATTAGTGAAAGGGTGCCTATCACATGCATCATTATAGGATTATATTTTTCTCTTGATCTTAGGATGAATAGATAGGAGCTGGGATGAATATATTTATCTTTCTGCCACCATTATAGGATTATATTTTAGACGACGATATATCGCCATAATGAAGATTTTGGACTCTTTTAGTTCTGTAGTTTCTTTTTGAGAAAGTATTTTCAATGTTAAGATTTCCTTAAAAATCATTAAAAATTGAGTATTCTAGAAAAGTAAAAGCTATTCCCCATATATTTATAACTCATTTATGAGCTATCCATCGAGATAAGAAGATTGTCATCGAAAGGAGTTATCCTCATAGTTTAACATGTTAGATTCTCATGAAACTTAAACCGTATGAATTTTAGAGGCTAAATAAAAACTCGTACATAAAAAAATACAATAATATGTGAGTATATATTTTATTTCAATAAAACATATAACATAATAACATGAAATATAAATAAATAGTGGCAAGAAACTTAATTGAAGCATCGTCTAATAAATATAGAAATCTTTGAGAAAGAAGTAATGGAAGTAAAGGGGAAGATCTTTCAAGGAGATTAGGGTTGACAATATTAAATTTTCTTCATCAATGGAGAACGAAAAAATATCTCAAAAATGATACCCTAAACCTTCGGAGATCTCCCCTTATATAGACAACTAATCTATTATCAACATATAAATGATAACGGATCAAGCTAAAGAGTTTTACTTATTTAACCCACATCCAATAATTTTAAAGTCAATAAGTTTAAGTTATATCACTTTAATGGATTCAGTTTATACTCATATGTACAACTTACAATTAAACCCACCAATTAGAAATAATAATCAACAATCTCCCAATTGGGCTACTTGTGAATTGTATATAAAAAATAAATAAAACTTTAGTTGATATCAAACTTTATGGGTATAAGATACCCTTTAACAATGTAGTTCATTAACTTTATTAGTATAAGACTAAAGAGGTCATAACTACTATATATGTCTGTAACGAGCCCCGACAGTAATCACAATACCAATGTCATTTGATCCTGTCCGAATCGCCGAACCAAAGGACGCTGGGCACGTGGCGCTCTCCTAGTCGATGACACAGGCCTCCGAAGCTCCGACGACCCTGCACAGAAGTCGGGCCGGGCAAGGGTTCCCGGCAGCGACCCTCCGACGCTCAAGTCAGGTGAGTAGTGGAAAAAGGAGCTCCCAAGCTTGTAAAATGCGTACCTCCGGCGAAGAATGAGGGCCTTTATATAGGGCAGCGAAGAAGTGAGTGTACACCTACCGAGGTGTACACGTGTCCATAGCTCATACTCCAGTAAGGACTTGTCAGTGAGCTTCCCTAACCCATACTGCTATAGTCTTAGCATGTCCTCGATGGGACAGCGGAATCCCCTGTCACAAGATTTGGAGCATGGCCCACACGTGAAACATACCTGCCGTCAGAAAAGACTCTTGTCCTTTCCTTGCTCCAATCGCGACAGCTTCAACATCCGTCGATATAGCGATGGTGTAGATATCACGTGCTTTATCGGGACTATATAGGGTTACCTGGCTCGATCCGCTTCATGCGATCCCTCCCCTCTCTCACACACCCTCCGGTGATCTTGTTTGATGATCGTCACCGGCATCTCCGCCAAACTCCGTCCGAACCATCCTCTCTGGCGTTCCTTCACGTGTCCGGTGGCAGCCTCTCCGGCCGTCCGGTCGGACCCGGCCCTCTCCGGATGGACAACTGCCACTGACTTCCACGTGGCGTTGACTCCACAGGGCGGGGTCCCCTGTTCTTACTACCGGATCATCATTAATGACATAAATCAAGATGTGGATGTATAGAGTAAAAATTACATAAAATGTGATCAATACATGTAAATTTTTAACTGGTCAAAAGTGACCCAAAAGGTGTTGGTGCAGTTTTCACTAATAATCAAACTCAAATTTTGATGTATGACAAAGGTTAAAGTTAGACTTATGTTTTATAATCTATTTACCAAGTGTGCAGGACTGAAAAACTTGATGGGACTTGACACTAGGCTGAAGTCCAGTTAGGTTGATAACTGCAAAAAAAAGCCAGATAGGTTGATATTTGACAGAAAGTCTAGTTGGGTCTACGGGACCTGACAACTGGTTGAAATCCAGATGGAGCATCTGGTAGGAAGACCTGGTGGGTCAAGAGATCAAGGTCAAGTAAGTTTGCAAAGGGTAAGTGGAGATAAGCACTGCAGGAGAGAGATCTAGTGAGCACACTGTTGGATCGAGTCACGCGTGAGAAGAGGAGGAGGGGGGGGGGGGTGAATCATGTGGTTTTGAAAAACTTGTTCTTGTAGGACACTTGGCGATCGGCTAGAGAAGGGTGAATAACCCTGTAAAAATCGAACGCAAACCCTTCTCGAACTTTACAGCTTAATTAACTAACATTTGCATAAAAAGAAACTAATTAATTAGAGAAAGAAAAAGAGGCAAAAAGAATTACTTGGTTGTAATCAGAGGATTGCTAATCAAGGCAAGAGAAGCTCACTATGAAGATCTCCTTTGGGCAGAGTAGCCTTTTACAATGTTGATGACTCACAAACACTAGTAGAACAAGAAAGGAATGATTTACAAGTGTTGTTTTTCACTACTAGGATCAGGGTTGTATTTATAGCCCTGGTCGGGCGTCTGGAAGGGTTCTAAGCACCTAGAGGGGGATAAAGTTTTATCCCTATCACAACAGAATGCGATACGTAGAGTTTCGGATAAAACTATGGTCCGGGCGCTCGGAACCATTCTGAGAGCCCGGACCAGAAAGTCAACTTTTAGTTGACTTTTTAGTCTGGGTCTTTCGCTCCGGTTCCTTTCGCTTGGCTCCAAGTCTTTCGCTCCGGCTCCCCTCACTTGGGTGATTTTGGCCATCCGGAATAGGGCTTGCCCGAACCCATTTTTCGGCCTTCGAATAGTTTTCTGCTCGGACTTCTCGTCCCTCGGAAATGTCACGTGCCCCCTTCTCGTCCGTCAGCGTACTCTTCTGCAGCACCTCATCCCTCAGACGCATCGATCTTGTCGGCTCTCTCCTGTGCCGTCCTTCTCGCTAGCTGCGTCTTTCGCTCGACTTCTTGAGCTCCTAAGTTCTTGCACACTTAGATACAAGGCATCAAAATAATAATATGACCTAACTTAACTTGGTTGATTAAATCAAAACCATCACGGGGTACTCACAATCTCCCCCTTTTGATGTGGATCAACCCAAGTTAAGTTAGGGTAAACAAGATATTAAATTAAAGACATTAAATGAAATTTTAAGTTATTTAATATTAAAGACATTAATATTAAATTGTAAGATTTGAAAATCAATAAATATGCAATATTTTTGAGAAATATATGTTGGGGTAATTTCCCTAGGTCAAGTTTGACCAGTTCGACTAAGCTTGAGTTGAGTCAAGCTTGAGTCGGGATTTGAGTTTTGATGTTTAACAATATAAGGAGATTGCTGGAGCAATCGTCCGGTTATTGAGATGGTCAAAGGGTTGACTAGGTTGATGAAAATACAAGTCAAGTAGGTCAAGGTTGACAGGAGACTTGACTGGGAAAGACTTAACTGGAGGTTAGGCGTATGGAAGTCCTAACTGGAGTTTAGGCAGTGGTGGAAGTCCTAACTGGAGGTTAGGCAAATTGGAAGTCCTAACTGGAGTTTAGGCAGCGGTGGAAGTCCTAACTGGAGGTTAGGTAAATTGGAAGTCCTAACTGGAGTTTAGGCAGTGGTGGAAGTCCTCACTGGAGATTAGGCAAATTGGAAAGTCCAAGTGTGATCTTGGCAAAGGAGAAAGTCCTGGTGAGGAGCCAGGCAACTGAAAGTCCAAGTGTGATCTTGGCAAAGGATGAAGTCCTGGTGAGGAGCCAGGCAATTGGGAAGTCCTGGTGAGGAGCCAGGCAACGGAAAGTCCAAGCATGTGGTCTTGGCAAGGCGAGTCCTAGTGTGATTTGGCAAGGAGAACTCGATAACTAGGATGAGGCCGAAGGAAGCTCTTGAAGGCAAGGCGTGAAGGATGAGGAGATATCCGAGGGGCGCAAGGCTGATGGAGGAGGCTAGAAGTCTAGTTCGAGGTTGGTCGAGTGTGGTGGTACAATCCGACAACTAGGATGAGGCCGAAGGAAGCTCCTGAAGGCAAGGTGTTAAGGATGGGAGATATCCGAGAGACGCAAGGCTGACGGAGGAGGCTAGAAGGCTAGTTCAAGATTGGTCGGGTGTGGCCAAGTGCTAGGCATGAAGACCCAATAGGTCACGGTTGACCGGGAGTTGGGTTTGGAAATTTGGACTTGAGTTTGAGTTAAGTCCAGGCTGGTCAATCGATCGGGCGATCGATTGAACCAGAGTCCAATCGATCAGTAGATCGATTGGAGTGTGCTGCGATTGAGGGAAGTCCCAATCGATCGGTCGATCGATTGGGATATGAAATCGCGAGCACAGAAGCTTTCCCAATCGATCGGGCGATCGATTGGGAGCTACCAATTGATCGGTCGATCGATTGGGCAGGGGAGTTCTCGCGCGATCGCGAGAACACAGAAATCTTCTGAATCGATCCACCGATCGATTCAGATGTTCCCAATCGATCGGTCGATCGATTGGGATTTGACCGTTGGGCTGGATGTAGGTGATGGACGGTTACGATGGAGCGGTGCTGATGTGGCAATCGATTGGGGATGAATTGGATCGATTGGGAGCATTGTTTAAAGCCTGGGCGGAGCGTTTTCTCCGCAGATCTGCGCAATCTTTTCCTGCGAGCTCACAGCGATTTTTCGGCTATCTTCTCCGAGCTTCTCCGCCAGTTCTTGAAGGATCTTGGGGTGCATCCCCAAGGTTCAAGAGGCAACAACAATCAACAAGTAAGCAAGAAGAATGGTGTATTTCGGTTATATTTTTGTATCTTCTGTTGGGGTTGCAAGGTTGCAAACATAGTCCCATATTGGAAACACATGGGAAAGATCATGGGTTTAAAAGAATTTAGATATCTCCACAATTGCATGATATTGTCCACTTTGGGCCTAAGCCCTCATGATTTTGCTCTTGGGCTCTCCCCAAAAGGCCTCATGCCAATGGAGATATCTTTTTTCTTATAAACCCATGATCTTTCCCATGTGTTTCCAATATAGGACTATGTTTGCAACCTTGCAACCCCAACAATCCCCCCCTCAAACAAAGGACCATAGGCTTCCCACGTCCGATCCTCGACCCACCAGGTCTTCCTGCCCCTCGGTCCACCCGACCTACAAGGACTTCCTTGCCTAGTCGCAACTAGGACTTCTTGCCTGGTGTCTGGTCCTCTTGATCCGAACATAGGAGCCCACACTTTCTTTGTTCAAGGTTAATATTGTACCCACATGGCTCAATCAGACCATAGCTCTTGTGCACAGTCGGCGGTTAAACCTTCTGGCAGTCCGGGCTCTGATACCAATTGATGGATCGAAAGCGCTAGAGGGGGGGGGGGGGTGAATAGCGCTCGTGGCTATTTCGTTTTTCGAAATATCGGAATCGTAAAATTAAGTAACGCAGCGGAAAAAGTAAAGCAAGCACAGAACGACGCAGATGTTTTACTTCGTTTGGAGCCTATGGCGACTCCTACTCGAAGGCCCGCGGTCCTTGACCACTTTCCGTGGGCAACAACTATATTATCGGAAAGATTACAATTTGAATTACAATTAATGCAATAAGTAAACTGATACCGACAACAAAAGATCGAAGAGTCTGAGCTTCGGGTCGTCGACGTCAAGTAGTAGCACTTCAAGGTCGTCTCGTTGGCAGCACTTCACAGAAGAAAGCTTAGAATTTGTTGTTGTTGTTTAGCTGCTCCCTCGACCCTCTTTTTATATGACATTCCGGGCGCTTGAATCCCTTCCAGGCGCCTGGAGTGTGACGTGGCCAACCAACCAGGATGCTCCACGTGGCGAAGTCGCGCAGGGGATAAAATTTGGTCCCGGGTGCCCGGATCCATCCCGGGCGCCCGGACCCATCCCGGGCGCTCGGACCACCTTTTTCCAGCAGGTTCCTCTCCTGCAAAACAAGGTTAGTCCGAGCAAATACCCTGCAAGACAGTGTTAGAATCTGATAAAACATAGTAAAGAAGAACTGACAGTCTTCGGACTGTCCGAGTCTGACTTCGGATTCCCAACCGGAAACCCTAGGTCGACCAGCCAACTCACCCTCTACGGGAACGCGTCCTCACCTACTCCCCTCAGGAAAGATTACCTGATGCCAGTCCGGTCCTCTAGACCAACTGGACTTTCTGCCTAGGGTTACCACCCCCTAGGACCTAGGGTTACCGCCCCCTAGGGTTTTTCTCCACCTAGGGTTGCCACCCCCTAGGACCTAAGGTTGCCGCCCCTTAGGGTTTTCCTTCACCTAGGGTTACCGCCCCCTAGGACCTAAGGTTGCCGCCCCTTAGGGTTTTCCTTCACCTAGGGTTACCGCCCCCTAGGACCTAAGGTTGCCACCCCTTAGGGTTTTCCCTCACCTAGGGTTACCGCCCCCTAGGACCTAAGGTTACCACCCCTTAGGATTTTCCCTTTGCCTAACCGCAGCTAGGACTTTCCTGAAACACTTATTCAACATGTTAGATCACCACAAACCTTAACTTTGAATCTTTTGCCATTATCAAAACTTAGGTTCGATCGTCGGATGCTTCCCGCACCAACATCTTCTTCTTGTGTGAGTGTTGTAGTGTTGTGTGTATTTGTACGAGGCTTCTCCACCTCCAGCTGCGACCGAGAAGGAGTGTTTCATAGTGGAGGAGTGAGTCGGTGTGTGGATCCTTGGAGTAGTCACCTCTTCTTGAGATGGATACCAAGTAAACCCTAGGTGTTAGCGTTTTGGTTTGTTGGGTCTTTCTTTCCGCTGCATATCATCAAGGCGCAACCGATGAGCGCACGACGAACCGCTATTCACCTCCCTCTAGCGGGCACAAAGGTCCCAACAATATATACCACCCCCTTTAACTTAACTTCTAACTCTCCCCCCTTCATCACATTAAAAAACTAAAGGTATTTTAATATGACTTGAAGAAAATTCAAGACAAAGTCTAAAGACAACACATTATAAACTATTTTCCAAGAATTCATTAAAGTTTAAGTTAAAAAAAAAAAAAAATCTATTTTTCAGATTTGAAAAAGATTTTTATGCATTAAAAAAATCTGAAAATTTTAATACGGGTTGAACATTCATATAAAAAAAATTTAACTCAAGCAGAAAATAAAAAAAAACTATGTTTTTGTGTAATAATTTTTTTTATAACAATTAACTATTTAACAGTTAGTCAATTAAACATTCATTTCAATAATTGACTTCCAGGTTGTGACGAGACACTAGACATTCTTGGATATTGGAACAATAACCACTTCTAGACAAAGTCTTTTAAAAAAATTAAATATTTAATCTTCTTTCTACAAATTTTAGCTTTAAAAAATATTTTAATTTATTCTAGGTAGGATTTGGGAACCCAATATAGGTTTCTTCCAAGTAGATTGATCAAGTATCTTTTAGAAACATATTTTGGTGACACCTTTCTAATTTGACATTTATGGTATCTACAATACCAATTTAGTCCTGGATGATATCTAGAATATAAACATGCAGAATTTTTTAATTTTTATATTTGTTCCTTTAACTTAGCATTTTTAATTTTTAATTTATCAAGCTCCTCTATTAAGCATGATTTTTACTAAGATTCTTTTTATTTCTAAATTTTTATTTTTTAACTTGTCTTTTTTTTTGTTTTTAATTTGCACATTGATTTTACCATTGATTTAATGCCAAAGTAAAGTTGATCAGGTGGTAAGAGGCATACCTCACTTACCATATTAGATCTGAAGCTTAATTCTCCCCCTGTTTCGCTGCATTCATTTGAAGTCACTCCCCTTTCATCGATGTTGGCTTCTGAGATATTATGTTCTTCGTGGCTAGCCATTAGTACTACACCAGCGTATGCTTCTATTTCTGACTCAGATGTTGAGCTTTCGTCCCAAATAGCCTTAAGACTCTTATGCTTGTTTTGCTTACGCCTCTTGTCTTTTTCCTTTTTGAGTTTCCGGTTATCCTCCTTTATGCGCCCTTCCTTTTGAAGCGTCTTTTGAAGCATCTTCTATTTCTTGGATTCTTTCTGTTCTGTATTTCTTTAAATTTGTTAGATCTAAAAATTTTCTAAATTTTCTTACCATGTAGGCTTCTTGGTCTCCTTCTGGATTTGAGTTTGATTCGGGTTCGTCCTTCTTTGTAGCTCTAAGTGCAGGTTCTGGCTAAACTCTTTACTTGATCTTGCACATCTGAATTCGTGTAATTCCAAACTCGAAAACAATTCTTCTAGTATACTTACCTCCAATTCCTTCGAGATATAGTAGGCATCGATTATCGAAGTCCATTCTAGAGTCCTGGGAAAGGCATTGAGTGTGTAGCGTATTGAGTCCCGATTTGTTACTGTTTCACCGAGGTTGACTAGTTCGGTGACCAGTTCCTTGATCTTCACATGTAGTTGGACTACCTTCTCACCTTTTCCCCGATGTACGTTTGTTAGTTGATTTTGAAGAAGGTATCATCGTGCAAGCTTCGTTTCGGATGTGCCTTCTGTTGGTACCCCAAGGTAGTTTTGATGTGATCAAACAAGTTAGGTTAGATCCTGTTGTGTTTAACCCTGTGTCTAAATGTGTAGGAACTTAGGAGCACAGGAAGTCGAGCAAAAGACGTAATTAGCGAGAAGGACGACACGGGAGAGAGTCGACTGGCTCAGTGCATCCGAGGGACGAGGTGCTGCAGAAGAGTACACCGGCGGATGAGAATGGAGTGTGCGGTGTTTCCGAGGGATGAGAAGCCGGAGCGGAAGCTTGCTTGAGGAGCAAAAGACCCAGCTGTTCAAGGGATGAAAAGCTATAGAAGAGTACGTTGACGGATGAGAAGGAAGCACGTGGCGATTCCGAGGGACGAGAAGCTAGAGTGGAAGCTTGCTCGAGGAGAAGGCTAGAAGTTGGGTTCGGGTGAGCCCTATTTCAGATGGCCGAAATCATCCAAGCGAATGGACCCAGAGAGGAAGACCCGAACCGAAGCAAGCGGAGCCGAAGCTGGAGGCCCGTAGAGAAAGTCAACAAAATGTTGACTTTCAAGCTTCGGGGCGCCCAGACTAGTCTGGGGCGTCTGGAACCGCCTGGACTCCGGGCACCCGGAAAATGAGACATGACGTGTACCATTACGTTAGGGAAAATTTTTTATCCCATTTTAGGTGCCTGGAACCCTTCCATGCGCCACAAGCAGGGCTATATAAGCAGCCCTGCTCCCAGAAGCTAAGAACAACAAGATTTATTCAAGTAACACTTGTACATGCTTCTTTATCTGTTTTAGCTTCGTCTTTCTGTACTTCATTGCTGTAAAGAGGCTTCTCTGTCTGAAGGAGAAATTAGTGTGATTTTATTCTTTGGATTAAGAACCTCCCCGGTTGTAACCAAGTAAAATTCTCTGTGTCTCTATCTTTTCAGTTTATTTCTTATTTTGTCTATGCAAGTGTTTTATTTTAAGTTATAAGTTCGAGGAAGGTTTGTTTTGCTTGATTTGTGCAGGGACTATCCCCCCCCTCTTTTCTAACCGGTCGCTAAGGGTCCTAACAAATGGTATCAGAGTCAGGATACCTCAGAAGGACTAATCGCCAACTAAAACAACGAGACGATGGCTGAACCGAGCATATACCCACCGAAGTTCAAGGGGGAGTTCGCGAGATCGAAAAAGAGAATGGAGGTATTCTTTAAAACTTCTTTTGAATTGCTTTTAATAATAAAGTTCGATTTTGTAGCACCCGAAGGTAAGGAAGAATACCAATGGACGAAGAAAGAACAGGCCGACTACATGGCAAATAGCAAAGCAGAGTTCCATCTGTTGAGCATCCTACCGCCATAAAAAGTCAACCGGATCGGTGCCTACAACTCAGTAAAGTAGCTTTGGGAGAAGTTCCTTGAGCTACACGAATGGACGTCCGAAGCCAAGCTCGTGAGACGGGATCTGCTAAAAAACCAGCTGAGTAACATAAAATTAGAAGCAGAAGAAACCGTCGCACATCTTTACTCGAAAATAAAGGAATTAATCACCAGACTCACAAATCTCAGAGAAAAGGTAAGCAACTGAGATTCGCTAAGGTACGCGCTTAATGCATTTCCTAAATCTACTGAGTGGGAATCATTAGTAGATGTTTATTATATATCTAAAGATTTAGAATTTGTTACCTTAGAGGAAATATTTTCAACATTTAAAGTCCATGAAATGAGATGTACAAATCTGAAGAAGGAGCTAAAGCACAACGTTGCCTTTAAGGCAAGGATGGACGAACAAGATTCAGAATCCTCTCTCAAGGACAAAGAAACGACAATGATGGTAAGGCGATTTAAAAAATTTGTTAAATCTAGAAAAATTAACCATCTGCAGGGTAGAAAGAAAAGAACAATCAGATGCTACCACTGCAACGAAGAAAGGAACGTTAAAGGCAACTGCCCTAAGTTAAAGATCAAGGATAAGGACAAAGGAAAGAACAAGAAGTCTGCCCAATCAAACAAATACAAGACCCTAAAGGTGACGTGTGACAAAACGTCATCCAAATCAGAGAACGAAGCTTTCTCCGGACTTGCATTAATGGAAAGTCATCAAAAAGATGAAAACGAAGCAATCTCATCTAAAATGAGCATCGAGAGCATCAATGAAGGGGGAGCAACATCGGAAGAAAGCAGCAGTTCAAGGGGAGCTACGAATAATGAGATCGACAAGGTAAGTCAGGTATGATCTCTTCCTCCCGATAAGTTATTTAAATTTATTAAATTATTATCTAAAGACTGTTGCAAACTAAAAAAAGAAAATAAAGAATTAAAGTTAATTCTAGTCAAATCTTGTCTATTAGAAGACTTTGAAAAATTACAATTGGAAAATGATAAATTAAAAATATAAGTAGAAGACTTAAAAAATCGTTCATACTTAAATATTAAAAATCAAAATATTAGGAAATATAATAATTTGAACTGGTATTTCAATTACCACAAGGGACAAATTAGAAAAATTTCTCGAAAAAATATTCCTAAAACATTTCTAATTAATACAGTTGGAAGGAACCTGTATTGGATTCTCAAATCTTGTATAAATTGAACTTTAATTAGACTTAGGGCTTTCAACGAGAAAATTAAATGTTTTATTTGCTTAAGAGGCTTTGTCTAGAAAGTGGTTGTTGCTCCAATAACCAAGAAGGCCTAGTGTCTCGCCATTGCCTGGAAGCCAATTAATGAAATAAAATGTTTAATTGACTAACTGATAAAGTATTTAATTGTAATTAATACTTTTAATAGTTACTCAAACATTTTTTGTACTTAAAAAATTATTTTTTTGCAAAACTTAAAGTTTCTAAAAATATTGACGTTGTAATTTTTTTTAATATCAAAATTATTTTCAAAGTATGTCAAAAACTTAAAAATTATTTTCAAAGTTTGTCAAAAACTTGATAAGTTTTTCATTTTTTTTTGGAAAATCAGAGTTTTTTTTTTGAAAAAGTTACCTTTAGATTTTTTTTTGGTATCCCATTTTTATGTGATCAAAGGGAGAAAAGGGAAGATTAAGTTTAGGGGGAGGTAGCTTAATTTTTTCACCTTTTGCACTTTATTGCAAAATTTATTATTTTTATTTTATGTTGGTTTACCCTAACTTAACTTGGGCTGTTCACATCAAAAAGGGGGAGATTGTTGGTACCCCAATGTAGTTTTGATGTGATCAAACAAGTTAGGTTAGATCCTGTTATGTTTAACCCTGTGTTTAAGTGTGTAGCAACTTAGGAGCACAGGAAGTTGAGTAAAAGACACAGCTAGAGAGAAAGACGGCGCGGGAGAGAGCCGATGAGTTCGGTGTGTCTGAGGGATGAGGTGCTGCGGAAGAGTACACCGGCGGACGAGAAGGGAGTGTGCGGTGTTTCTGAGGGACGAGAAGCCGGAGCGGATGTTAGCTCGAGGAGTAAAAGGCCAGCTGTCCGAGGGACGAAAAGCTATGGAAGAGTACGCTGGTGGATGAGAAGGAAGCACGCGGCGATTTCGAGGGACGAGAAGCCGGAGCGAAAGCTTGCTCGAGGAGAAGGTCGGAAGTTGGGTTCGAGTGAACCCTATTCCGGATGGCCGAAATCACCCAAGTGAGTGGACCCGAAGTGGAAGATCCGGACTAAAGCAAGTGAAGCCGAAGTTGGAGACCCGAAGAGAAAGTCAACAAAATGTTGACTTTCAACCTTCGGGGCTCCCGGACCAGGTCGTGGACTCCGGGCGCTCGGAACCCTTCTGGGCGCCCGGAATCCAATTATTAGTCAAATGCAACGTGGCCTGTACCGTTACATCAGGGATAAAATTTTATCACATTCCAGGTTCCTGGAACCCTTCCAAGCACCTTGAGCAGGGCTATATAAGCAGCCCTACTTCCAGAAGCTAAGAACAACAAAATTTATTCAAGCAACACTTGTACACGCTTCTTTGTCTGTTTTAGCTTTGTCTTTCTGCGCTTCATTGCTATAAAGAGGTTTCTCAACCTGAAGGAGAAATTAGCGCGATTTTATTCCTTGAATTAACAATCTCCCCGGTTGTAACCAAGTAAAATTCTCTGTGTCTCTGTCTTTTCAGTTTATTTCTTATTTTGTCTATGCAAATGTTTTATTTTAAGTTATAAGTCCGAGGAAGGTTTGTTTTGCTTGATTTGTGTAGGGGCTATTCCCCCCCCCCCTCTAGCCGGCCGCCAAGGGTCCAAACACCTTCATGGAGTTCCAAGAATTTCTCCCAGAGGTCTTTGGTCGACGAGTAGCTTCCGATGCGGTTAACTTCTTGAGGTGGCAACACACTCAGCAGGTGATATTCTACTCTGCTGTTGGTGACGAAATCACTTTGTTCCTTTGTCGTCCAGAGATACTTATCTTTCTCTATGCCTTGTTGATCTTTTGGAATTACAAAGCCATAATTAATAATTAAAATAATTTCAAAATCGGTTTTTAGAAATACCTCCATTCAGCGTTTTCAGTACACGAATTCCCCCTCAAACTTTGGTGGGATAAGGCTTGGTCTGGCCATTGATTTTACTTCGGTCGGCGGTTAGTCCTTCTAAAGCGAACCTCGCTCTGATACCACTTGTAGGACCCTTGGCGGTTGGCTAGAGATGGGTGAATAGCCCTGTAAAAATAAAACGCAAACCTTTCTCAAACTTTATAGCTTAATTAACTAACACTTACATAAAAAGAAACTAATTAATTATAGAAAGAAAAAGAGGCAAAAAGAATTACTTGGTTGTAATTAGATGATTGCTAATCCAAGGCAAGAGAAGCACACTATGAAGTTCTCCTTTGGATGGAGTAGTCTCTTACAACATTGATAGCTCACAAACAATAGTAGAACAAGAAAGGAATGATTTACAAGTGTTATTTTCCATTACTGGGATTAGGGATGTATTTTTAGCCCTAGTCGAGGCGCCTAGAAGAGTTCTAGGCGCCTGGAGGGGGATAAAGTTTTATCCCCTTCGCAACGGAATGCGATATGTGAAGTTTTGGATAAAACTCTGGTCTAGGTACCCGGAGTCCGGTGTTAGGACCTTCAGATGGCTAGAGAGGGGGGTGTGAATAGCCTCCACTAAAAACTCAATCAATTTCCTCACAAAACTTTGTTAGCACAGCGGAAATAAACAAAACAAAACCTGATGCAAGGAAAGAAAACCAACCCACAGCTTACACAAGTATATACGAGGTTCGGGGATAACTTGCCCCTACTCCTCAGCGTGTCCGTAAAGTGGACGATCCCTTGATCTTTCGGTAGATCACACCCCGGACAAATTCCGGCTAAGTATTTCTCCTTCTCGGTGGAGTAACCTCTCCATAAAAGTCACAGAATAGATTTGAAAATAAAGAACAATGACTTACAGAGTTCAGTGGCTAAAGGATTGAGCAAATGAACTTACAGCCACGAAGTGAAATGTAAAGATGTATGAAGCTTCACCAAGAGCTCAACAACCCGCCTCTTGCTTGAGCGACGAGAGTTTTCAAGAACACCTTTCCTCTACCTCCTTCGCTTCTTCTCCGTCTGTCACTCCTCACATCCGAATCGCAACCAGAATCACAAACTCGCTCGCCAATCACTCTTCCTCTAACTGTCTCCACTCACACCAATACCATCCATGGTCTTCACCGGTGTCTCGCTCAACCAATGAGCAAGAGTCAAGTGTGAGCCGCCGATCGCCGGATGAACGTTGATGCTCCAAATGCACCATTCGTGGAACCAAATATAGAATATCACTTGATCTTATTCTTACGATGGAGCTTAATTTGAAATCAACCATTGGAATGAACCAGCAACCTCATACCATGAGATGATCGTGTGATGGTCGAGAACTAAATATCAAAAAGGCAAGCGTAAACAAACGACATTATTGTGGATCGGTCAATGCGATCCATATTTCCGCATCGATCGACACACCGATCAGGGGTTGATGCTGATCGGCTGCGTGGACCGATCCCTAGGGGTGGATCGGTCCACGATCGATCCCCTTATCGCTTTGAGTCCCAGCGCATCCCATCGCTTTTCCGATCGGTCAGAGACCGATCAGATAACCCATGGCTTCTACGTAGTTACCGACGGCCACGAGACCGATCGATAATCCATGATTGCTTGTGGGTTACCGATCGTCACGAGACCGATCAGTTCACTTAGTACATGGATCGGTCCGTCGACCGATCCAGCAACTCAGTATCACCGGATCGATCTACAAACCGATCCAATGTCCCCGTGTTAGTTTTAGAGCCTCCCACCCTAAACCCTAACGCTTGGTCCAGAGAATGAGCTATCAAGCCCTCTCCGACTTAGTCCGGAGAACGAGCCGCCGAGCCCTCTCCGACTTCGGTCCGTCCGAGAACGAGCCACCGAGCCCTCTCTCGGACCTGGTCACAGGCGAGCCGCCGAGGCCCTCTCCGTCCGTCCCAGAACGAGCCGAGCCTCTCTCCGACCTAGTCCGGAGAACGAGCCGAGCCCTCTCGCCTTGGTCCGGTCCAGAACGAGCTACCGAGCCCTCTCGACCTAGTCCGGAGAGCGAGGCGCCGAGCCTCTCTCCGTCCGGTCCGAGAACGAGCTACCGAGCCCTCTCGACCTAGTCCGAGAACGAGGCCGAGCCCTCCCTCTCCGAGCTGTAGAACGAGCTACCGAGCCCTCTCTCTGACCTAGTCCGGAGAACGAGCTGCCGAGCCCTCTCCGACTTCGTCCAGTCCAGAGAACGAGCTACCGAGCCCTCTCTGACCTAGTCCGGAGAACGAGCTGCCGAGCCCTCTCCGACTTCGTGTGCCAAGTATCCGTACTTGGACTTTCCTCTCCACATGATCAACCTTGATCATTAATCAATCTGAGTCTAATTAAAATCTGATACAAACTTAAATCAGTGTCAACATCAAAACAACAGCCAGGTCAGACTGTATCAACAATCTCCCCCTTTTTGTTGTTTGACAACACGATTTAAGTTTAGATCAGAAATGTTCATATTTCAATTTTAGGGGAATCAAGATCCTCCCCCTAAAGCCAAACCTCCATTTATTTCTAAACTTAGTTATTCTCTCCCCCTTTGTCAAACACCGAAAAGGTGCGAATTAGGTAAGAAAACGTTAACGGACTCCCCCTTAACCCATACTGTCTTTTTCTTAATCCACCGAAAATGCCCTCTAAGTGTATTAGAAGACAGTAATAAAGAGATAAGAGACATACAAGACATGACATATGAACAACAAATTAATAGCCAATAGGAAGTGAAACATAAAGAAAAACAAGAAAATGAACAGCATAAATAGATGAAATCAGCAAGTATCCAGGTCAGACATAAATATCCAACAAACAACATCCAAAGCATAGACAGTCAAAATGACATCATAGAACAATGTATATCAATCAGCCTCCTCATCATGAGGAGCATCAGCATCATCAATGGAAGGAGTGGGTCCCTGAGGTGGCATGCCGCTGCTCGAGAATGGATAGCCCGGGAAATCCTGCGGAGGTGGGTATTTGGCCATCCATCCCATAATCGCCTGATGTGTCGCCAACTGCTGACTGCATAACTCATCATAGCACTGGTCAATCTGGACGCGCAGCCCGTGGAGCTCAGCAACCAGCAGCTCATCGTGCCGATCAAAACGACTCTCCAGCTCGGCGATCTGCCAGCGCAGATCAGGATCTGCCTCTCCATCGTCAGCAGCAGCAGCAGGAGGAGCAGCAACAGGAGCAGTCGCAACCTGTCGTGAAGGTCCCCGTGGTAACTCACCTAGAGCTCTCCCATCCTTCCACCGAACATCCCCATTTTGACCTATGATGCCAGACTTGGAAAATGCCCGCTTCCCAAGTCTGCAGTCCTGCCTGACCATCTTGACTATTCTACCCTTAGAGACATCAATCTGAAGGGTCTCGAGCCAATCTGTAATTATATGCCCATAAGGCATATAAACAGTGAAGCTGTTTGGCTCACTATAGGAGATGATCAAAGAGTAGATGCTAGACATGATGTCAAAGTCGAGACGCCGACGCAATCCATAAAGCATCAGGCAATGATATGGTCGGATCTCAGACAATGGTTTAGATGTGATAGGCAGAAGGCAGTTCGTGACAATTTTAAAAAGAATGTAATCTTGAGGAGATAATCTCAAGGCTGCAAAAGTAGGAAAATCAACATCTAATTCATCTAGCCCACCCGGTCTAGGATGTCTGAAGAAATACTCATAAATAGAGTCAGGTGATACATCAAAGGGCTCAGGTAAGGGGTCAGGTAAGTCTGGATATATAAAAAAGACATTTCCGGAACACCTCCGGCAACCTAGATAGTCAAAGAAAGCTGAGAAACTGAAATCAAGAGTCCGCTTAGCAACTCTTGTTTTATAACTTACATCATTAGTTTGATGAATATTGTTATAAAACTCAGATACTAAGTCATAATTGATATCTCGTTCTAAATAGACAAGTGTATCAAGTTTGTAGTAGGCAATGATTTCTGACACAGTTGGACAAAATTCGTCCATGAATTTTTGATCCACAGACCTACAAGGGAGTAATTTAAAGGTTCTTTGTCTAAAGGCTTCCTCAAAATTGTGGTTTGGGAATCTCCCGGAGACAGATGGTTGAGGTCGAGAGGGAGCCTTAGACTTCGACTTCTCAGGTGACTTAGACTTAGAGGTTCCTTCACCAACTTGTTTCTTTCTAAGGATTAACAATGTGATATAATGGGGCAAGTAAGTGAGCACCGGAGCCACTCGAAACAAAAACCACAGATATGGTGAGAAATGAGACCGAAATGCCAAGTTCTAGAGAAGTAAGGAGTTACCTTGGTGCCATTGAAGTTTTGGCTGGCTAGAGCTTTGGTTCAGCATGTAAAGAGAAGAGAAGAGGTGAGGTGTAGGAAGAGTCGGCTAGGGGAAGAGGGAAAAGAAAGGATCGAAGCTTTAAGCGGATGGGTGTGCAGATGATGATCGGACGATTGTCTCGATCGGAGGTATGGAGCCTCTCCGAGACCCCTGAGAGTCCAGGATCGGATCGGGATCAGAGAACTACACTCGATACTGCCGATATACATGTGAGAGATCGGTCCGGTGACCCATCTCTCCGATACTTAAATTTCAAGACCAATTTGTGTAAGGATTGAGAGATGTGTCTGAAGTGTCTCCAGAAAACTTCCAAGTTCGATTACTAGAACTCGGAGGATCTACAAGCATAACTATTTCCTAAAATTATGGTCTGAAATTGTTTATAGCCTTTCAGACATTTAGAAAACAGGCAACTTAAGGCCTGAAAACTGAAATTTTCGACTTGTTATGTTCAGTTTCAAGTTTGTCAAAATATAACCAACTTGCTATCATTCTTTCAAAGACTTGTCCTAGTTTCAATCAAAATCATGAAAAGTATCGTTCAAATGTATCAAACAGTCCATCAACCAAAATTACATTATTTCTAGATAAAGATCCAACCAAGTTTCCTTGGTTGGAATATATGAGTAAGATCTAGGAACCAAATACACATGAATTATGTAATGGTCTTTCCCATACTCAATTTATGTCTCTTCAACCTAATTATTCAAGGGATGCATGATACATTTTGAATAATTCAGCTGATCCTAGCATCTCACCCCATTTCTAGCAAACAAAAATCATTTGTTAATCCTATAGTTTGTGTGAGATGCCCCCAAGTTGCCCAAATCAATTTCCCAATTTCTCTTGGTGTTTTAATTGCCCTTATTGATCATAATGGGGTTCTAATTGCCTATTGAGCCAAACACATTCCCAATTCTCTCCTCAAATGACTAAATTCATTTTCCGGAAAAGGTTTGGTGGAGATATCGGCTAGGTTTGACTTTGACTCAACATATGTGAGTGCAATGTCTCCCCTAGCTACGTGATCTCTAATGAAGTGATGGCGCACTTCAATATGATTGGTCCTTGAATGATGGACTGGATTTTTTGTTAGGTTTATTGTGCTGATGTTATCACACAACACTTGCACTCCCTTATACGAAAGTCCATAATCTTCTAGAGTGTGGATCATCCACAACAATTGTGATACACTCTCTCCCGCGTCATCTACCGGCTGAGAGAGCAACGAATGTTGCTTCCGACTGACCAACCAACCAATGATGAACCTAAAATTGACAACCCCCACTACTAGTGCTTTTCCCGATCCAATTTGCATCCAAGATAATCGAGTCGGTATAACCTATCAAGTCAAAAGACTCCGTACGAGGGTACCATAGACTTACTCGAATTGTACCCTTAAGATATCTCAGAATTCTCTTGACTGCAATTAAATGAGATTCCTTGGCACAGACTTGATATCTAGCGCACATGCCCACAGCAAAAAGTATGTCTGGTCGACTAGCTGTGAGATATAGAAGACTACCGATCATGCTTCTATATTGCGTTAGATCAATTGGTTTTCCATTCTCATCATTGTCAAGGCAAGTGTTTGTCGCCATTGGAGTGGATACTTCCTTAGAGTCACTCATTTTGAATTTCTTGAGCATCTCTTGAATGTATTTTGTTTGATGGACATAAATGTCATCTCGATTTTGTTTGATTTCAAGTCCAAGGAAGAATGTCAATTCTCCCACCAGACTCATCTCAAACTCACTTTTCATGTGAGTGATAAATTCATTCAAATAGCCCTTGTTGTTTGAGCCACAAATTATGTCATCGACATACACCTGGGCTACAAATATGTTTTCACCATCTCTACGCAGAAATAGTGTTGGGTCTATTTGACCTCTTACAAAACCCTTTTCTAATAAGTAAGTTGACAACCTTTCGTACCATGCTCGAGGTGCTTGTTTAAGCCCATAAAAAGCTTTCTTGAGCTTGTACATGTGGTTTGGAACTTCGGTATTCACAAACCCCGGTGGTTGTTCAACATAGACCTCTTCTTTAATGAAACCATTTAAGAAGGCCGATTTAACATCCATTTGATAGAGCTTGAAGCCTCTATGTGCAACAAAAGCTAGCATTAAATGAATGGACTCTAATCGAGCCACAGGAGCATAAGTCTCATCATAATCGAGGCCTTCGACTTGACTATAGCCCTTGGCTACAAGTCTTGCCTTATTTCTTACTACTTCTCTCTTTTGGTTTAACTTATTTTTGAAGACCCATTTGGTTCCAATAATGGTGGTCTTCTTAGGTCTAGGAACTAAGTCCCACACTTGGCTCCTTTCAAATTGACCTAACTCATCTTGTATAGTTATGATCCAATCAGGATCGTGCAATGCCTCATCAACTAATTTTGGTTCGATTTCTGAGATCAGGGCGACCTCATTAGACTCATTTCTAAAGAATGATCTAGTCCTAACCCCTTGTTGAATGTCTCCCACAATCTGGTCTTGGGGATGACTAGAGGCTATCCTAGATTGCCTTAGTGTTGACGGTGCCTCATGAGTGATCTCACTAGACACAGGCAGGGGCTCAGTATCAGGTAAAGGATCAGACTGAGCCCTCTCTTGCCTTTGCTCATCGTCATCGGAGTCAGCCTCGACTCTTTCTATGTTTTTGATTATTTAAACTTAGATTTCTAAGTTCAAATTGAATTTCTCCTACATCCTTTGATTGATCATTCGATTTAGGGATTTCTTTAAATGCTACATCCGAGGACTCTTCAATCAACTTAGTCCTATTGTTGTAGACTCGATAGGCTTTGCTGGTTAGAGAGTACCCGACTAGTATCCCTTCGTCAGCCTTAGCCGTGAACTTTCCAAGATGATCCTTGGTGTTCAAGATAAACACCTTACAACCAAACACCCTAAGATGTTTAATTGTAGGGGGTTTTCCAAACCAAAGTTCATGGGGAGTCTTTCCTAAAAACCTATGTATCAAGACTCGGTTTTGCACATAGCAAGCGATATTTACCGCTTCAGCCCATAAGTAGCTCGGTAATGAGTACTCATTGAGCATGCTTCGTGCAGCCTCTTGCAAGCCTCGGTTCTTTCTCTCCACAACCCCATTTTGTTGTGGGGTCCTTGGAGTAGAGAACTCATGCCTATATCCTTTTTCTTGACAAAATTCTAAAAATCTATGGTTTTGAAATTCTCCACCATGATCACTTCTAATTGTTTTAATTGTTGTCGATTTTTCATTTTCAGTTCTTCTACAAAAAGAAACAAAAACATCTATGGTTTGATCCTTATTTTTCAAAAAGAAGGTTCATGTATATCTAGTAAAATCATCAATGATCACTAAACAGTATCTACTCCCATTCAATGAAATAACATTACTGCAATCAAACAAATCCATATGCAATAAATCTAAAGCAGTAGATGTACTTACAGCGCTTTTACCTTTATGAGCCGCTTTTGTTTGCTTACCCTTTTGACATGCATCACATAGTTTTGTCTTTTGATACTTGATGCTTGGTAAGTCTCGCAGTAATCCTTTGTTGGCCAGCTTTCGAATATTCTTCATGTTTACGTGGGCCAACCTTCTATGCCACAGCCATGATTCTTCTTCTTTTGACATGAAACACTTAGCAGAGGCATTATTAGCACTTTTAAAGGATACTTGGTAAATGTTATCTACCCTTGTGCCTACTAGTACCGTGTCAAGTGTGTCAATGTGTTTGACCAGACATTGACTTGAATGAAACTCAATTGTGTAACCCGTATCACACAATTGGCTGACACTTAGGAGATTAAAGGTCATCCCCTTGACTAGAAGGACATTTTTGATTTGGAGACATTCGGATATTTGAATATCTCCAACTCCTATAACCTTAAGACTACCATTATTACCAAAGGACACATTACCTCTATTTTTGTTTTGAAGGGTAGTAAAGAGTGACTTGTCCCCGGTCATGTGCTTGGAGCATCCACTATCAACAAACCAAGTTGATAGATGCTCCCCCTTGACAAATGCCTACAAGACACGAAAGATAGATGTTTTAGGTACCCAAATCTTGGGACCTAATGCATCTACAATGAAAGACCTAGGAACCCATGCCTTGGTCACACCCTTCCTAGTCTCATGAACCCTAGAAGCATGTGATCTATGAAATTGGGTTCTAGACACTAAGAAAATGAAACTAGACTCCTTAGGTTGATATCCTAATCCAGCCTTGTTGTAGAACGCCCTTTGGGCATTTAGAATCATATCTAAGGTCTTAGAGCTAGTTGAGAATTTCTCAAGCATTTTCTTGAGTTTCTCAACTTCACTCTTTAAGGCTTTGTTTTCATCCTCAAGAAGCTCTTGATGAAGGTCATCAACCTCATCTTCCCTAAGAGTCTTCAAGTGTTCTACTTTTTCTTTTAATAATTTGATTTCAGTTTTTGATTTCTTAAGCAAAGTTGATAAATGTGCAACAGTTTTATAGCATTTTTCTAAATGTAGAGAAGTTACCTCTTCATCATCCGAAGATGATGAAGCCGTGATTGATGTATCACTTCCGGAGTCTGATTCCTCCCTTGCCATGAGCGCTAATTGACGAGTGCTTTTCTCCTTCTCTTCCTCCGATGAGCTTGAGGAGGATTCATCCCAAGAAGCTTTGAGAGCTTTCTTCTTCTTGGCCCTTTCTTCCTTCTTCTTGAGTTTTGGACACTCGCTCCGATAGTGTCCTTTCTTGCTACACTCATAACACGTAACGTTAGTCTTATCAATATTTTGATCAATAGACTTACCTTTCCCTTTGTATCTCCGGCTCCTTCTCATGATTCTTCTCACGAAGTTGGCCATCTCGCTTAATGATGATCCACCTTCATCATCCGACTCGGAGGAGGATGAGGATGTAGGAATTTCTTTCTCCTTCTTCTTTTCTTTCTTCCTTCTTCCATCCTTGCTCTTTTCTCCTGCAACTAAGGCAATACCTTTCTCTTTTTGACCCTTGTTAGCAAATTCATGAAGTTCCATTTCACAAAAGAATTCATCTAACTTAACAATTGAAAGATCCTTGGAGACCTTGTAGGCATCTACCATAGATGACCACAAGACATTCCTCGGAAAGGCTTTGAGAGCGTACCTTACGAGATCGCGATTTTCTACGCGTTCATCTACGGAATGAAGACCATTGATGATCTCTTTGAACCTTCCGTGTAGTTCACTTACCGTTTCGCTCTCCTTCATGGTGAGATTTTGTAGTTGGTTTAGGAACAAGTCTCTCTTGGCGATCCGAGAGTCTCGGGTTCCTTCTTGGAGCTCGATGAGCTTGTTCCACAAATCCTTTGCACTCACAAATGGTCCTATCTTGACAAGTTGATCTTTGGCTATCCCACATCGTAGGGTGACCACCGCCTTGGCATCAGCTTGTCCTTTGCGAGTTTGCTCGGCGGACCACCTTGACGATTCTAGTTCCTTACCTTCTTCGTCCTTTGGAGGTGTGAATCCTTCATTGACCGAGAACCACATGGAGATGTCGGTCTTGAGATAGTACTCCATACGGCTCTTCCAATATTGGAAGTCCGCTCCGTCGAAGTAGGGTGGGCGATTAGTACTAAAGCCTTCCTTCATAGCCATCTTCTTGCTCTTTAGGGTGTTAATCCGGATGAAGAGCGCCTTGCTCTGATACCACTTGTTAGGACCTTCGGATGGCTAGAGAGGGGGGTGTGAATAGCCTCCACTAAAAACTCAATCAATTTCCTCACAAAACTTTGTTAGCACAGCGGAAATAAACAAAACAAAACCTGATGCAAGGAAAGAAAACCAACCCACAGCTTACACAAGTATATACGAGGTTCGGGGATAACTTGCCCCTACTCCTCGGCGTGTCCGTAAAGTGGACAATCCCTTGATCTTTCGGTAGATCACACCCCGGACAAATTTCGGCTAAGTATTTCTCCTTCTCGGTGGAGTAACCTCTCCACAAAAGTTACAGAATAGATTTGAAAATAAAGCACAATGACTTACAGAGTTCAGTGGCTAAAGGATTGAGCAAATGAACTTACATCCACGAAGCGAAATGTAAAGACAGAAGGAAGCTTCAGCCAAGAGCTCAACAACCCAGCCTCTTGCTTGAGCGACAGAGAGTTTTTCAAGAACCTTAGCAAACCTCTCTTCTTCCTTCTTCTTATTCTGCTTTCTCACTGTCCTGAATCACTGTCACCTATGTCGAATCGCTGCAACCAACTCAGGCGTCGCCAATCACTCTTCCTCCTAATCTGGTTCTCTGAACTCACACCAATACCATCCATGGTCTTCACTGGTGTCTCTGAGCTCGAACCAATGAGCAAGAGTCAAGCTGTAGCCACTGATCGCCGCCAGTGAACGTTGATGCTCCAAATGCACCATTCGCAGCGGAACACAGCAGAAAGATCACTTGATCTTATTCTTCTGATGGAGCTTAATTTGAAATCAACCATTGGCACGACACCTGCAACCTGTAACTTAAAAATCTCACAGCAGATGATTTGATCAGGTGAATCAGAAGTGAATCAGAAATATCAGAGAAGCAGCAGAAACAAACGACATTGTTGTGGATCGGTCAACAGACCGATCCATAACCTTCCAGACCGATCAGAACACACCTTGATCGGTCTGGGTTGATGCTGATCGGTCTGTGGACCGATCAGCCTATGGGTGGATCGGTCCACAGACCGATCCCCCCTTATCGCTTTGAGTCCCAGCGCATCCCATCGCTTCCTTCTGATCGATCTGTAGACCGATCAGATAACCCACAGAATGCTTCTGTGTGGTTACCGATCGGTCACGAGACCGATCAGATAATCCACAGATTGCTTCTGTGTGGTTACTGATCGGTCACGAGACCGATCAGTTCACTTAAGGTATCACTAGATCGGTCTGTCGACCGATCCAGTCAACAAAGTATCACTGGATTGATCTACAAACCGATCCAATGTCCCTGTGTTAGTTTTAGAGCCTCCCAGCCCTAAACCCTAACGTCTTCCTGGTCCAGAGAACGAGCTATCAAGCCCTCTCCGACTTAGTCCGGAGAACGAGCTGCCGAGCCCTCTCCGACTTCGCCCGGTCCAGAGAACGAGCTACCGAACCCTCTCTCTGACCTAGTCCGGAGAACGAGCTGCCGAGCCCTCTCCGACTTCGTCCGGTCCAGAGAACGAGCTACCGAGCCCTCTCTGACCTAGTCCGGAGAACGAGCTGCCGAGCCCTCTCCGACTTCGTCCGGTCCAGAGAACGAGCTACCGAGCCCTCTCTGACCTAGTCCGGAGAACGAGCTGCCGAGCCCTCTCCGACTTCGTCCGGTCCAGAGAACGAGCTATCGAGCCCTCTCTGACCTAGTCCGGAGAACGAGCTGCCGAGCCCTCTCCGACTTCGTCCGGTCCAGAGAATGAGCTACCGAGCCCTCTCTCTGACCTAGTCCGGAGAACGAGCTGCCGAGCCCTCTCCGACTTCGTCCTGTCCAGAGAACGAGCTACCGAGCCCTCTCTGACCTAGTCCGGAGAACGAGCTGCCGAGCCCTCTCCGACTTCGTGTGCCAAGTATCCATACTTGGACTTTCCTCTCCACATGATCAACCTTGATCATTAATCAATCTGAGTCTAATTAAAATCTGATACAAACTTAAATCAGTGTCAACATCAAAACAACAGCCAGGTCAGACTGTATCAACATCCGGGTCTTCTGCTCTGGTTCCATTCCGTTGGCTCCAGGTCTTTCGCTCCGGCTCCGCTCACTTGGGTGATTTCAGCCATTCGGAATAGGGCTCACCTGAACCCATTTTTCGACCTTCGAGCAGTCTTTCGCTCTGGCTTCTCGTCCCTCAGAAACGTCGCGCGCCTCCTTCTCGTCCGCCAGCATACTCTTCCGCAAGACCTTATCTCTCGGACACACCGAGCCCATCGTCTCTCTCCCGTGCCGTCCTTCTCACTAGCTGCATCTTTCGCTCGATTTCCTGCACTCCTAAGTTCCTGCACAATTAGACACAAGACATCAAAATAACAATAGGACCTAACTTAACTGGTTGATCACATCAAACTATCACAAGGTACTTATAGTTCTTTTAGATTTTGAAAATAAAGTATGCAGTGGAAAAATACATAAATTAAAAAAGGACAAGAAGATAGAGATAGACACAATCGGTTTTACTTGGTTCGGAGCCTTCGGTGACTTCTATTCCAAGACTCAGGTCTCACGGACCTATCGATGGATAATTCACTAAATATCTCTTCCGTAACACCCGGAAGAGGGGATTGAGTACAAAAAAAGTCAGAACAAGTGCAACACACTACACTTGCCCTTTTACAATAATTAAGTACAAAATTTAAAGTTACAAAATACTTTCTTTTCGAAGTTGGTCGGCTCGAGCTCGGTGTTTGGACAACTTCTCAGCGATAAATTGGCATAGCAGCATTGTAGCAGAGTCACAGTAGGAAGCCGGAGTAGTCGGGACCTCAATCATACGCGTAGAAGCTTGTGTATGAGTTGTGTCTTGAATGCTGCTCAAACATGGCTTATATAGGTTGTGGAAGGCGCCTTCAATCTCCTCCAAGGTGCCTCCACAAGTAAAGTTTATCCCCCAATCTTCGACGATGATAAAATCTGCAAACTTCAGATTTTATCCTTTGGAAGGCGCCTTCAAAGCTCTTCAAAGTGCTTTCCAGCAAGCTCAAGGCGCCTCCAACTGTTGGTTTGACATAATAATTTTTCGAAGATCATAACTTTTGACTCTAAATTTAGAATCAAGCTCTGTCAGTTGCCACGTGTGCATAATTCAAATGTCTACATTTATCTATACAACATAGAGTTAGAAAAATATATGCATGAATAGTTTATAAGGATTTATGAGTTAGATCCTGTCTTCCTGAGACCAGAATCTAGTTAGGGTCTCAATTTAGGTTTTCAAAATGAACCTAAATTGGACCAATGCCTATTGCCCCTCAATTGAGATGCATCCTCACTTAGTCACTCTCCTCCAGTGTCTTACCTTCACTTACCAATTTGCAGTCTATCGACTAGCCTCTCGACCCACCAAGTCTTCATGCTAGTTGTCAGGTCCGCAAACCCAACTGGACTTCGACCCGCTGTCAGACCTCACAGATCCAGTCAGACTTCCTACCAGATATCAAGTCAGGCTTCGCACCAACTATCGGGTCCCGCAGACCTAGCTAAATTTCATCCTGATATCAGGTCCTTCAGCCCCGTCAACTCTTGCACACTTGGTAAAAAGATTAGACAGATATAACATCTAACTTTAACCTATTTGTTATGTATCAAAACTTTATTATCAGTGCAACCTACATCAACAATCTCCCCCTTTTAATATAATGACAACCTGAGTTAAAGTTAGAAAAAACATACAAATAAGCATTAAACATGTAATGCAAAATTTAAGTGAGTTGGATCTTTTTCCCCCTCTCTGAACATTATTTTTCAAATAATGTTCAAAGAACGATGGAAATTCAAATATTTTTCAAAGGGGTTTGAGATATTTCAAGGAAGTTTTCAATAAGAGTAAAAAACAAGTGTGAATGCATAATTTTTTACAAGCATTTGCTAAGTAAAATTTTGGTAAAGTTGCTTTCTAAGTAAGACTTTGAAAAAAAAACTTTCAAGATAATTTCTTCATAATTGTTGAGGAATCTCAAAAGAATTTTCTAAGTCAATTTTTCAAAGTAGAAAAAAAAAACTCCTAAGTGAACTTTTTCAAAAATATCAGAATAAACTATTTCATAAACTTCTAAATAAACTTTTGGAAAAAAAATCTAAGAAAATATTTGCAAAGAAAAATTTCTAAAAAATATTTTTAAAGTAACTTTAAAGAAAAATTTTGTATGAAAGATTTTCAATGTAAGTTTGAAAAAAATTAAAGTAATTTTCTAGAAAAGTTTTAAAAAAGATTTTCAATGTGGAAGAAAAATTTTCTTAAAAAATGCTTTTAAAGAAAATTTTTATGTAAGAAATAATTTTTCAAGTTAAAAATGATTTGATTTTTCAAAAACTTTCTCAAAGCAAATAATTTTTCCAAAATATGTTGAAGGTAAGTTACAAATTTTTAAAAAAAATTCAAATCAATGTTTCAAAGAAATTCTAAATAGTTGAACTCTTTTTCCCTTTTAAATTAACACTCCCCCTTAAGTCGTACTAAGATTTGGGTATGTTAAATTTTATAACTTATTTTTAAGGTCCTTCCTCCCCCTTAATCTAGCACCTTCTGATTAATTTTGTTAGCCATAGGAAGTTCTACCTAAATGTTTAGGGGATTTAGTATTAGTAATACTTATATTCAACAAGTATATTATTTACATAAGTATTTTTATGTACTTAGTATAATTGTTCATTTAAGTTTGATTAAAATAAGATCATTAATCAATTATTCTTGGATTAAGTTAAGAAATAATTTGTTACTAACTCAATAATAAATAATTTATTACTAACTCAATTAATAATTTAATACATATTTGATTAAAATAACTTAAATTTTGTATTAATTGATTGAGTTAATTGATTAATGAAAATATTAGTTATAATTTATTTTTTTTTATTTACTTCATCTTTAAATTTTGATTAGATTTAACTTAAGTTACGTTAAATTAGGATTAACTAACTTTCGAACCAGTATTAATTTAGAGTTAAATTTGTTAAAGTTATTAAACAAAGTTATGTAAAATTAAGGTCCAATTTGAGTCCATCTTTAATTAAGATAAATTATGATTTAATTAAAGTAAAGTTCAGATTTTGATTAACGCTAAAATTAAAATCAATTGAGTTAAATTAAGGTTAAGTTTTAATTAACTTTTTAATATAAAGTCAAGTTTAATTTAAAGTGAATTAGAGTAAAGTTAATATTTTAATTAGGTTAAATTAAGGTTAAGTTAAATCTTTAGTCAAATTAATGTTGACCTAAGTTCTTAATTAAGGTTAGATTAAAGTTAAGTTTAGATTAATGTATTGAGTTTTTAATTCAATTAAGTTTTAATTATTACTTATTAATTATTTAATTCAATTTAAAGTTTAAGTTAATTAAATTTTAATTGATTTAATTATTTGTTAATTAAGATTTGAAATTAAAATAATTTTTTAAGAGATTTTAAAAATAATTTTTAAAATAATTTTTTAAGAGATTTTTAAAAGGATTTGTAAAATAATTTCTAAAAGGATTTTCTTTTTAAAAAATAATGTAATATGTTAATTAACATATGTTTAATTCAATTTTAATTTTAAGGTTAAATTAAATTAATATTAGTATTTAATTTATTTTAGGTTAATCTTAATTTAATTTTAATTTATAATTTGAATTTGAATTAAATCCTTAGTCATCTCACCCGATCTATATTTTCAATTAGGGAATCCTATAATTTTGTGATATAAGTTTAATTGAATTTCAGGATTTGATTTAACTTTATATTAGATTCAAGTTTAGCTTTGAGTTCAACGAACAGATATTCTTTAAATAAATCTCTAAGCTATGGTGAATCACCTGGACATCATTAGAGTAATCATGCCTTCAAAATTTTCTAAATAGTCTTATCCACCGAACTTAGTACAAAACTTTAGTCTAACCGGTAGGATTAAGAGGTAACTCAAGTTAGTTCCACTAAACCAAATACACTAGGTCGAAGTCATATCTTCCTAGACATGCATATAGAGAGTTTCCCTAACATACTATCATCTAAAACTTCTCAAGTGTTGTTTATCAAATTAAACTTTTGTCCCTTATTAAACTAGTCCTTAATTACTCAGCTAGGTAAACTATTATTTTGGAGGTGCTAACTAATTTGGTATCTCTCCTGAATTATTAAACTTGGGTTATGTTTTAGTTAAAAATAATTAGGTTTTAGTCAAGATTTAATTATTTGTAGTTCATGTTCAATTTAAGTTTTTAATTTTGAATTAATTAAGTTGATTAAATTATTGTTAGGATTTAGATTTTATTTTAATTTAAAATTTATTAAATTATTTGACATATCTTTGTTTAACCTATTACATTTAATATTTAAGTTTTTATTAATTTTTAATTATGAATTAATTAAATTATTATTTTTTAAAGATTTATCTTTAATATTTGACTTCTTATTATTTGTTGATTTTGAATTAGTATGATTTAATTTTTGTTTTATCAAATTAGTTATATCTATAGATTTATCCTTAAGATTTAATTTTTTATTAATTTTTAATTTTAAATTGATTGAATTATCTTTATTTAAGATATTATCTTTAATATTGAAATTGTTATTTTGGGTAGAGATTTCTAGATCTAGATTACAAGAAATATATTAATCTTATCTAGATCTATATTACTTCATCATTTTTTAGGTTTTAAGTTTATCTTAAGGTTTGAATTGACTCAATTATTATTGGATAGAGTATTAGTTGAATTTTTCTTAGGGGTAGAGTTATTCAAGTTGATTTTATCTATATTATTAAATATTTTATTGAGAAATATGTTGATTTTATCTATATTAATTTGGTCATCATTTGAATTTTAGGGTTAATTAAATTTTTATTAATTATTTTTAGATTTTCTAAGTTTTCTAAATTAATTAAATTTATTTTGTCAGATAATATCTTGAGAGTATTTTCAAGAGTATTGTCAAATACACTATTTTCATATACATTTTTAGAAATATCTAAATTAATATGCATAATTTTTAAATTACTGTTGACACTAGTGTTTTGGTAATTATTACTAACTTTGAGGGCAACTCCTAATTTTGTAGGCTTCTTTGTTGGATTGGACTCAAGTCTGAATTCACTTCTGATTTGATCCTCTAGCTCCATCTGCTCCTTGTGAAGCTTGGTCAGATGAGTCTAGAACTCATAACCATCTCGATGTTCTCCAATTCTACATGTGATTTTATTAGGTAATAATTTTACAATTGAATTTATTATCTTTCTGTTGACTTTTGTGTTTTGGGTTGATCGCCTCAGTGCCATGCAGCCATCGAAGTTGTTCATAAGGATGAAACTTTTCATCTACATCCTCCACAGATTGAATTCATGCCTCATGTACTTTAGAATCGAAAAACGCTAGAGGGGGAGGGGATGAATAGAGCTCTTAGCTAATTCTTTCGTTTTAAAACAATCGAGTAAAAACACAGCAAAATAATGAAAAGACAGAGACAAGAGAAAGCACACCAAGATTTACTTGGTTCGGAGCTTGTAACGACTCCTACTCTAAGGCTCCACATATGAGAGTACTTTCGATGGGCAATCATTAATTAATCGAAGGTTACAACAAGATTTACAGTTGAAGTACAAGTAACTTTGAAATACAACAATATCGACGACTTGGAGAGTTGAATCCTTAGCGCAATCGTCATCGGGGTAGCTTTCGAGCGTCGAGGAGGCGCTTTCTGGGCAGCTCGAAGAAGCGGAACTTGTTCGGAATGTCGTTATTAAGCTCCTGGTCGAAGCTTACTTTTATAGGCTATTTCGGGTGCTTGGAACCACTCCGGGCGCCTGGATCACATGGTTCGGCCAACCAACGCGCGCCACATCAGCTTACAGATATTTTTTTGGGTTTCGGGTGCCCGGACCAGCTTTTTCCAGCCCCTTATTTTCTGTAAAATAAAGTTAGTGCAGACAAAAATAATATATATAATATGAAATTTGACGGCGTCTGACTGTCCGGTTCTGACTTTGAGTTTCGTCGAAACTCTAGGTCGAACCGACACTTACTGTTCCCTCTTCGGGGAACGCATCCTCACGTACTCCTCTCATGAGAAGTTATTGTTAGGACCGATATGCCCGCTAGAGGGGGGGTGAATAGCGGCTCGTCACGCTTGCGTCGATTTGCTTCGTCTTGTTGTTGATATGCAGCGGAAATGAAATACAAGACTCACACAACACTAACTCAAGGATTTACTTGGTATTCACCTCAAGAAGAGGTGACTAATCCAAGGATCCACACACGACACGCTATCTCCACTATGAAACACTCCTTCTCGGTCGCAGCCGGAGGCGGAGAAGCCTCGTACAAACTCACTCTACAACACAACACTTGCACAAGAAGAAGAAAGACAAATACAAATGAATATACACTTCCTCTAGCTTACTTGTTGCTTGTAGTAGCCTCTTGAACCTTGGGGTTGCAACACAAGAGCCCTCAAGAACTGGCTGAGAAGATCGAGAGAAGTCACTGTGAAAGTCGCAGAAGAATCGCAGGAAAGAACGCAAAGTTCTGAGGAGAAAACGCTCCGCAACGGCTATATCCTGTGCTCCCAATCGATCCAAATAAACCTCAATCGATTGCCACGTCAGCACCCCTCCATCCTAGCCATCCATCGCTCGTTTCCTACGCAACGGTCACTTCCCAATCGATCGACCAATCGATTGGGGCTGCCTGAATCGATCGCCCGATCGATTCAGGGCCTTTCTGTGCTCTCGCGTTTGCGCGAGAGCTTTTGCTGCCCAATCGATCGACCGATCGATTGGCAGCTCCCAATCGATCGCTTGATCGATTGGGAAAGCCACTGTGCTCGCGATTTTACATCCCAATCGATCGGCCGATCGATTGGGACTTCCCACAATTGCAGCACAGTCCCGACCAACACTCCATGCCTAGCATTTGGTCATACCCGACCAACCTCGAACTAGCCTTCTAGCCTCCTCCATCAGCCTTGCGTCTCTCGGATATCTCCCATCCTTCACGCCTTGCATTCAAGAGCTTCCTTCGGCCTCATCCTAGTTGTCGGATTATACCACCACACTCGACCAACCTTGAACTAGCCTTCTAGCCTCCTCCATCAGCCTTGCGTCCCTCGGATATCTCCCCATCCTTCATATCTTGCCTTCAAGAGCTTCCTTCGGCCTCATCCTAGTTATCGAGTTCTCCTTGCCAAGTTACACTAGGACTTACCTTGCCAAGACCACATGCTTGGACTTACAACCTTTGCCAAGATCACACTTGGACTTTCCATTGCCTGGCTCCTTACCAGGACTTCCCAATTGCCTGGCTCCTTACCAGGACTTCCCAAATGCCTGGCTCCTCACCAGGACTTTCTCCATTACTAAGATCACACTTGGACTTTCCAATTTGCTTAACCTCCAGTTAGGACTTCCACTACTGCCTAAACTCCAGTTAGGACTTCCAATTTGCCTAACCTCCAGTTAGAACTTCCACCACTGCCTAATCTCCAGATAGGACTTTCATACGCCTAACCTCCAATTAGGACTTCCATATTCCTAACCTCCAGTTAGGACTTCCATACGCCTAACCTCCAGTTAGGACTTTCCCAGTCAAGTCTCCTGTCAACCTTGACCTACTTGACTTGTATTCTCATCAACTTGGTCAACCCTTTGACCATCTCCATAACCAGACGATTGCTCCAGCAATCTCCTTATATTGTCAAACATCAAAACTCAAATCCTGACTCAAGCTTGACTCAACTCAAGCTTAGTCAACCTTGTCAAACTTAACCTAGGGAAATTGCCCCAATAGTTATCTGTTGCCAGACCAGTCCTCCAGATTGACTGGACTTTCTACCTAGGGTTACCATCCCCTAGGACCTAGGGTCACCACCCCCTAGGGTTTTCCATAACGTAGGGTTACCACCCCTAGGAATTAGGGTTACCTCCCCCTAGGGTTTTCCATAACCTAGGATTACCACCTCCTAGGACTTAGGGTTACCTCCCCCTAGGGTTTTCCACCTGCCTAACTGTAGCCAGGACTTTCCTTCACCTAGGGTTACCGCCCCCTAGGACCTAGGGTTATCACCCCCTATAACCTAGGGTTACCACCCCCTAGGGTTTTCCACTTGTCTAGAATCCACTAGAACTTTTGCCTAAGACAACTTAGGATTTTCCTGCAAGCTCAATCAATCTTGTTAGATCACAAGACAACTTAACTTTGGATCCTTTGACATAATCGAAACCCAGGTTCAATCGTTTGATGCTTCTCGCACCAACATGTACATCTCATATGCAGGTGGTTCATTGACATTTCACTCTCTTTGTGCTCTATTTCAAATATCTCACAAAAAAATCAAAAGGAATGTCCCAAGACTAAGTCTTGGATTAGTAGAGTTTGAAGTAAAAAAGAAATATCGATGACTCAGTGGTGTTGCACCAACTTCGAGAAAAATCCAAAATTTATCAATTTAAATAAAATATAAAAATTTAAAATTTAAAATTTGAAAAGAAAATAAAATAATTCCCCCTACCTTGATTGGTGGTTGCACCAATTCAGAGTAGAACTTGTTCTAATACCACTTGTTGGATTAAGTCGCATGTGAGAGGAGAGTGAATCATATGGTTTGGAAAAACTTATTATTTTAAATTTTGAAAACAAAGTATGCAGTGGAAAAATATAGAAATTAAAAAAGGACAAGAAGACAGAGACACACGGTCGACTTTACTTAGTTCAAAGCCTTCGCAGACTCCTATTCCAAGACTCAGGTCCTGCGGACCTATCGATGAGTAATTCACTAAAATACCTCTTCTGAAACTGCCGAAAGAGGGGATCAACTACAAAGAAAGTTGGAACAAGTGCAACACACTACACTTGTCCTTTTACAATAATTAAGTACAGAATTCAAAGTTACCAAAAAATTTCTTTTCAAAGTCGATCGGCTCTAGTTCGGTGTTTGGATGACTTCTCAATGATAGACGGGCATAGCAGTGTTGTAGCAGAGTCACAGCAGGAAGCTGGAGCAGTCAGGACCTCAATCGGACGCGTAGAAGCTTGTGTATGAGTTGTCTTGAATGCTGCTCAAACAAGATTTATATAGGCTATGGAAAGCGCCTTCAACCTCCTCCAAGGCACCTCCACAAGTAAAGTTTATCCCCCAATCTTCGATGATGATAAAATCTATAAACTTTGGATTTTGTCCTTTGGAAGGTGCCTTCAAAGCTCTTCCAAGTGCCTTCCAGCAAGCTCAAGGCGCCTCCAACTTCTGATTTGACACAACAATCTTTCGAAGGTCATAACTTTTGACTCTGAATTTAGAATCAAGCTTTGTCAGTTGCCACGTGTGCATAATTCAAAGGTCTACATTTGTCTATACAACATAGAGTTAGAAAAATATACGCATGAATAGCTTATAAAGATTTATGAGTTAGATCATGTCTTCCCGAAACCAGAATCTAGTCAGGGTCTCAATTTAGTCTTTTAAAATGGACATAAATTGGACCGACACCTACTGCCCCCTCAATCAGTATGAGTCCTCACTTAGTCACTCTCCTCCAGTGACTTACCTTCACATACCAATTTACAATCTATCGACTAGCCTCTAGACCCACCAGGTCTTCATGCTAGTTGTCAAGTCCGTAAACCCAACTAGACTTCGGCCAACTATCAGGCCTCGCGGACCTAGTTGGACTTCCTGCCATATATTAGGCTAGTCCTTTAACCTATCTGGACTTCGCATCAACTATTGGGTCCCTCGGACCTAGCTAGATTTCAGCTGGGTATCAGATCCTTCAAAGCTGTCAACTCCTGCACACTTGGTAAAGAGGTTAGACAAATACCACATCTAATTTTAATTTATTTGTCATACATCAAAACTTGATTATCAGTGCAACCTGCACCAACAGACACATTCACGATTGAGGGAATAGTAGGTGTCAGTCCTACCTAGGGTTTTTAGCAAAACCCAAAGTTAGGATCGGAGAGTCCCGAGATTGTCAAAATATTAATCCTTATTTGTCATATTATTGTTTGTTTTGCTAACTCTGTGGTGTAGAAAATCAAAGCTGAAAGTTGGCTGGAAAAAGGAGGTCCAAGTGCCCTGGAATGGTCCAGGCATTTAGAGGTCCGAGCGCCCCGAGTAGGTCTAGGAACCTGGATGGGGCCGAACCCAGCCACGTGTATAGCTGACTTGGCACACTCCAATTGGCAAACACACGTTAGGGTCCAAGCGCTCGTACCAGTCTAGGTGCCAGGAGTTGGATCAACTTTCTCAAGTAGAGTTTTGTCGAGGTGCAACCATGGCAGCTGCCCAGGATCCCAGGGGTGGTCCAAGTACTGGGAAAGGGCTATAAAATAAGCTTCAACCAACATTATCAGTACATCAATTGCTACAACTTTCGTACTCAAGCACTGCTCCAAAAAGCTCTTTACGACGCCAAAATGCCACTCTTACGACTATGCCTAAGGTGGCGGCATGGTGGCAAAAGGCGACTATGCTCGCCCTCAGCACCCCCGCCAACCCGTCCTAGGGTCAACATGACGGAGGTAAATCACGGATGGCTATTGGCCTTTAGAATAGTGATTGACGCATGAGGGAACCGATGACTAGGCCCAAGCTTAAACACAAAGTCGTTGGTATATTTATATTTTCTTCCTTGTACTTTAATTTTCTATATCATTGTAATTATTCAAACTTATAGTGGATTGTCCAATAAAAGCACTCAGCACATGCAAGCCTTAAAGAAGGAGTCATCGGAGACTCAAAACTAAGTAAAAGAAACTTGTGTCAACCATATTTTTTTTTGTAATTCTTTTCTATTATTTTCTCTCATGTTTTTATGAAAAAAGTAAAAAAGTGACTCACGCTATTCAACCCCCCCCCCCCCCCCCAATCTAGCACTTTACAATCCTACAAAAGGGTCTGATCATATTTGCAAATACCTTATGTTAAACTGCAATAGCAAATGATCTAAATATTATGATTTATAAATGGAATCTATATCATATTTACAAATACCAAATGTTGAACAACAGTAGTAAATTATGATATTTTATTTCAAAGTGTCAAATAAACAAACAAAATTTCATTAATATTTTGAACTTAAATACATACAATAATCAAAATAAAATATTTTTCAAAAAATTATAGAGCAATAAAGAAAATACAGACTCCTACTAGATGAGTTCTTCTTCCATAAGAAGGACATTCATATCCACAACATGCATATGAAACACTTTAGGCACCAAGCCCTTGGTAAGTGGATTCGCTAACATGAAATTTATGCTAATATGCTTTATCATGACCTGACGACTTTGAATTCTTTCTTTAATTGTCAGAAACTTGATGTCGATGTACTTAGACTTCGATGAACTGTGATTGTTCTTCGCATAAAGTTTTGCAGCTTTATTATCACAGTTTATCCTTAATGGTCTGTTAATATCGTCAACAATCTATAGCGCTGTGATGAAGTTCTATAGCCAAATCTCATAATTGGATGCTTCATAGCATGCTATTAACTCTATCTCCATAGTAGAAGTAGCTACTAGTGTTTGCTTTGTTATGCCCAAAGGATATCCACATATTTCCATAATAACATGATATTGTCCACTTTGAGTCTAAGCCCTCATGACTTTGAGCTTGGACTCTATCCAAAAGGCATCATGCCAATGGAGATATCATACATCCTTTTAAATCCATGATCTTTCCCAAATCTTTCCAATGTGAGACTTTGATTGAATCTCAACAATCCTCCTCTCAAACGATGGACCACAATTACTCTTATGGTTCGGATCTCCCCTCAAGAATCGGGTCACTTTGACCTGCTCAGGGTCTCTCCTTGAGTATCGGGTCACTGACCTGCTCAGGGCCTTCCCTACTTCATTCAAGGTTCCATCCACATGGTTCAATCTAGATCATGGCTCTGGCTTGTACTTTTTTCGGTGATTAGTTCGGTGAAGAGCAACCTAGCTCTGATACCATTTATTGTGCCCAAAGGATATATACATATCTCCACAATGACATGATATTATCCACTTTGGGCCTAGACTCTCATGACTTTGCTCTTTGGCTTTACCTAAAAAATATCATTCCAATAGAGATATCATACATTCTTTTAAACCTATGATCTTTCCCAAATCTTTGCAATATGGGACTTTGATTGAATCCCAACATGATTGACACTCTTCCATGATATAGCCCCTCTAGTGAGCATAAAAATATAGCCCGAAGTGGATCTCTTACTATCCAAGCATCCAGTAAAATCAAAGTCTGAATATCCAATCACCTCTAGGTGATCTGACCTTCGATACGTGAGTATGTGTCATTTAGTTCTTTGCAAATACCGCATTAATCTCTTTACTATTTTCCAGTGTGTCGGTCTTGCTATATCTGATCGAGTACAAACTTGTGCATATATGAGACTTCCCACAGCTAACACATAAGGAAATTGTTTCATTTCCTTTATTTCAAGTTCAAGACATGGACACTGTAAGACCAATACACGTGAGAAGAGGGGGTGAATCACGAGATTTTAAAAATATTTATTTTTCATATTTGGAAATATGAGTATGCAACAGAATTAAAAATAAACTACGAGAAAAGAAACGAAGACGTAAACAATTTACTTAGTTCGGAGCCTTCGTCGACTCTTACTCTAAGACACAGGCCTCTCGGACCTATTGATAGGTAATCCCTAAATTCTCTTTCAGAACCGCCAGAAGAGTAATCCAAATGCAAATGATCAGAGGAAGTGTAAATTAAAATATACTGACTCGTAGTAAATGGAAGTCGAGGCTTGGAGTCGGTGTCATAATGTCGTAGCAGAGTAATAGCGCGATTGGAATACTAAAAGGATCATTTGAGCTCATATATCAGATCTTATCTCAATGTTGGTTGAACAAGCCTCTTAAAGAGTGTTGAAAGCGCCTCCACCCTCATCTGAGGTACCTTCAATGGTAAATCTGATCTCGTGGAAATCAGACTCTATTTGCTCTGAAGGTTACGGTCTCTATCTGTGCGAGGGCACCTCCAAGCACTCCGAAGCACCTCCAATGCACCTTTGAGGTGCCTCCAATACATCTCTAAGGTGTCTCCTCCACCATGCCCAGGGCACCTCCAAGCGCTGATCTGAGGCACCTCGAGGCGCCTCAGACACTGTTTATCGTAGGTTGATTTTTGTTATTTAACCCTGTAAAAAAGAGTTAATCCATAAAATAAAATATACCTATAAAACAGAGTTAGCACAATTAAAATAAAGTGATTATTAATTAGATCTTATCTTCCCAATATCAGGATTTAGTTATGGTCTCAACTTAGACTTCCAAAATAGATCTAAGCTGGATCAACTCCTACAGTCCCACTAGGACTCATCCTCACTAGATCACTCTCTTTCAATAACTTACTCACTTACCATTTGCAGTGTCTTGACTTACCTTTTGACCCACCAGGTCTTCCCGCTAGTTGTCAGGTCCGTAAATCCAACTGGGCTTTGACCAGCTATCAAGTCTCGCAGATCCAGCTAGACTTCTCGCCAGATATTGAATCATACCTTGACCTATCTGGATTTCCACCAGCTATCAGGTCCAGCAGACCTTGTTAGATTTTAGCCTAGTGTCAAGTCCTCTAGATTCGTTAATTCCTACACACTTGGTAAAAATATCATATCACACAGAACCTAACTTTAACAATTTATCATTCATCAAAATATAAGTTTGACCATTAGTGCCAACTGCACCAATAGACACTACTATAAACCGAATTTGCCACCTTTAGACATATGTGTGTCACCAGGTGCATATCTTATAAGCATATTTTCAATATAGTCTATTGTGAAAGTCTAAGAATGTCTTTTGAACAATCACGACAGATCTGTATGCCTAAAACAAAGGAAATTTTACCAAGATCTTCCAATTCAAAAATACTAGATAGAAATAGCTTGATTTCATACAACAAACCCTTATTATTGCTTGCAAACAATATATCATCCACGTATAGAACAAGTATAACAAACATACTCCTACTGAACTTGATATATATGCACTGGTCAACAGGGTTTTCTCTAAATCCAAAAGAGACAACCTCTTGATTAAATTTTTAGTACCATTGACGATACACATGTTTCAAATAATAAATGGACTTCTTTAATCTATATACTAGGTATTTTGAGTCCTGACACCCAAAGTTTTTTTAGTTGTACCATATATATAGACTCCTTAATGTCTCCAATGAGGAACACAATTTTTACGTCCATTTAGCGTATTTCTAAATCATAATAAGCTATAAGTGTCATAATTTCCCTAAGGGAGTCTTTCGTCGACATAGGTAAGAAAGTCTCCTTGTAATTAATATCCTCCTTATGAGTGAATCCCTTGGAAACAAGATGAGTCATATACTTTTCGACATTATCCCTTGAATCCCACTTGGTTTTAAATATTTATTTATAACCAATGGGTTTCAAACCTTTAGGAAATTTAACAAGTTCCTAAACATCATTGTTTGTCATAGACTTAAACTCTTCTTACATGGTGTTAATCCACCTTTCAGGGTTAGAGCATTGTTTGATCTCTTGGAAAGATGTAGGATCACTTTCCAATCCTATGTCAAAATCATGCTCTTAGAGATAAACATAATCACAAGAAGTCATGGTTCTCTGTTCCCTTGTTGATTGCCTTAATAACACTTGTGTTTGAGGTGGTTAATGTATTTGCTCATCAATATAAGGCAATACCTCAATTTGAGTGATAGACTCCTCAAATTGTATTAGAGATGACACAAGAATATCTTGAATCACTACTTCTACTAATGTGCAATATACACAATGTGCGGTGTGAAAACTGTTAGGACCTTGATGTCCGTTAGAGGGGGGTGAATAGCGGTTTGTCGCGCTTGTCGGTTGCTTCATCTTGATAATATGCAGCGGAAATAAACACAAGACACACACAATGTTAATACTAAGGATTTACTTGGTATCCACCTCAAGAAGAGGTGACTAATCCAAGGATCCACACGACACACTCACTCCACTAATGAAAACCTCCTTGGTCGCAGCCGGAGGCGGAGAAGCCTCGTACAGTACTCTCACACAAACACAAACACGAACACAAGAAGAAGAAACAAAAATACAATGTAATACACCCTTCTTCTTGCTTACTTGTTCTTGTCGTCGCCGCTTGAACTTTGGAGAAACTCCCCAAGTGCCTTCAAGAACTGGTGTGAGTATATCAGAGAAGTTCGCTGTGAATCGCTGAAGAACGGTGCAAAAGATAGCAAGAGATCTAGCGAAGAAAATGCTCTGCAGCGGCTATATACTGTGCTCCCGATCGATCCAAATCATCTTTAATCGATTGCCACGTCAGCATCCAGCAATCCCAGCCGTCCATCGCCTGCAACCTGCGCAACAGTCACTTCCCAATCGATCGATCGATCGATTGGAACTGGCTGAATCGATCAGTCGATCGATTCAGCACCTCTCTGTGCTCTCGCGCCCACGTGAGGCTACAGTACCCCAATCGATCGACCGATCGATTGGCAGCTCCCAATCAATCGCCCGATCGATTGGGAAAGCTTCTGTGCTCACGATTTCCTGACCCCAATCGATCGACCGATCAATTGGGCCATCCCAACAATCGCAGCACACTCCAATCGATCAGCTGATCGATTGGAGCCTGTTCAATCGATCGATTGAACATCCTGGACTTGACTCAAACTCAAGTCCAGCTTCCTAAACCCAACTCTCGGTCAACCATGACCTGTTTGGTTTGCACGCCTAGCATTTGGCTACTCCCGACCAACCTCGAACTAGCCTTCTAGCCTCCTCCATCAGCCTTGCGCCCCTCGGATATCTCCTCATCCTTCACGCCTTGCCTTCTGGAGCTTCCATCGAACTCATCCTAGTTGTCGGGTTCTCCTAGCCAAGTCACACTAGGACTTACCTTGCCAAAATCACATGCTTGTGTTAGAGTGTATACTAAAAGCCTAGCTTTTGTAAACATTTATTTTTGAAATAAAAGAATCACATTGGTCAAATGTCTATATTTTATTTGTTAAGTGTAGTTGTTCAATTAATTTATATTATAGATAATATGGTATATGGTGTTACATACAGAAGATCATGTTATCAGTTCTTTATAAATTATAAACAGTTGTTCACGACTAAGATGGTAAGGAACAAACCATTGGAATATTCGTAGTGTAATTAAGTATTAGTTTATCTTGACTAATAAATTACACTAGTACACTCTAAGTATATTCAGTAGGACCATTTTAGGTAAGTTCTTTTTATACTGACTTAATAAAAGAACTAGACCTTAGTTATTATGAAAGTGTGTGCTCTTACTCCTAATATAATAACAAGCACATATATTTAGTATTTATTTCTTTAACTTATCAAAGGATGAGATTTAGCTCGATAAATCAATAGGCCCGATAAGTTGGGAAATGATATTACTTATAGTGTGTGTTGTTGATTATAGAAGGAAACTGTGTCCTAGTTATCTAGGTTGAGAATGCCCCAAGAGGAGCTCATAAGGATTGTCATGTTAAACCCTGCAGGTGGACTTAGTCCGACATGACAATGAAGTTGAGTGGTACTACTATTGGAGCTAGATATTAATTAAGTGAGTTGTCAGTAACTTACTTAATTAGTGGACATTTGTTATCTTAAACACAGGGAGACTAACACACTCATGATAAGAAGGAGCTCATAATGTAATTTGGGATTGGTGCAGTAGTGCAATAATAACTCTCTAGTGGAATGAGTTATTATTGATGAACTTGAGTTGTGTGTTCGGGGCGAACACGGGATACTCAAGCTCATCGGAAGGCCAAAACCAATTTCTCCTCTAGGTCCCTGTCGTAGCCTCATTAATGTCTCAAGTCCATCCAAATAAAAGTCCATCTTGGTGTCCAAGAAAGGGGTCGGCCCAAGGCTTGGTGACCAAGCCAAGGGTCGGCCACCATCTCCTCATCCAATTAGGACTTTCTCAGTCAAGTCTCCTGTCAACCTTGACCTACTTGACTTCTCTCTTGCCTAACCTCCAGTTAGGACTTTCCCAGATGCCTAACCTCCAGTTAGGACTTTCCCATTGCCTAAACTCCAGTTAAGACTTACTCGGTCAAGTCTCTGGTCAACACTGACCCACTCAACCTGGTCAATCCCTTGACCATCTCCACAATCGGACGATTGCTCCAGCAACCTCCATAAATTGTCAAACAGACGATTGCCCTAGCAATCTCCATATATTGTCAAACATCAAAACTCAAATCCTGACTCAAGCTTGACTCAACTCAAGCTTAGTCAAATTGGTCAAACTTGACCTAGGGAAATTGCCCCAACAAAAATCATACTACTACTGATTGCACTAGTAGTGATAACAAAAGGATCTCTCACGCTTTCCTCAAAAGATACTTCCCTGATCTTATCACTCCCACTATTCTCAATAAATTTGGTATTTCTCATTTCAAAGAAGGATCTCTTATAGGGATCATAAAATTATTCCCCCTTGATTTCTCAAAGTATCATTTAAAATTGTAGATAACTGTTCTTGAGTCCAGTTTCTTTTCGTTAGACATGTAAGGTCTCACCTCAGTTAGACAACCCCATGTTGGTCCCTTGCGGCCGATAAGAGGGAGGTGAATTACCTTGCACACTAAAAAACAAACACATTTCTCGACTTTGGAAATAATAATAAACCAATTGTACAAAAGGATTAAGAAACTAATTAAAAAGAGAAAGAGGCACAAAGGTTTACTTGGTTTGCAATCAGGGGATTGCTAATCCAAGACGTTGAAAGCTCACTATAAATCTTATTCAAGTGGAGAAGCCTCTTATAGAAGTTAAAGCACTCAATTACAAAGCTAAACTGAAAACAAAATGTTTACAAGTATTGTCTTTAGTTACTGAGATTAGGGTTGTATTTATAGCCCTAATCGGGACACCTAGAAGGGTTCTAAGCGTCTAGACGTGGATAGAACTTTATCCACGTCACACTAAATCGCAACAGGTGGCATCTCGATAAGTTTTCTGATCCGAGCACCTGGACCTGCTCCGGGCGCCCAAACCTACTTAAATATGATCCATAATTGAGGGCGCCCTTGGCACTCGAAGTGGTCTGGGGGCTTGGAATCGCTCCAATGCAAGGACCACAATCAACAGCAAGTTGACTTTTCGTTCGGCTTCTGCTCCGGCTCCGCTCGCTTGGGTGATTTTGGCCATCCAGAATAGTGGTCACCCGAACTCATTTTTCGCCTTTCTCGAGTAACCTTCCACTCCGGCTTCTCGTCCCTCGGAAACATCACACGCTTCTTTCTCATCCACCAGCGTACTCTTTTGCAGCGCCTCGTCCCTCGAACGCACCGAGCCCGTCGACTCTCTCCCTTGCTGTCCTTCTCGCTAGTTGCATCTTTCACTCAACTTCTTGTTCTCCTAAGTTCTTGCACACTTAGACACAATGATCAAACCACAACAGAACCTAACTTGACTCGGTTGATCACATCAAAACTACCACGGGGTACTTACAATCTCTCTCTTTTTGATGTGAGTAACTCCAAGTTAAGTTACGGTAAACCAAAATAAATAAGAGTAAAAATGACAAGTACATATTGAGAAAAAATGTGTAAAAATCAAAACTATACCCTCCCCCTAGACATAACCTCTAATTCTCCCCCTTTGATTACATTAAAAATAGGGATATACAAATGAGAATAATTTGAAAAGAATTTAAAATAAAGTCTAAAGGAATACAATGACTATTATCCAGAAAATCATGAAGTTTAAATTTTGAAAAATCTAGATTTTTACCAATTATAAACCAATTTTGAAAAAAAAAATAATTAAAAAAAAATTTTAAATATGGAAAATTTCTAAAAAATTTTATAGCAATAATGAAAGTTGTGAAAAAATTTTCATGAAATTATGGATTTGATTTAAGCAATAATAATTTATCTTCTAAAAAAAAGTTAATTTTTTTTAAAAAAATGTTTAAAAATAGTTCCAGGCTAAAAAAATCATGAATTTTTTTAAATGTAATCGAACAAGTATTTTTACAGAAAAATTATTTTTAAAAAATTAAATGAAAAATTAAATTTTTAATATTTAAAATATGATTTTTGTTTAAAAAATCATAGAAAAATAATAAAACGGTCAAAAAAAATTGAAAATTTTTCTTTAATCGAAAACATGATAAGAATTCACAGAAAAATGAAGTTTGTAAAAATTACTTTAAAAATTATTTTTAAATTAAAAATATAATATTTGTTAAAAAAATCATAAAAAATAATTTAATAGTCAGAAAATTTTAAAAATTTTCTTACATATAAGTGATGAAATTCTCTTTCTTGAAAAAAAAAAATTCTAATTAATTTCTAATAGATATCATGCAAAGTAATTTATTTAATTAATTTTAAGCAAATAATAAAAATTAAATCAATTAAAAGTGCGACATGCATCAAAATTTAATTTAAGTACGATTTTGAAACTCAATATAGGTTCCTTCCAACCGTATTAATCAAAAATTTACTAGGGATATATTTTGGTGATAATTTTTTAATTTAGCCCTTATGATATCTAAGATGCCAATTGAGTCCTTAAAAAATTTTAAATTTTGAAAGAATAACATTCAAACATGAAGAGCTTTTCAAATTTTGTATTTGTTCTTTTAAATTTTTATTTTCTACTTTTAGTTTGTCGAAATCTTTTAAAGGACAAGATGTTGCTAAGGTTTCTTTTAATTCATTATTTCCTTTTAATAACTTTTTATTATCTATTTCTAATTTACATGAATTTTTGATAAAATTTTAATAAATTTAAATAATTGATCTGGAGGTAGAGACCGTACCTGACTTATCTTTTCGACTTCTGATGCTCCCCCTTAGAGCTACATTCTTCTGACGTTGCTCCCCCTTCTTCAATACTTTCGATACTCATTTCAGATAAGCTCATTTCATTTTCTTCTTCTAGATGACTTGCCATCAGCGCAAGTCCGGCGTGCGCTTCAATCTCCAACTTTGACGACGTTTCATCCCACGTCTCCTTTAAGTTTCTGTGCTTTGTCTAGGTCAGCTTATTGTCCTTTTCTCCAAGATTCGTAAGTTCGGTGATGAGTTTCTTGATCCTTGAGTGGAGGTGTGTGATAGTTTCGCCTTCTTCTAACCGGAGGTTGCTGATCTTGTTCCGAAGCAAGTCCCGTCTCACGAGTTTTGCCTCCGACCCTTCGTGTAGTTCCAAGAATTTCTCCCAGAGCTCCTTGACTGACTCGTAGGCTCCGATCTAGTTAACTTCTTGTAGCAGTAAAATGTTCAGCAGATGGAACTCTGCCTTACCGTTTGCCACGAAGTCGGCTTGCTCCTTCTTCATCCACTGATATTCTTCTTTGTCCTTTGGTGCTGCAAAATCATATTTCATAATAATCAATAATTCAAAATCTATTTAAAAAAAATACCTCCATCTTCTTTTTTTAGTTCATGAATTCTCCCTCGAACTTCGGTGGGTAGATACTAGATCCGACCATCTCTTGTGCTTCGGTAGGCGGTTAGTCCTCTTGAAGCGTTTGGGCTCTGATATCACTTGTTGGTCCCTTGCGGCAAGTAAGAGGGGGGTGAATTTCCCTGCACACTAAAAATAAACACCTTTCTCGACTTTCGAAATAATAATAAACCACTTATACAAAAGGATTAAAAAACTAATTAAAAAAAAAGAGGCACAGAAGTTTACTTGGTTTGTAATCAGGGAATTGCTAATTCAAGACGTTAAAAGCTCACTATAAATCTTCTTCAGGCGGAGAAGCCTCTTACAACAGTTAAAGCACTCAATTATAAAGCTAAACTGAAAGTAGAACATTTACAAGTGTTGTGTTTAGCTACTAGGATCAGGGCTGTATTTATAACCCTGATGGGGGGGGGCTTGAAGAGTTCCAGGTGCCTGGACATGGATAAAACTTTATCCACATCGCACTGGATCGCAACAGGTGGTGTCTCGATAAGCTTTTTGGTTCGGGCGTCTGGACCCGGTCCAGGCGCTCTAACCCTCTTAAATCTAATCCATTGTCGAGGGCGCCCTTGGCACTCGAAGTGGTTCGGGCGTCCGGACTAGCTTTGGGCGCCCAGACCAAAGTCAACTACAAGTTGACTTTTCATCCAGCTTCCACTCCAGCTCTATTCACTTGAATGATTTTAGCCGTCTAGAATAGGGCTCACCCAAATCCATTTTCTAGCCTTCTCAAGTAACCTTCCGCTTAAGCTTCTCGTCCCTCGGAAACGCCACACGCTTCCTTCTCGCCCACCAGCGTACTCTTCCGTAGCGCCTCGTCCTTTGGACACACTGAGCCCGTCGACTCTCTCTAGTGTCGTCCTTCTTGCTAGCTGCATCTTTTGCTCGACTTCTTTTGCTCCTAAGTTCCTGTACACTTAGACACAAGGATCAAACCACAATAGGACTTAACTTGACTTAGTTGATCATATTAAAACTACCACGGGGTACTTACACCCCAGACGTGTAAATGTTTAATACTAGGCTTGTTATCCATCCATATCTTGAATGGGGTTTTAATTATTATCTTATTAGGTACTTTATTGAATAGGTAAACTATAGTCTTGAGTGCCTAACTCTATAAAGATTCAGGTAAAGAATTAGAAATCATCATACTTCTTGCCATATCTTTTAGGGTATGATTGCGTTGCTCAACTACATCATTTTTACTAAGTGTACTAGGCATGGTATACGGAGGCGCAATGTTGTTCACCTAATCCATCATATTGATCGTAATATTCATCTTCACGGTTGGATCTGTGACTTTCATTTTCTGACCTAGTTGATTTTTAACTTTAGCTTTGAAAATTTTAAATATGTCCAACAATTACGACTTCTCATGAATAAGGTACAAATAGCCTAATTGAGAGTAGTTGTCTACGAAGCTAATAAAATATGTTTGACCGTTCCATGATACCTCAGGAAATGGTTCACAAATATCCATATGTATTAGCTCAAATATGTCACTACATCAATTTACTTCCTTATTCCTTTTGTTAGTTATTTTTTCCTTAACACGCTCTATATAGACATCAAAGTCTGACATGTCAAAGGAATCAATAATTTCATGTGACATTAACCTTTCTAGTAGTTGTTTGGATATATGTTCTAAACTTCTATGCTACGACATGAATGATTTTTTGTCAGTCAATTTACGTTTTGTACCTATACTATGTATAATCACATTGTCAACCATAAGAGTTATGGTGTTAATTTATAAATCTTATCAACCAAGGAACTATTGACAACCAACACTAAATTTAAGAAAATACTAAAAATTCTATTTTTAAATGAATAAGAATAGCCTGATTTATCCAAACAAAAAATTAAAATTAAATTTTATCAAAAAATAATACAAATAAATATATTTTCTAAATCTAAAAAGATATTAGTTCCTAAATAAAGCCTAAAAACACTAATCAACTTTTTTTAGCCTTCTTTCCATTTTTCGTATAGATGTATCTTTCACAATTAAATGAAAGTCAGCTTTTGAGACAACTCAACATAGTGATGTTGGACCCTTGGGCGGCCGGCTAGAGGGGAGTGAATAGCCCTGCAAAGAAAAACAAACCTTCCTCGAACTTTACAGCTTAATAAGAATCAACACTTACATAAATAAAAAATAAGAGATTCATAAGAAGAGGCACGAAGGGTTTATTTAGTTACAATCGGGGAGGTTGTTAATCCAAGGAAGATGAAAGTGCACTAAATTATTCTTTAGGCGGAGAAGCCTCTTTACAGCAATTAAAGCCTCAGTTATAGAACCAAATTGAAAAGAAATGAATTACAAGTGTTCTGCTGACCTTCTGGGACCAAGGCTATATTTATAGCCTTGGTCGCGACCCCTAAAAGGGTTCCAGGCACCTGGGATGGGATAAACTTTTATCTCCGTCGTAACGGAACACACCATGTTACATTTTGGATAAAAGCTTGCTTCGGGCGCCTGGACCCAAGTTAACATCATGTTAACTATTTGGTCTAGGTTCTTCCGCTCCGGTTCCAGTTGCTTGGGTCTGGGTCTTCCGCTCTAGCTCTGGCTCCGCTTGGGTGATCTCAGCCATCCGGAATAGAACTCACTCAAACCCAACTTCCTGCTCTCGAGCAAACTTCCGCTCGAACTTCTCGTCCCTTGGAAACGCCGCGCACCTCCTTCTCTTCCACCCGCATACTCTTCCGCAGCACCTCGTACCTCGGATGCACCGAGCTCGTCGACTCTCTCCCGTGTCATCTTTCTCACTAGTTGCGTCTTTTGCTCGACTTCCTATTCTCCTAAGTTCTTGCACACTTAGACATAGAGGTTAAATTCCAATATGACCTAACATTACTTGGTTGATCACATCAAAACTACCATAAGGTACTTATAATCTCCTCCTTTTTGATGTGAGCAAATCCTAAGTTAAGTTAGGGTAAACCACAAATTTAACAGTTATAAAATAACAGTTCAAATTTTGAAGGTAAAAAAAAATTGCAAGTATAAAAATTAAAAAATTGTACTACCCTCTCCATAGACTTAATCTTTACTACTCCCCTTTTTTATCACATAAAAAACATGGTACCTTTAAAGACGTTACTTGGAACGTCTAACACAAAAGTCTAAGGGAAAAATTAAAGTTTAAGTTTGGATTTATCAATGTAAATTAAAAAAAAATAACATATATAAGTCAGATAATATAAAGTTAAAACTATCAAAAAAAATTAACATTCAGAAAAATTTAATATTTTTACAGATAAAGTTATTTTTCTCAAAAAAATTAACTTCTAAATAATTTCAAAAAAAATTAAAAAAATATTTTTCTAACAACTAATTGCTTACCAGTTAGTCAATTAAATACTTATTTTAATAATTGGCTTCCAGGCTGTGGCGAGACACTAGTCCTTCTTGGATATTGGAGCAACAACAACTTTCTAGACAAAGCCTTTTAAAGAAATTAAATATTTAATATTTTATCTAAAATCCAAAAAATAATTAATCTAAGTATGATTTTGGAATCCAAAATAGGTTCCTTGCTACAGGGTTAATCAAAAAATTTTTAGGAATGTATTTCTGGGATATTTTTCTAATTTGGCCCGTATGGTATTTGAGATACCAGTTAAGTCCTAAATAATTTCTAAAATTAAACGGAATAAAAGTTGAGCATGTATGACTTTTCAAATTTTCTATTTCCTTTTTCAATTTTTTATTTTTTATTTTTATTTTATTGAAATCTTCTAATCGACAAGATATAGCTAAGATTGATTTTATCTCTTTCTTTTCTTTTTCTAACTTATAACAATTTTTTGATAATATTTTTACGAATTGAAATAACTTGTTAGGAGGAAGAGCTCGTATCTGACTTACCTTGTCGATCCCGCAATCTGAAGCTCCCCTTGAAGTGTTGCTTTATTTCGATGTCGCTCCCCCTTCATTGACGCTCTCGATCTCATTTCAGACGAGCTTGCTTTGTCTTCATTTTCTTGGTGACTTGCTACTAACGCAAGTCCAAAGAGGGCTTCTATCTTCGATTCGGATGACATGTTCTTGACGGGTGGCTCATATTGGATGAGGTTAATGCGATGGATGTTATGAAAGAAAAATCTAATAAGATTTTTCATAATAAAATTCTATTACGATTTTATATAGCATAATTTTATTACGATTTTTCATAACAGAATTCTGTTACAATTTTTCATAATAACATTCTGTTATGATTTTATCGGGTCTGGGGTTTATGCATTATTTATAGGGATCATTGTAAACCTATTGTACAACAACAATTATAAGAATCATGTAATATGATTCTCTTGTGTAGAGAGAATTCTAATAAAGCTTCGACCGTTTTTGTGGAGTAGGCATGTCGCCGAACCACGATAATTTTTCTTCTTTCTCTTCTTCTTCTCCTTGCTCATGTTTGCTCTCCTTTTGTGCGTCTTTGTCTTGTTGCTCCGCGCGATCTCTTTTCTCTCTTCCTCTTCTTTCGCGCTTTAGAGGTTGAGAGGTGTTGTCCTCTCTTTGCGCAATAATTGGTATCAGAGCTACAGGTTTTTGGCGGATTTCTTCAACATGTCGGGGATGACTTCTGTAAAGTTTGATATGGTGAAGTTTGACGGAACTGGAAACTTTGGATTATGGCAGAGAAGAGTCAAAGACTTGTTGGTGCAACAAGACATGGTGAAGGCACTAGGAGAAAGAAAACCGGAAAGCATGGAGCGATCAGATTGGGAAGAACTGTAGGCGAAGGTAGTAGCAACAATCAGGCTTTATCTTACAGATGACGTGATGTAGCATGTCATGGACGACGAGTCATCAATGGCAGTTTGGCAAAAGCTGGAAAGTCGGTACATGTTAAAGTCATTGACAAACAAGCTGTATCTTAAGTAGAAATTATTCGGGCTGAAGATGATAGAAGGAACCGATCTGAGCTAGCACATCAACATATTCAACCAGATTGTAAGTAATCTGAAGTAGGTTGATGTGAAGATCGAAAACGAAGACAAGGCGCTGTTGTTGTTGAATTCTCTACCTTTATCTCCTACGTATGAGAATTTGGTTACTACTTTGATGTAGGGAAAGGAAACTCTCAAATTAGAGGATATTACAAGTGCGTTGCTAGGTTTTCACCAAAGGAAGAAAACAAGCGATGAAGTTTCTCAAGGAGAAGAACTTGTGGTAAATAGCAACCAAGAGCGTGGTAGGAGTAAATCTCGACATGGATCAGGTAACAACAACAAGGCTTGTTTTAAATCGAGAAGGAAGAAGGTGATCATGTGCGACAAATGTGGAGGCAAAGGTCATATCAAGAGAGATTGTCCAGAGATAAAGAAATATGTTGCAGAGAACAAAGGTAACTCGCCAAAGTCTGCAAACATAGTTGAAGAAGAAAATTTAGAGAGCGGTGATGGAAATATGCTATCAGTTATGTCAAGTTTGGAGCAGCTGACGGATGCATGGATTTTAGACTCTGCATGTTTATATCACATGACTCCAAACAAGGATTGGTTTGACACCTATAGGGCAGTGGATTCTGGTTCAGTGTTGATGGGAAACGATGCATCATGCAAAGTTATCGATATAGGGAACGTCAGAATCAAAATGTTTGATGGTGTGATCAGAACTTTGTGTGATGCCAGATATATACCAGAGCTAAGGAAGAACTTGATCTCACTAAGCACACTGGATGGTATTGGTTGCAATTACAAATCAGTGAGCGAGGTGATGAAGGTCAGCAAAGGAGCTCTGACGGTAATGAAAGGATAAAAGGTAGTAGAAAATATCTATAAGTTGATAGGGACTACAGTTATAGGTGGAGTCACCTCAGTGGAGTCTGAATCAGATAGTACAGTCTTGTGGCATATGCGACTAGGGCATATGGGTGAACGTGGGATGCTAGAACTTCACAAGAGAGATTTGTTGAAGGGTGTCAAGACATGCAAGCTTGAATTCTATAAATTTTGAGTTCTTGGGAAACAAAGCAAAGTGTAATTCAAGACGGTAACAAATAAGACGGAGGGGATTTTGGACTACATAGATACGGATCTCTAGGGATCAGCCAGTGTAGTATCACGTGGAGTGCACTTGTATTTTGTGAGTTTTACTGATAATTTCTCATGAAAGGTCTGGGTATACTTTATGCGTCACAAGTCAAAAATTTTTACAAAGTTTAAACTGTGGAAAACTGAAATGGAGAACCAGACCGGAAGAAAGATCAAATACCTTAGGTCAGATAATAAGATTGAGTACACAGATTCGGAGTTTTAGGAATTTTATGAGCAGCATAGGATAATGAGGCATTTCTCAATTCGCAAGACACCTCAACAGAACGGGGTAGCGGAAAGGTTGAACAGGACAATCATTGAGAAGGCAAGATGTCTCAGGCTGAATGCAGGGCTTGCAAAGAATTTCTGGGCAGAAGCAGTTAACATGGCATGTTATCTCATTAATAGATCACCAAGGGTAGCACTATAAGACAAAGTATCAGAGGAAGTATGGATGGAGAATCAAGTAGATTACTTTCATCTTCGAGTTTTTGGATGTCCAGCCTATATGCACATATATAGTGAGTAAAGATCAGAGCTAGATGCGAAGTCAAAGCAGTGTATTTTTATGGGGTATCAGAAAGGAGTTAAAGGCTTTAAGCTTTGGGATCCTAAGACAAACAAGGTGGTGATCAGCAAAGATGTGGTGTTTAACGAAAAAACTATGTTACAGCGTACTCAGGAAGAAGGAAAGGAAACACCAAAGAGAAATATGGAGAAAGATATTATGCAGGTGGAGCTAGAGACTCATGACTCTGATGATTCTAGCTCAAAGCACACAGAGCATCACACTATAGCTGGTGGCAGAACGAGATGAGTTGTAAAATCACCCACCAAATACGGATTTGAAGACTTAGTATCTTATGCGCTTATCACTAGTAGTGGAGATCCTACATCTTTTCAAGAGGTGATGCACAGCTCTGAGAAGGACAGGTGGATGGGTGCTATAGCAGAGGAGATGGAGTCGTTGCATAAGAACCAAACGTGGGATCTAGTGGAACTTTCTGAAGGAGAGAAAGATATAGGATGCAAGTAGATATTCAAGAAGAAAGAAGCAATGTCAGAGGGAGAAGAAGTGAAGTTCAAGGCTCGGTTGGTAGCAAAGGAGTATTCACAGAAAAAAGAGGATTGACTATGAAGAAATTTTCTCTCCGGTGGTAAGACATACATCAATTAGAGCGGTGTTGGCTTTAGTGGTACATCACGATTTGCAACTTGAGCAAATGGATGTGAAGATGACATTTCTTCATGGAAATTTGGAGGAGAAGATTTTTTTGTCACAGCCCGAGGGATTTAGTCAGCCCGGACAAGAGCAGTTGGTTTGCAAGTTGAAGAAATCACTCTATGGATTAAAACAATCTCCTAAGCAATGGGACAAATGTTTTGATTCATACATGATTCAAAATGAATATTGGAGATGTGAGTATATCTGTTGCATATATGTGAAGAGTCTTGAAGATGAATCACTAGTTTTCTTACTACTATACGTAGATGACATGCTAATTGTTATGAAGAAGACGAAAAGATGTTGACAAATTGAAGAGGCTACTGAGCAAGAAATTTGACATGAAAGATTTGGGAGAGGCCAAGAAGATTCTTGGGATGGAGATTCACAAGGATAGAGCTATAGGAAGATTATGGTTGTATCAATGTAGCTATGTGGAGAAGGTGCTGGATAGGTTTAACGTAAAGAATGCAAAGTCGGTGAGCACACCCCTAGCGCATCACTTCAAGTTATCTAGTATACAGTGTCCAAAGAAGGATGACGAGATCCAAGAGATGTCAAAGGTTCCTTATGTCAGTGCAGTTGGTTGTCTAATGTATGTCATGGTTTGCACAAGACCAGATTTGGCGCAAGCAGTTAATATAGTAAGCAAGTTTCTCTCAAATCCTGATCGACCACATTGGGATGCATTGAAATAAATTTTCAAATACTTGAGAAATACAACTGATTATGGCATCACGTTCAGTAGATAATTGGAAAATCTTTCAGTTGCTGGGTACGTAGATGCAGACTATGTAAGAGATTTAGATAACAGGAAATCTACTACAAGATACGTATTCACTGTGGCAGGAGGGCCTATTTGTTAGAAATCTATGATATAATCTATTATTACAATGTCTACTATGGAGTCTGAGTACATGGCAGCAGCTGGAGCAGCGAAAGAAGTTTTATGGCTTACAGGGTTGGTCAGAGAACTGGGTGTTTAGCAAGGTGGAGTCAAGTTGTTATGCGATAGTTAGAGTGCTATTTATTTGGCGAAGAATCAAGTCTATCATGCGAGAACCAAGCACATTGATGTGAGGTTTCACAAGATCAAAGAGTTGATTGCTTCTGAGGAAATTCAACTTGAGAAGGTTCATACTGCAAACAATGTTGCAGATATGCTGACAAAGCCAGTGACCACAGAGAAGTTCAAGCATTGCTTGAACTTAATCCATATCTCTAAATGCTACAAGAAGGAAGCCATACCTAGAGATCCAGGTGGAACTTTATTCAGATACTCATATTCTTCATAGGGGTGAATATTCGCCAAGGTGGAGATTGTTGACAGGTGGTTCATATTTGGATGAAGTCAATGCGATGGATGTAATGGAAGAAAAATTTGTTAAGATTTTTTGTAATAAAATTTTATTATGATTTTATATAACATAATTTTATTACGATTTTTCGTAACAAAATTCTATTACGATTTTTCATAACAAAATTCTGTTATGATTTTACTGGGTTTGGGATTTATGCATTATTTATAGAGATCATTGTAAACCTATTGTACAACAACAATCACAAGAATCATGTAATATGATTTTCTTGTGTAGAGAGAATTCTAATAAAGCTTCAGCGTTTTTGTAGAGTAGACACGTCGTCGAACCACAGTAACTCTTCTTCTTTCTCTTCTTCTTCTCCTTTCTCGTGTTTTCTCTCCTTTTATGCGTCTTTATCTTGTTGCTCTGCGCGATCTCTTTTCTCTCTTCCTCTTCTTCCGCGCTTTAGAGGTTGAGAGGTGGTGCCCTCTCTTTGCGCAATACGTGTCATCCCACGTCGCCTTTAGATTATACTTGGACCGAGCTGGCTTCTTGTTCTTTTCCTTGTCCTTATCTTTGCTCTTCAATTTTGGACAGTTATCTTTTATATGTCCTTCTTCATTACAGTGGTAGCATCTTACTTTCCTTTTTCTTTTGTATCCTACACTTAATTAAATTTATTATGTTTAAATAATTTTAAAATTTTCTTACCATTAACATCGTTTCGTCATCATCAAGTGATGTCTCGGAATTTGGTTCGTCCGTTTTAGCTTTTCAGGCAATATTTTGCTTTGATTCCTTCTTTAGACCTGCACACCTTAACTCATGAATTTCAAAAGTTGAAAAAAGTTCTTCTAAAGTGCTTACCTCTAAATCCTTAGAGATGAAATACACATCTACTAAGGTCGATCATTTCGGAGTCCTAGGAAATGCGTTAAGTGCGTGCCTTAGTGAATCTCTGTTGGTTACCTTCTCTCCAAGATTCGTGAGTCCGGTGGTGAGCTCCTTGATTCTTGAGTGGAGATGTGCGACAGTTTCACCTTCTTCGAACTGGAGGTTGCTGATCCGGTTTTGGAGCAGGTCCCATCTCACTAGTTTAGCCTCCGAGGTCCCTTCATATAGTTCCAGGAATTTCTCCCAAAGCTCCTTGGCTAACTCATAGGATCCGATCCGATTGACTTCTTGTGGCGGTAAGACGCTCAACAGATGGAACTCTGCTTGGTCGTTTGCCACGAAGTTAGCTTGCTCCTTTTTCGTCCATTGATATTCTTCTTTATCTTTCAGAGCAAAAAAACTATATTTTATAATTATTAATAATTCAAAATCTATTTTAAAAAATACCTCCATCTTTTTCTTCCAGCTCGCAAATTTCCCCTTGAACTTCAGTGGGTTGATGCTCAATCTGGTCATCTCGTGTGCTTCGTTCGATGGTTAGTCCTCCTGAAGTGAACCCGCTCTAATACCACTTGTTGGACCCTTGGACGGCCGGCTAGAGGGGGTGAATAGCCCTGCAAATAAAAATGAACCTTCCTCAAACTTTATAGCTTAATAAGAATCAACACTTGCATAAACAAAAAATAAGAGATTAAAAAAGAAAAGGAACAAATGGTTTACTTGGTTTCAACCGGAAAGGTTGTTAATCCAAGGAAGATGAAAGCGCACTAAATTCTCTTTCAGGCGGAGAAATCTCTTTACAACAATTAAAGCCTCAGTTACAGAACCATATAGAAAAGAAATAAATTACAAATGTTATGTTGACCTTCTGGGACCAGGGCTATATTTATAGCCCTGGTCGGGGCGCTTGGAAGGGTTCCAAGCACCTGGGAGGGATAACTTTTATCCATGTCACAACGGAATGCACCATGTCGCGTTCCGGATAAAAGCTTGCTCCGGGTGCCCGGACCCAAGTTAACATCATGTTAACTATTTGGTTCGGGTTCTTCCACTCCGACTTCGCTTACTTAGGTCTGGGTCTTTCGCTCCAGCTCTAGCTTTGCTTGGGTGATTTCGGTCATCCGGAATAGGGCTCACCCGAACCTAACTTCCAGCTTTCGAGCAAACTTCCGCTCTGGCTTCTCGTCCCTCGAAAATGCCACACGCCTCCTTCTCGTCTGCCCACGTACTCTTCCACAACACCTCATACCTCAGGCGCACCAAGCCCGTCGGCTCTCTCCCGTGTCATCCTTCTCGCTAGCTGCGTCTTTCACTCGACTTCCTATGCTCCTAAGTTCCTACACACTTAGACATAGGGGTTAAATACCAACATGACCTGACTTTACTTGGTTGATCACATCAAAACATTATGGGGTACTTACAAGTAACACTTATGTGAGTAGTAGCACCGATATCTATCCACCAAGTGTCAGTGGGTACAATAACCAAATTGACTTTTGAACTAATAAGAGTGAGAAATTTATCTTTCTTTATAAGCTAGTTAGCGTACTTGGGATAGTCTTTCTTCATATGACTTTTTTTTTTATTGTAAAAGAAACAAATGGACTCCTTATTCTGCTTCTTTTGCTCTTTATCCCAAAATCTACAATTCGCTTTCCCTTTCCTTTTTCGATCATCTTTCTCGTCTTGCCCAAACCTTGGGAACTAGTTGCTAGGTGAGCACTTTCAGGTGTCTCACGCCTCAATCTCTGCTCTGCTTGCATGCACTAAGTTAAAATCTCATTCGATGTTCACTTTTTATTTTGAGTATTATATGAAATCTTAAAAGTAGTAAATCATGTAGACAAAGACGTCAAGACGAAATGCACTAACATAGGCTCAGACATATCGAGTTTAAGTATTTTCAGACTTGTGGTGATATTGGACATCTCTATAATGTACTCCCTGATATTTTCTTTATCGTTATACCTGTTATATTCGACAATTAAATAACATATAAATAATGACGTTAATTAATAAAATGCCTTGTAAGAATTTTTGGAGATTTTAAGATGGATTAATTATCATATTCTAGGTTGGTTAGCAATTGATCAGGATTTTGATCAGTTTGTTTGATTTGAGAGAAGTTTAGCTGGTGAAATTAATGAATGTGTTAATTTAGATTTGGTTAATAATAGATATAATTTGGTTGAGTTTGATTAACAGTAATTGATATATTATCCGTTAATAATTGGGGAATAAATTAGTATGATACCATTGAACTTGGGTGAGTATTGGGGGATGATTCATGACCTAATATAAATAGGTAGTGGAATGGTTAGGGAAAATAGAGTTAACCCTAATTAGAATTAACGAATTGATATTAATTGGAGTTAATTATTAATTAGGGTTAATTGATGATTATTCAATTATAGTTTGCCCAAATTAGTTTTGGGATTTGGTTTAGCTAGTTGATGCATGATGTAATTAGTTAAAACTGTACATTATGTTGTAGGACTGATGCGAGATGATTGTACCGACATGGGGACTGTTTAGCACAAACTATATTTAAAGCGGGTACTTCTTTATATCTTTAATCTTAGTGTATGAGTTATGATCTAATTGGTAGTTTTATTACTTTGACTCTATTCATATGATATTTATTTTTCTTGATCTTAGAGATGATTTATTTTATATCTATGCAGTCTTATTATTCTTCATGCTTGATTTTGTTTTATATGTATGATATTATCATACCATAGTGTATGATATTGGATATCCTGCTACACCCCTCGTTGATGATTTGAGTTCGTGCTTATTGTTAAGATGATCATACCATAGTGTAGGATATCAAGTGTCCTACTAGACCTTTGTTTGTTACTTATGCTCATGCCTATATGCTAGTGAGGTTACACTGAGGTGTAGTTATAGAACATTATATTAGAAGAGATATTATTAAATGATTAGGATTCCCTTGGTTGAAATTGTTACTATTATACTTGTTGTGGTACTTAGATACATGTCATTAAACTTGTTACTTATTGCATGTTATGCATTTGAACTGTCCATTAGATCAAATAGTGTTATTAAGCTATCACACGTAGATCGTAGCTAGATAACTGAGTATCCTACTTGACCCCTTGTTGGTGGTTTGAGCTAGTGACTATATGCTAGGTAGACCATACACTACAACAAAAACCCTTATAGACATCAGTGGAACAACAACGGTTTTAAGTAAAAAATCGATGTCTTTGAGTATTTTACACCGGTTTTTTCAAAAACCGGTGTCTATGAGCGCAGATTTTAGCTCATAGACATCGGTTTTTTAGGCGATGTCTATGAGCGCCTTTTTTCCGTTAATAGACACCGATTTTAACTGCGGTTTTTAAAATCCGGTGTTAATGAACCAAAATAAAATATTTTAATATTCCCACAGCCAAAATTTGCAACACTGTGAAGTTCCCTCCAAACCTAAATCTATATCGCGCCCCTTCCTCACGCGACCATCTCTCTCGTCTAAACCTAAGCCTAAACCTCCGACCATCTCTCTCAACCTCATCTGCCTCTTCTCCTTCCTAGATCGACGCCCTTGCTTCTCCGTCCGCGTTGTGAAACCTCGGCCACGTTGCTCGCATCAAAAAAAGCACCGCCCGTGAGCGAGCTCCTCTCCGCGAGCCCTAGCCACCTTCCTCTCCGCGAGCTAGCTCCTCTCCGCGAGCCACCGCCCTCTCCACGAGCGAGCTCCTCTTCGCGACCAGCCACCTTCCTTGCCGCGAGCCACCGCACCTTTCTCACCGCGAGCTGGAGCTCTCCGCGAACCCTATTCCTCTCCGCGAGCCACCTTCCTCTCCGCGAGCAGTCTCCTCACCGCAAGCCCAAGCAGCAGCGGCCAGACACCTTCCTCGCCGCGAGCCACGACCCTCTCCGCGAGCCCTAGCAGAAGCGCCGCGGTCCAAATCCTGGTTGGGAAAAAATAGTACCACCATTACCATCCAGCAGCAAGCCATCCTGGTCCTGCGTTGAATCTTCATCGTCGCTCTGGTAATTTCCCCTCTTTTCTTTATTGGATTCTTGCCTAATTGTCTTCTGTTTCCTTAGGGAATCACTAATGGTTAGGTTTTGTTTGGATTCATGTGCTGGAACAAAGTTATTTGGTTGATTATTTTATTTTTATTTTTATGGCAAGAAACAAAATGGCCAAATTAATCTGGGTAGATTTCTGGTTTGGCTGCTTCTTCGTGTTTGTGCCTCATATGGAATCAAAAAAATTGTTTCTTTTTAAACCCATGGATTAATTCTCTTTCATCCGTGGATAATTCTAAAAGGCATGAACTTTCTTGCTGAATTGGTCTTGTAATCCTTCAGTTGAAGCTCGTTTAATCTATTAGCATTATGGCTTCCTATACTTAGTCACACTTCCTTTTTTTTATTTTTAATCCAAAGATTAGGGGGTTTTTATTGTTGTTTTTAGTACCTTCCTAGAAATGTGTTATGGACAACTATAAAGAAGTAATTAGTTCTAATTCATAAAGAGATAATGTTGATTTCTTGCTTGTAATCTGTATGTTACTTATTTGCCTGTGCATTCAATCTAGTTATAGCATCTTTGAAATGAAGAGTATTGAAACCTGTTTGATCCCACTTCTATCCAGTTTTTCTTGAAGGAACTCTCATTAAGTCTTCTTCGTAAGTTGTATAGTAAACCATGAAGAGTGTTTGTTACTCAGTTATGTGATTACACAAACCATGGAAGTGTTCAAGAGATTTGTTATATTAATTTAGTTTGATTTATTTGCATATTGTACAACTACTAACTCGCCATTGAAAGAAGCTAACTTTATCCAGAGGATTGGAAGTGCAAGTATATCCATGGTTAACAAAAATATATTAGTGTATGCATAGATGTTATGTGACTAATAACTGGATTGAACCTTACTGATATGAGGTTAATCTATGATGTGAACCTTACTGATACATGGTAAAAAGTCAAACTCTTTGACTACCTCCTTAATGTCTCCTATTACTGATCTTTCAAGCCCCGTTGTGTCCATTACTATTACTATGAAGAAATTGAAAGGAAAGAACTACGCTTTGCGTGCTGCAATAGTTTGAGTTTGGTTTGTGGTTCATGATGTAATCGGCGATCTCTTCCAATTAAGATAAGACATTGGGATAGTTACTCACATTGGTTGACTTTAGATTTTTGAGTTGACTGTAGTATTTTATAAATCACTTCAATTGTCAAGGTCATTTAGAATAGTTCTGACAAGGTCTTCACTATTATGTGCCTTCATATTGTTTGCTCTGAGTTAAAGCTAGTGAATGCTCAGATTTTGGGAGCCCCTTCCATTCTACTCCCGTCAGATGTGTAGATGCGGAGGATGTTGGCATTTACCATAGTGGCACAAGTTGGTGTTGTCCTAGATCAAATAATTCGGGGGAACTATTGACTAGCACCATCAAACATATTTAAATTGATTATAATTGAATTATAATATGCTTCATTTCTGTGTTACTAGTATGTTCCAATTTACCTCTAGAAGTTTGTGAACTTTGTTTGATTATTTATTGTCTGCTATCTATATATTGTATTGCCATTTCTTTTTGGAGAAGTGTGCTTCAATTTTTTTCCCCCTGATGAAATCATCATTGTATTTGTACCTCCCTATATGCATTCTTGAACAAATGGTTTAGAATTTAAGCTTGTGCTATCTGTAAATATTCAGTTTTTTGCTGCTAAATTGTGTTGAAGTTAACACTTTTATCATGTGTATTTCTATACACAGGAAAAACATAATCAGGAATTTCACTGGTAGCTAAGATCTGTTATTTTGGACAATGAGGTTAGTACTAGTAATGCGTGATATTTACCTTTTCTTTTGTCTTGGCCTTGCTAGATGTTGTCTGTTTAAACAAAATTTCAAAAAATTGTTTTCGTAAATTAGTTGACGCTATTGCAACTGGCCTGAAAATTCACAAATTCCATAGTTCAGGACCTTTTAGCTTTTATTTTATTTGTACAGAGGATGCTTGTCTATTTTAGAAGGAATTTGACTAAGTGATCATTCATAGAAAAATTGATTTTACATATGACTAGATTCAGAATTTAGAAATTCTGCATATTTTTTTTTTAAAAAAAATGGTTAGGTGTCACTTTTTTTTTCCCTGAAACTGACTTATGTATTTCTCCATGTTGGATAATATAAACCTTAAGAGTTGCATATTATGTATATCTTTTAGTAGGCCTCAAGTGAGATGGAATGAAGACAACTTGTATGAAATTGAAGCCAATAAACCAGTGAGGCAGAAAATAACTGAACCTAAAACACCTTATCATCCTATGGTTGAGGATGATGGTAAGTCCGCAAATGTTGATTTATTCAAACAACTTACACTTTGATCTAATATCTATTTAACAAGTTAAAGAGGGAATAAATAACTTTCAGATGCTTAAAACTCATTCATTGGTAATGCAGGTTGTTTATCGCCAAGAAGAGCTTCGCAGGTCCAAATCATCCTCATCTTCTACTGCTTGCTGATTTTTTCCCCCTTTGATGAAGTGTCTTCTTTCTAATTAGAAAAGCTTGGACCAGTTGAAGTTTCTGTGTAGGTACGGATGTGGGCACATTGATTTAATCCTGTGATTAGGTTCAGAATAGATAATTAACATAACATTTCTTCCACTGATACTGTCTTTATCTGATTATTTTGTGTTGCTAACAATGTGGTGCAGCCGTGGAACTATCTATGCTAGTGTTGTCTTCTAAAATAGTTCGTGTATTGCCGTTAATGTTGTTCTAAGGAAAGAATTTATCTCACAATTCATTGTTTACTTAACATTTTGTTCCTTGCATTTCGCTAAGTTAGTTTGCTAAAACAAAAGAACACTTCGTAAGAATGTTTTCCTTATTTTCTCCTCCTTGGTAATATTTTAAGAACTATTGGCAATGCACTTATTGAGATTGTTTTCATGTCTAATTTGAATATTTTAAGAATTGTTTTTTTGCTTTACGTTTCATCTCACTTATTTTAACAACTAAATTGTGTACAACTTTGTTGGACCAGCATGTACCTTCTGCGTCAGAAGTTTCATGATTTAAATCTATTCCTCATATGCTAGTCTTCCTAATCATTTGTGTTTTGGTGAACTTCTTGATGCTAATTATGAAGCCATTTCTGTTGGACTAACTACAATTTAACAACTTTCATTATGCACTTAGTATGTGTATGATATGAGTTACTTATGAAGTATACAATAGTCTTTTGTAGAGTATTTTGTTCTTCTTGAAAAACTTTAAGATACTGTAAAGTGCGATTGAATGTCTTTTCTGCATAATGCAGCAGTTTTCTATAGTAAATCCAACATATATGAAAAGCTGATTAACTTATTTTAACCTTCCCGATCAACTTGTTTCAATTAGACATAATAGGGTTTAGTCTATAATGTTTCTAAACTATTGAAAAGTTATAACTGTTTTCAAAATTTTTATGCCTTGTGACTTTCTAGGATACTCTCTAGCTACCATTCCTTTGATGTTGAATTCTGAATGCTATATTCTCAATACACTTCATTTTGGCGAAGTTGAATTTGTAGACAAGCCTAGTACCTGGACTAATTTTGTTTCTTCTGCTTAATACAATGTTAACTCTGATTGGATGATTATCTGCCCCATGAGCTTAAGCTGTCAGTAAATCACTTGATTTATGCTATTTTATGCAATATAATAAGTCATCCGCCCCCCTAATTTATATCGTTTAACTTGTGTGCCTGCAAACAATTGTGAATTTTCCTCCTTTATAGAGAATTATATATCTGCTTGCAGGAAAAGAACGATGTTAAGCTTGAGAAAGTTCTAACAACTATGGAACACGCAGCTATGGAAAACAAAACAGTAATATTAACAACTTTGAATGCTGCTTGGGCTTCTCCTGGTTCTATTATAGATTTGTTTTTTCAAAGTTTTCGGACAGGAGATGGAACACGCAGACTCCTGGACCATTTGGTAATCATTGCCTTGGACAAGAAAGCGTACATAAGGTGCATATCCGTGCATACTCACTGTTTTGCTCTTTATACTGAGGGAATGGATTTCTCAGATGAGAAGATTTACATGACTGCTGGATATTTGTCAATGATGTGGAGAAGAATAGAATTTCTGCGTGTTATTCTCGAAATGGGATACAACTTTATTTTCTCGGTAAAATTCTCCTTCCTATGATTGGCCTTTGTAATATTCTGTTTGTTAAAGTACTGATGTGTGAAAGTGACCATACCTTCTGGATCTTCTTGTTCTCTAAGTATCTATGTCTATGTAGACTATCTTCCCTTTTTTTGTTCATAGCCAAGTTTGCAGGCAATGCTCTATTGTTAAACTTTGTTCCTTGTTTCTTGTTTGTGCAACATATTTTGTTACCCCTTCTTTCATATGCTGCAAACGCATATAAGATAGAATCATATATATCTACAAATTTATGCATGGAATGCATGCCTAGGATAATAGTTTGCTCGAGTGTATGAAAGTTTATCCAATGGGATAGGCATTAAGTTGTCCATATAAGCATCAGTATGTGACAGACTCATTGTTATCCATGCTCTTACTGCCTAATATTCTTTATATAGCTTTGCATATAATTCTGTTAGCAGGAACTGCTAACATCTTGTACTACTGATACTCTGCATGCTGTATCCTTTTTAGTCTTGGTTTACTAATATATTATTTATGTGTTTTTACAGTTTACAAATCTCAAGTACTCCAGAGTTGAAATTGATGAAGTGCAGTTCGAGTGGGCTGAATGCATGCTAGATTACATTTGAAGTGTGGTTCTACCTTGATGTGTTAAAAGAATGTTCTACCTTGATTTTGATATCTATTAGCTAGCTTTTGATGTAAAAAAGAATGTTTGGGTATTTTATGGATATTGTTGTAAGAAGATTATTTATATAATTTGTGAATATTTGTGTATTTTATGGATATTATTGAATGAAGAATATTTGTATAATTTGTGAATATTTGTGTATTTTTTTTTATTGTCGGTTTTTCATTGTTTCGGAAATCAAATTTGTGCTGTTAAAAAATATACATATTACATCGGTTTTTCACCGCTGTAAAACCGGTGTTATTAACTAATATTACATCGGTCATTTACCGCTGCCAAAACTGGTGTTATTAACATACAATATTACATCGGTTTTACACCGTTGATGAAACGGTGTCATTAAGTGATACTACACCGGTTAATAACCGATTCGAAGACCGGTGTCGTTAAGTGATACTACACTGGTTTTAACCCGATGTCTAAAATGACAGACTTTTAACATCGGCTTCATAGACATCGGTCAAAAATGAAATAGACACCGGTGGAAAACCGATCTCTATGAAGGTTTTTGTTGTAGTGATATCATGGTCTAGTTAGCAGAGTCTATACTTGGAGGTGATTGCTACTGCTTACTTATAATTTTTTATTGGTACACTTATACATCATGTCTACCCATAGGATCATCATTGGTAGAGCGTTCTCCCGCAAACAATGAATGCTTACATTCCCTATCTACCCATCTTATCCACCCACGGAACCATCCGTGGTAGAGTGTTCTCCCACAGACAGTGATTATTTATATACCCTAACCTCCCATGAGACACATTCGTGATAGCATGTTACTACGCTAGTCAGAACTTGTTATATATTTGTTATATGTCGGTCATGTATTTATTCATCCAAATTTGAATGTACTATATACACTCTCAATTTGTTGGTTATACATGGTTGAGTAAGTTAGTAGAGTTTTATGTTGTTGGTTAGACTTTGGGTTAGCACATGATTATATTGGTGCTCTTACGCTTATAGTAAGTATTTTACCTGAGACTGTATACCTTTGCTCTCCTTATGTTATTATCGTGCACTATCTTCTATTACCCGCGGAGTTCATTTAGAATCACTACCTATTGTATTTTTTTCTTCCTTTAGGTAGAAGGTAGATGATATTTGTATGGAGTTGCTTAGAGGATCCTGCCTACCAATCCCACGTCATATTAAGAGTTTTATTTCTACTGTTGCTTTTACTCATATTTTGGTTTTTTGAACATGTTTATGTAATAATTAACTTGAGTGATTTTGAACATATTTATGTAATAATTAACTTGAGTAAGGATTTTTGTCCTGTGTTGGTCTTTTGTTTAGTTTGATTGTTGTTTTGTCAAGCCGGGTCGGCTTGTAGTCTATGTTGTTTTCACATTTAGAATGGATTGAGCAGATTCCTCTATTGTCCAGGTTGGACACTTTTGGTTTTTTATTTTCGCTGTGTGGTTGATCCAACCATGTGGGATGTATATATTATTCTTGTATTATCTTGTGGACATGTATTCAGGTTTTAATTGTCATTATTACAGGGGAGGTGGTGTCCGATTTTCGTCGGACAACCTTACCCTCTAGGCGTGACAATACCATATAGTTTCCAACTTGAAAACAAGTGCGGTAGTCTCGACCTTTTTGTTTACCATGAAACGGTCTGCTAATTGGCTAAGGAAACTCCTAGCATCATTTTTCTCAGTTATAGAGCCTTTAATTTGTGTTGGAACAGAAAGCTTCATGATACTTAGACACATGCAGTTTGATCGCTCCCACTTTTCAAATTCAACCCTCTGCTCTATAGTGCTAGCACTAATTAGGGGTGCAAGGCAATCATATCTCAATGCATAGTTTAAGTCTATGCAGTATAAGACTACGACAACGTACTCTTTCCATTGAGAAAAATTAGAGTAAGTTAGTGTGAGGATGTTATTAATACCAACAGTAATAGATTACATTGATTAAAGAGTGCAGATTGTATAAGTTAACGATTTAATTAAAGCTAAGAACATGTATAACATAAAATTATGCACATAAAATAAAATTTTAAAAGCATATAAATGAAATCTTTATGAGATACCAAATACAATATTATATTTTACTCCGTAGACTAAAATATACTTTTTTAGCAGTACTTTTTAATATAACTCAAATTTTAATTGACCACATAATTAGCCTTCCTTTAGGCTGACTCATTATGTGCATAATTTGATATTTTATATGAGTTATAAATTAGTACATAGCTTACAACAACTTTAATCTACCATGGAATATATTTTCCTTTGGACTGATATATTTTGTTCATGATCTGAACAAAATAAATTTTGTTCTATAGTTGTAGACTACTTTAAACATATATCCGGCATAAAAGTAATTTTTCTTTGGACTAATTACTTTTAGCATAGATATACGTCTATAGATATAAAATGTACTAAACCTACCTAATATATCCTCCTTTGTGTCGACACATTAGTTTAATTTAGTAGCACGTATATAGATAGACTCAAGAAAATCTAGAAACTTTAATTGAATAAATAAGTACCTTGATAGTTCAAGCATTATGCTTATTAATTGATTGATAACATACGATAATCAATTGGTATCACCCAATTGATCACCTCAATCAATTTAAAGCCCATTGTATGTGACTTTAGGATCATTAGTCAATTGATGATGAGAGCCAATCGATTAGTGTAAACCAATCAATTCTGCTAATCAATCAAAAACCCTTCTGTATTCAATTTTAGACTCATCAATTGATTGATCTTTGATAACAATTGATTGATGTGCACCAATCGATCTCCATAATCGATCCATAGCCATCTTCGCTCGAATTCATGCCCATCAATCGATTGTTGAATTTCCCAAATCGATTGTTGTGGTTTGGCTAATCGATTAAATCGATCTGTCATGATATCAAGTCGTTAATCGATTGAATAAAACACCCAATCGATTGATGATTGATAGACATCAATCGATTAGACTGATTGACTCCAATCAATTATATCGCGACTTTGAAGTTGTAATGGATTGATTAAACTCCCAATCAATTGGAATCACCAATCGATTAGGTTGATCGATTTCAATCATTTCTGTCGTGATTTCAAGCTTTTAATCGATTGGTGATTATCACCAATCGATTAGCGATAGTATAATCGGACCTATAATAGATTGAAATCAATCCTATATTCAATCTAGTAGTGTTAGTCAATTAGGAAACAATTCAATCGATTGGTATCAACTGATCGATTAAGTCAATCGATTCTAGATGTTTCTGTTCGCTATTTTAGGTTCGGTAATTGATTGCCTTAGACAGGTAATTGATTATACCATCATGATTTGACCTAAAATTACGTCAAACACGATGGTTCTTCTTGAAGACAGGGTGGTTCACCACTATTCTTCGTGTTCTTTGTAAAAATCAAAAAAAAAACTAGAAGACCAAACCTTTCCTAGGTTTTCTTATGCAAAGATCTTTCGATGATCAAATACTAGAAAAATTTTAATTAGCATCAAATTAACAAATCAACAAAATCCAAACTTTAAGTCATAAGATCGAAGAAACAGAGTGAGGCTCTTATACCAATTTGTTAGATTCTCATAAAACCTAAACTGCATGAATTGTAGAGACCAAATAAGAACTCGTACATAGGAAATATAAGAACATGTGAGCATAGATTTTGTTTCAACAAAAGCATGACATAACAACATGAAGCATAAATAAATAGCGACAAGGAGCTTGATTAAAGTGTTATCCTTGTGTAAGTATTCCATATTAGTTTTGATGTTATCAACCGAGTTAAGTTATATCCTGAATATTTGATGCCTTATGTCTGAGTGAGCAGAGACTTAGGAATACAAGAATTCAAGGGGAAGACACAACGAGTGAGAAGGATGACATAACAATGAAGTTGATGGACTCGATGCATCCGAGGGATGAAGAGTTATGGAAGAGTACACCGGTAGAGCGAGAAGTACGCATGTGACGCATCCGAAGGATGAGAAGTTGGTAGGAAGCATGCTCAAGGAAAAGGTCAGAGTTGAGTTCAGGTGAGCTCAACTCCGGACGACCAAAGCATCATCCAAGCGACGGAGTTCGAAAATGGTCAACTTGGAAGTTGGCCATGAATACTTAAAGACCCAAGGCACCTCGAGTGATTGAAGTGCCTCAGGTATCCAATAGATAAGCTGCCACAAAAGGGAACGAAGGCATCTCAGTTGACTGGAGGCACCTTGGATGAACAGTAGCTGAGGTGTCTCAGGTCGACTGGAGGTGCCTCAAATGTCGTGGAACCATTGTAGAGTCGTTGTGAAGAGAATGAGATTTTATCTCATTGGAGGCCCCCTAGATGTCATTGGAGGTGCCTCCAATGCTATGTCGGCAACGACCACTCATGACCAGAATGTTATAAATAGTGTTTTAGATTTAGGAGTTCAATAACACACTTAGAATCAACTTCTTTACTTTATTTATGAGCTTTTAACTGCTGTAAAAGACTTCTCTACCTATGACTGTTGTAAAAAAATGGAGTTTTCTTTTAGTCTTTCAAGGCATTAACAACCCACCTAAGTTGCAACCAAGTGAATCCTCGAGTTCCTTCTTTATTTTTATGTTATTTATTTACTTTTAATTAACTGTGTGTCCTTGCTAAATAAAAAAGAGAAGGCTCTAACTTATTTTGTAGATTGTCTATTCACCCCCTCTAGCTGGTCCACCCGATCTAACACCTTATCTTTAGCATCGTCCAAGAAATATTGAAATCCAAAAGCAAAAGGGAAAGATCTTCCAAGGGGACTAGGGTTGATGGCGTCGAATCCTCTTCATCAATAGAGAACGAAGAAACATCTCAAAGATGGATCCTAAACCTTTGGGGACCTCCCCTTATATAGGTAACAATTCTGTTATCAAATAATGGATCGGGTTAAAGGGTTCTATGCATTCAACTCACATCCAATAACCTGAAACTCAATAAACTCAAGATAAATCACTTTAATGGATTCGATTTGTACTCATACGTACGACTTACAATTAAATCTACCCATTAGAAATAATAACCAAAATAACATACATAAAAATAATAAAATAATTAAAATTTAAATATGAAATGAGATAAATATTTTAAAGATTAATCTTTTGAATGGGTATAAATTATACAAATGAAATACAGACGCTTAAATTATAAAACAAAAATTGTTATAATGTTTATAAAAAGAATAATCTAAGAAATTAAGTTTAAAATATAAAAATAAATGGAGGGCATAGATGATTTAAGATTTAGAATCAAATTGAAATATTTTATTTAGAATTTGACTATTAAAAATATAATATTTCACTGTAATAAAAGTATGGTGGGCCAATTTAAATTCCAAATATGTTGTAACTCAGAATTAAATCATAAATATTTGAGAATTAAATCATAAATATTTAAGACATGATTGAGCGTCTTTATCGTTGCATCATAACTTTGGGAACCAGGTTGATCATCCTGACTCAACGTTATCTAACTTGATTAATTTTTTTTTTTGAGATATTTGTAAGAATTTTTCCTCTAAATGGGAAGTGCAATCAATGAATACTAGGCTTCTGGGCTTCCCGTCATGAGTGTTTCCCGATTTACCCTCGTAACCGGTAGAAAATTTTCATGGGGTCGGGCCAGTCACCCCCTGAGCTAGTCGATGATGCTAACTGGGTTTATTATTTTGCCCCCAGGGCTATGGTGCAGCGGCAGAGCATTTAAATTGTCACCCAGACACCGACGATTCAATTCGATCCCCAACTATGGCAAATTTATAGAAATTTTTCCTATAAATGGGGCGTGCAACCAAAGGATGTTGGGTCGTCCATTGCAAGCGCTTTCCGATTTACCCTGGTAGCTGGTGGAAAAATTCTATGGAACCAGATCGATCACCCAGGGCTAATCAATAAGGCTAACTGGGTTAATCTTTTTTTTTTCAATTGGAATATTTATGTTTAGGAATTATAAGTAAAAATTAGGGTTAGTCATCGCAAACTCGACGTTATCAAGTCTGGTTAATCATTTCTATTAGAATGTTTATTATTTTTCCTCTATAGGCTAATATAGTTATCCGACGGGTATAGAGAAAGAAAATTTTATGTGACAAAAGGCGATTCGCTCGCCCTCAGCGCCTCCGTCAACCCATCCCTAGGCTAACACGGAGGTGGTAAATCACGGGTGACTACTAGTCATTAGTGTAAGTGGCCAAGACATGGGAGAGGACATGCTCGGACGTGTCGAGTTTTAACCCTAAAATCTCATATGACAACACTGTATACCTTAACTACTGCACTCCCATGAGGAAACATAGAAAGATAAATTCAGATACATAGATAAAAAGTGTAGGATAGAATAAATTTCAGATCATAAGTTCCTATCAGATTCTCCTGATTGGTATATCAGAAATATCGTCCGCCCTGGACAAAATTTATAGTGTTTTTATAATCGGTAATTTACCAAAAGGCATATTTAGATTTATGAATTGATCAAAAGATGTATTGTACTTTGATATTTACCAAATAGCGTATTCAACTCACTGATAGATCTAGAGATCTCAGATTGGATTCATTTCAGGTCCTGTAGATTTCTGAGACTGTAAGGAGTCCAACAGTACCATCCATTACATATTTCGACTTCTCTAAATGTGTTAAAATATTATCAAAAGAAATATATTAAACTCTAATCTCGTGGGTCTAATATAGAATCATATCAAGTCTATATTATACTTTGCATTCATGCATATCTCTTGAAACAAGAGAAAAGAGAAGATAATAGGAAAGAGAAGAAAGGATACATGCATGGTACATAATAGAGAGAAAAGAAATTATATATATTAATAAGATGAAAGAGAATAGATAAATAATTAAGGGATAAAATGGAAAGAATAAAAACTTAAGTATACTATTCCATAAATATCAAAGTACAATTTTTTTTCCAATTCATTGAAATAAATACCCCTTCTAATAAATTATCGTTTTATAATTTATCGTAACGTGTCTGGGGTTCGAATCTCGACGAAACTGAGGTAAATGTCTCCTTTATGTGCTAGTCATTATTCCAAAGACTAGTAATCGTCCGTGATTTATCTTCTCCATATTGATCTTGGGATAGATTGATGGAGACGCTGGGATGAACGTATTCATCTTTTGTCACAATAAAATACATCGTGGTACTTTCATGCAAATGATCATACAGTAGTAGATGACGTCCTTGTAATTTACCTATTCAGGGCTTTTATTATTATTATTGTTTATAATTAATCTATTTTTCTTCCCGATTGCGTAGTCTAATTTTGGAAAGACATGAAGTAACCTGTTTTATAATTTATTACCTATTATAAGCAGAAAGCGATGTGAGATGGACGGTCGAGATCATCCAGGTTCCTCTTCCCTGCCGATTCCACGGGCCTCGTCTGCTCGCTGTCTGTGCGGCGGGCGTACTTCCACGAGAGGCGGAAACTACCGTTTTGTCGCGCAAACTCATCCCCCGTAAGGATTCGGTTGCTAGAAAAGCCGCCTTTCTGGTGAATCCGTCCCATATCCGGCAGCTGGGCCTCTGTGGGACCCGGCTCGCATTCCCTTCCCCGGCTCGGTTAGACTTTCCATTTGGGGCTCGTGTTTGGGCATTATAAAGGATACCGGCCATGGGAGACCCCTTGTGTTGCCCACGCATTCTTCCCTTTCCTTCATCAGTTCATCGTCCGTAAGATGGCGTTCTAAAGAGGTTCGAACACTAAAGGTGGAATCTTTCATGTGTTTATGTCCATCGGAGCAATTCAAGTATTAGCTTTCTTCGTGTTTCTTGCCCTTGCCGTATTTCTTCTCACGTCCATAGGAGTTCCCGCTTTCTTTGTATGTTGCAGCTATTCGTTGTTTGCTGGAGGCGCAGGAAGTTAATGTGCAATGGTAGCTGTCACCTTCTCGTTCTGCTCGCAGTTGCTGGGCCTACGCGGTCGCCACCTGACCCCACCGTTCCGGTTCCCTTCCGCCGTCGCCGCGTCCTGTCACAAAGGAATCCAATTTCCCATCATCTCTTCGTTAGCTCCCTCAACCAAACGCTCGGCCGTCTCACATTCCTCCTCGGAGGAAACAGGTACCGGCGCTCCACTTGCTACTAAGGGAGTGAGAGTTCAAATTTATTTTACGCGAATAACCACTAAAGGTTTTTCTTTCTCCATCTAGTTGAAAAAGATGAGGCATTTAAGTTCGCGGAGGCTGCCAAAGTTGGCAATTTGGTGCCCCTTCGCCGTTGCATTTTCAGTGACCAGCTGACGCCGGTTGTGGCCTATCGTTGTCTTGTGAAGGAGGATGACTTTGAAGCACCAAGCTTTCTATTTGAGTCAGTGGAGCAAGGTTCCCGGGGGAATAATGTGGTCAGATTTGCTTCTTTACTGTTTTTATCGGTTGCCTTCTTCCTTCTTGTTACTAAACAATTTCTCTGATCAGGGACGTTATAGTGTTGTTGGAGCTCATCCAGCAATGGAGATTGTGGCCAGGGAGAACATGGTATCTGTTATGGATCATGAGGAAGAGCGAATGACAGAGGAGATTGTTGATGATCCCATGCGAATCCCCAAGAGTATCATGGAGGGTTGGAGCCCACAGACCATTGATGAATTTCCTGATGCTTTTTGTGGTATATTTTTCTCTCTGATCAAGTATGTGTCTGCTGAAACACGTCTGTTCCATGTTGTCAATGTCCAGAAAATCTTATTAAGAATTCCCTTGTCAATTTGAGAGTTCTGGCTCATGTAAATAGCAACAGCTGTTTGAAATTATAGTGTTTGTCCTTACTATTCTGGTGATGATGAGGGCTAAATGGCACCTTCAGGACTCACTGGACATTGATTCAGAGTTTCAGACATGAAAGCTCCCACAGCCAATGTTAAAATATTGACTCATCTGATGAGTGTAAAATTTTAGAAGTCCCAGTTCGTTGTGTTAAAATATTTGTAGAGATTCAGATAATTTTTCACAAACCTGTTTCACAACGAACACCCCCATTTGGAGGATCAAAGACCAATTAGTTGAGACAGCATGGTATGATAATCATCTCATGAGAATTAGAAACTGCCGAGATAAAATAGCAAATGAATTTATAGGAGAGATAGATGAAAGGGAAAATAGATTAAGGTGCATGTCCGAATAGGAAATGAGATGAAGGTCTACCTTTGATGTAAACTTTTGATTGTGACAAAAGCTTTAATGTTTGATTCTCCTTCACTTATAAGAAAAGAAACATTTTTTTTCTTTTTTTTATTATGCAGATGCTTTCTTCAGAAGATTCTTTCAAGGACAGAAATTCAACTTAGACCAAAGACTTGTTCATTCCTTGTATTTGGGTTCACTTTGGTATTAATATCATTTTTAGTCAAATGAAATACAACATTTGTTTGATGGATATCCAATCACCATGGATGGTATGCCACATTTTGTATTGAGTTCTTTCCTAGAACTATGTTTTAACTAATCTCTATTGTACCACTTGTCTCTAAAGTCTAGCTCTTTGTTGGACCACAATTTTTTAGCAGTCTGAAGTTTGTATTACTATTTCTGCTTTACGTCTTGCTGATTTTCACATTAGAATTATGAGAGATGAATGTTAGTGTGCTGGAAAAGCATCTTGAATGTAGTTGCATGAGTGCATGTTGCTTTTTACAGGTGGATGGGTCGGCTACTTTTCCTATGATACCATGCGATATCTAGAGAAGAAAAAGCTTCCATTCTCAGGTTCTCCCAAGGATGATAGAAACCTTCCAGATATCCATTTAGGACTGTACAATGATGTTATAGTGTTTGACCATGTGGAAAAGGTACTTTTTTCAACCCAATAGCTTCGAATGAGCTTCACAATACGTGCCTCTTGAATCCTTCACATGCATTATTATATATCAGTGTATCAGTGGATCCTTGTTATTCTTGTTATTACTGAATTAGAGGAGTTTTATTTTACATTTCCTCTTTTCCTGTTGCACTTTGCAGCTGCATTCTAGAAGCAAAAGTTATGTGTCTCCTTCATCCATGATTTCCTTTTTTTTTGGTTTAATAATTATATTCTTTGTTTTTGATTACCATAGAAAACAGTTTGATGTTGTTGATATAGAATCGAGAATCAAAACGTTAGTTCCTTAACTGCATGTCGCAAACAGATTTAGTTTGCAATTACACATACTGATTGATTTGTTAATCAATGGAAAAAGATCTTTTGGTGCAATTTTAAAGATACATGTTTGTTGAATCTCATCATACCTGAAAATTGTGAACCACATACCAAGTAGGATGTGTCTCTCTCCTCTTTTTTTGAATTAGCAGTTCCTGGTGCTTGTCCAAGCTCCAACTTTTTTCTGTTATTTGTATTAATTATGCTCCAGAAAGCACATGTGATTCATTGGGTAAGATTAGACCGATACTCCTCGATCGAAGAAGCCTATCAAGATGGGAAGAGTCATTTGGAAGCTTTTCTATCCAAGGTGCACACCGGGAAAGTGTGAGTAATTGTGTTAAATCTTTCTGGTGGATAAAATATCTTCTTTCACCTTTATGGTTTGGTTTATACTCAATTTTTGCAGTTTCACATTTTAGGCCCAGGTTATCTGCTGGATCTATTAAAGTCCATACAAATACTTTTGGCCCTTCTTTAACAAAGTCATCAATGACAAATGAAGAATACAAGAAGGCAGTTTTGCAGGCAAAGGAACACATCTTTGCTGGCGATATTTTTCAGATTGTTTTAAGCCAGCGTTTTGAGCGGCGCACATATGCATCTCCATTTGAAGTATATCGCTCACTGAGAATTGTGAATCCAAGTCCATACATGGCCTACATACAGGTGTGCTATACTCTCATATTCAAACTGAATTTTAATTGCTAAAAGTATCTGCATTTGCATGCTTTGCGAGGTATTATGCTTCCTTTTTTAAACTTTTACAAAATATGTTTTTTCAGGCAAGAGGATGCGTTCTTGTAGCATCCAGCCCTGAAATTCTTACTCGTGTAAAGAAGGTATGCACCTAAAGTTACTCAATATACAGACTTGGTAGCTCACATTTACTATGTTTGTTTATTTTTTTCTTTATTCTTTATTCTTTTTTCTTTCTCAATATTTGGTTAAGGGTATTTTTACTGTCAGATTAATATTCTTACTATTACTTTTACCTAGGAATCCATGTAATATGCACTTGGATCTTCACCATTTGAAAAATTCACTACATTAAATTTAAGCTGGGGGATCCTAGTTTTACTTCTATTTAGAATAATCTGTCTTATGCTCAGACGCTATTTCAATGATTTCGAAGAAAACCTGCACTTATTTATTTATTGATTTTGTAGAGGAAAATTATTAATCGACCTCTTGCTGGGACAATTAGAAGAGGAACAACAGAGGAGGAGGATAAATCAAATGAACAACAGCTACTAAGCGATGAAAAGCAACGTGCAGAGCATATCATGCTTGTAGATTTGGGAAGAAATGATGTTGGAAGGGTATGTTCGGTTTAATAATAAGAAGTGAAATATATGCCCCCTTCTTTGCTGAGGGTGATTTCTTATTCTTCTGATGAAGATCTATGGAAATGTGATTAACATGCTTTCTAGTTGAAGCATTTTTTAACAAACCTTTTGCCATACTGAAACATGTTTATTGTAACAGGTATCAAAACCTGGATCGGTAAAGGTGGAAAAACTAATGAATATCGAGAGATACTCCCATGTGATGCACATCAGTTCGACGGTAAGGTGGCTTCTTATCAATTCAACCTCTTAGAAGAAGTTTTTTGTCTTGTGAATAACACATCGTTTTAGATGTAGTGGAAATTGATCATGATGCTTCATTAAATTTTAGTTCATCTTCATGTAAGAAGAAAAGTCTTATGTTAAACGACACTTTTAGTTGAACTTCATTAAATTTTAGTGGAAAAACTAATGAATATCGAAAGATATTTATGCAGGTAATTGGAGAGTTATTTGATCATCTGACTTGCTGGGATGCTCTCCGAGCTGCATTGCCTGTCGGAACAGTCAGTGGAGCTCCAAAGGTTATTCTCTACGTGTTACTGTCACAGAATGTGTTCTGTATAGCTGAATAGACCATTCGATACACGGGCACCATATCAATCCAAACTAGACAGTAGATTGGAATTTTGAACAAAGCAATCAGTATCATCATTTATCTTGCTCATCCATTGTGTCTATAACATTGATTTGCTTTTACTCAGGTAAGAGCCATGGAGTTAATTGATCAATTGGAATTCACACGACGAGGACCGTACAGTGGTGGCTTTGGAGGAATCTCATTTACCGGCGACATGGACATTGCAATTGCTCTTCGGACCATATTATTCTTGACTGGGAGCCAGTACAACACTATGTACTCATACAAGGATCCCAAGAGGCGCCAAGAATGGGTGGCACACCTTCAAGCTGGAGCAGGCATTGTAGCAGACAGCAACCCTGATGATGAGCTGAAAGAATGTGAGAACAAAGCTGCAGCCCTTTCTCGCGCCATTGATCTCGCGGAGTCTACATTCGTCGAAAAATTGTAGGCTCGTAACAGAAGATTTACCAGATAACTCATTTCAGAATCATGTTCAATGCTTTGGTTTCCTCAGGGAAAGTTCAAAATCTCTCTTTGTAAGGACACTTCGACCTCAATAATTCACAACTAATTACTACTTACTGATTTTCAAGTTACAGCCAAAGAAACTTCTGAAATAAAATCCCTCAGAGCAGTTTCTCTAGTCGACTTGAAGAACAGAATCATGGTAGTTTCGCTTGTGTAACAAGACTCCATGCAATTTAAAGAAGATAGAGTCAGTGATCAAGTAACCATCACACTCTCTCAATTCAAGTACATCAGATAGAAAAGAGGTTGTCAATGGCTCGGATCTTCTTGGTCGCAAGATCAACGGCCCATACGGTAGGCGGTTACCTGGCCAAGCCATGATTGGAATAGAGGGAAGGGGAAACTCTCACATGGGAGAACATGGCATGGCAAGACTTCTCTTCTCTTCAGTCACCACCACCCTAAGGAATGCTAAAGGGTGCTCACATGGCACGACTAAAGCCCACGTAAGCAGGATCGGACCGCTCGGTACTACGACAAAACAGAGGTTTATGGCTGCTGAAACAAAATGTCCAGTGCCCCACACCATGTGCACCAAACACTCCATTACTATCATGGGCAATAATAGTTGTGAGATCAACATGCCTTGAAGCCTAAATAGGCCTCTCCACTTGTAACCTAAAAGTCCTTAAAGATAGCCACCGACAATTCGGACCAATAGTTATGGCTTTTTGGGTGATCAGGATCCTTATTCTTTGGTTAGGTTCATATATATTTGCATAAACTTGTCATATAATTCTAGACTGGTATGAACAAGTATGAAATAGATGAACTCGAAGCTAATTGAGACTGAGCAAAGTCACATGGATACAGAATCAAGAAGGCTTAAGACGTCCCCAAACTAAATCTGTGCAATTGTTTACTCCTTCTGGGTCTACCATCATGTGCTCTCCTCGTGGTGGATGCTGACTTTAAGCAAAGATAAGATACCAGTTCGAGTAACTGTGCCACAAGAACAGTAGGGTTTGTGTGTATGATGGTGCCACAAGAACAAACTGGCCTCGTCGATGGAATGGCAATACCTCATCTTGTGGTGTTCTTTAACTCTGCAGTCTGCACTGACGCTGGCCATGTGAGGATGCACTTGCACTGATAGGAGAAACGGTCGAGCTAGACTGAAAAGAAAAAGAAACAAAAACACTGCAATGCTAACTAACAATCCATGTTGGGATGATTTGATAATGCTGTGATGCTGCCATTTCACCAAGTCTAATAATACAGCCATGTCTTTCTTTGTCTCTTCCCACATCATTCATTGCTAATGCCTTTAAATTCCTCATTACTTTCTCCCGTTTCCTCAATCATAACTAACATCGAGAAAATGGCAGCATTCGTGGTGCTCTTCCTCCTCGCCTTGTTGTCCTGCAACGTTCTCTGCTCTTCTTCTCGCACTTTTCCTTCGAAATCAATTGCGGCGGCGGCGGCGGCGGCGGCGGCGGCGGCTGTCGAAGATCCTGAGTTAGTCGTACAAGAGGTGCAAAGGTGAGTTGTCCTGCTCTTATTTTAGTGTTCTTTTCGTGTATTTTGATTGATTCTGATTTGGAGTAAACTAAATTTAGGAGTTTGAACATGTCGCGGCGGGAACTGGGGTACTTGTCGTGCAAGACCGGGAACCCGATCGACGACTGCTGGCGGTGCGATCCGGGGTGGGCCAAGAACCGGCAGCGGCTGGCGGACTGCGCGATTGGGTTCGGGAAGAACGCGATCGGCGGCCGCGATGGTGACATTTACGTGGTGACTGACAGCGGCGACGACGACCCGGTGAACCCCAAGCCGGGGACGCTGCGGTACGCGGTCATCCAAGAAGAGCCGCTCTGGATCGTCTTCGACCACGACATGACCATCAAGCTCAAGGAGGAGCTGCTGATGAACTCTTACAAGACCCTCGACGGCCGCGGCGCCAACGTGCACATCGCCGGCGGGCCCTGCATCACGGTGCAGTACGTTAGCAACGTCATCATCCACGGCCTCCACATCCACGACTGCAAGCAAGGCGGGAACGCGAACGTGCGCGACTCTCCGGGGCACTACGGATGGCGCACGCTGTCGGACGGCGACGGCGTGTCCATCTTCGCCGGCGCCCACGTGTGGGTCGACCACTGCACGATCTCCAGCTGCCGCGACGGGCTGGTGGACGCCATCCACGGATCCACCGCCATCACCATCTCCAACAACTACTTCAGCCACCACGACAAGGTGATGCTGCTGGGCCACAGCGACGACCTCGCCGCCGACAAGAGCATGCAGGTCACCATCGCCTTCAACCACTTCGGCGAAGGCCTCGTGCAGAGGATGCCAAGGTCGCTTACCATTGCCGCAAAGATCATGCTCTGTTTTTCTGCTTAAGTGAGCTAATTTGGGGGGCGGATTGCAGGTGTCGCCATGGCTACTTTCACGTGGTGAACAACGACTACGTTCATTGGGAGATGTACGCGATCGGAGGGAGCGCGGCGCCGACAATAAACAGCCAAGGCAACAGGTTCCTCGCACCCAACGATCAGTTCGCCAAGGAGGTGACCAAGCGGGAGGAGGCGGCGGAGAGCGAGTGGAAGAAGTGGAATTGGAGGTCGGAAGGAGATCTGATGCTGAACGGAGCCTTCTTCACGCCATCGGGGGCCGGAGCATCGTCGAGCTACGCGAAAGCGTCGAGCTTGAGCGCGCGGTCGTCGTCGGTGGTCGACGCGTTAACGGCGGCTGCCGGCGCGCTCACGTGCAAGAAAGGCTCCCGTTGCTGATTAATTAGTGGGAAGAAATTTGGATTGAGGAATATTTTTATATTTTTTATGCTTTACTGTGGGACCCACCTCGGCCTGAGAACCGAACTGAACCGAAGCGGTTGGGTTGAAGGGAACTCATGTGGTTCAAAGGCTCAAAGTGCTGATGTGTAACTATATACTATTTGAATTGAATCGAATCTTAGGTACTGAAAATATTATGGTCCTCTCCGAAAGTCGAAGAGACTGATGTTAAGAATATGGTACTTTCATTGACCTCCGGTGGGCTTTGTTTCTGTCTATAATATAAGTAGTGTCAATGCTGAGCCAGGAAAGGGGTCCCGACGATAACCCTTCGACGCTCAAGTCAATCTCCGGCGAAGCAAGAAGCAAAGAGAACTGTAGCGCAACAGTAGAGATCGCGAGAAAAACATACTTCCGTCGATATCTGAATCTCCTTTTTATATAGGGTTCCTGTAGCGTATGTGCACGCTTCTCAAAGTAGACACGCTATCTCAAGTTTTCCCTGAAGAGACATGTTAATAAAGTGTCTCTGACGCAGTACCTTAACGGGCTGAGCATATCTCTGAAGTGACAGTGGAAGTTTCTGCCGTACGATTATCTGTCTGACCACGTCGTCCGTCGGTGGCATGAACTCCCAAAAGGATGTCGCAGGATATCCTATTGTGTTTGTTGTTTGGCCGAATGCAGTGGTCACTCGGCTGAAAATACCCTATCCAAATGTCGTCTGTTGCTAGGCCGAGCGGGATGGTCGTTCGGTCGGAAGCGCACTGTCGTGCCGAGCGGAAGAGTTGCTCAGTTGAAAGTCATTAGTTCATGTCGTCCGCCGTCGCGTCGAGCAAAAGAGCCGCTTGGCCCGGCTTCTACACGTCCCTTGAGCATCAGTTTGATTACTCCGTGTCGAAGACGATGGGTTGGTGCTTAACCCTCGGTCGGAATACTACCCTCCCGACTGATCAAGATAATCCATCCGTTGACCGTCTTAACTTTGACCTCTATTAATTTCCACCGTGATAACGGGGCAGGGCCCTTTACCATCACCTCATCATATTGAATAAACTATCCTTTTAATGATTATTTTTTTAAAAAAAATAATATATCTCTAGAGTTCTTTTGATTAAATTTAATTTTTATTTGCTTCGCTATAGCAAATAAACATTATTGTAAATTCACATTTCATTTAATTTCTTTTTCTAATTAACCAAACAGAACTTGAATCAATCATTTCATGCTTTGCTCAATTCAAGTCTATTTTTAAAAAAAAACAAACCGAACTATTGATATGATTCAATTTAGTTGGATTTGTTGGGTCTTTATTGTGATTTATTGAGAGATAAATATGAAAAAAAAAAAAAAAAGGAAAACTTAATTAGTAGGAGAAATGCATGTGAGGCAGCATGAAAATTTTGACTTTGGAGCAAGCAATGAAACAAGTTCTTGATCATCAGTGCCATCTTGTCTGGGATTTTTTATTTCTATATTATTATTTTTATTTATTTGAGATCTGCCATTTTATCTTGCCATTTTGTTTTTTCTCAAGGCCAATAATTAATGCTTCAATAACGGCATGAGGTCTCGTTCATTAAAATGATGCTGTTGTTGCCCGGATAACGGTGGAGCTGCATGATGTTATCTTAGTTTTTTTAGTTATTTAAGATATATCGAGTTTCAGTCTTCATAAATTTATATATGAATTTTTACTATTTGTTAATTGACGGTTGATCTGATGGGTATTTATTGTGAATATTTTTAAATTTATTTTGATGGCAATTGAAAAAAAATTTTAAGTTAGACCGATTATCTAGTCTCCTTAAATTGAATATCTAGTATTAAATAAAAAAAATGAGGCTGTTGTTTTCTTCTTTTTTTTTTTATTTTTTTTATTTGTCATCATATATGTAATTTATACTGATTAATTTTATAGGTAATCGATTTGATCTCATAAAAATTTCATACCACCAATGAAATAAATTAGAAAGTGTTCACAACGATCTATTAACCCAACAGTCTTAGATTAATAAATCATTATTAAAATTTTATTCGTCTAACTCTATCCTTAAAACTAACAGCATAATCTCGGGATTTCCTTCACTTTCTCATCCCCGATAGAAGAAAGCAAAAGCAGTGGCGTAGTCAAGATTTTTAATTGGGGGTGGGGGCGAATTCAATAAATAAAAATAATAATACAACACAGAAAATATATAATAAAAGTTATATATGGACTTCATATGTTTTTACAATATCACTCTTCAAGATTTCATATTTTGAAAATGCTGAATAACAGCTTCATTATCAATGGTATCAAACACATCTCGCTCAATATATGGTATCAAACAATCATTTACTATATCATCTCCCAACCGATTTCAAAGTGAGGTTTTGATTATTTTCATTGCTGAAAACACTCTCTCTACAGTACTTGTCGTTGCAACAGGTAATAACAATGCTAGCTTCAAAAGTAAATATACTAAAGGATATAGACGATGTTTTTTCAATTGAACCATCCTTTTAGCAAATTGGCTAATCCCCACAACCTCAGAGAATTGATTGCTACTCTGCATATATATATCAAAAATAAAATTATCAAGTTGGGGCTCAAGATGCATTAACTCCATCTGGGAAAAATCGAATGGATAAAACTGAGCAAATTGAAGTAATTTTCTCTTATCATAAGCAGAGAATGAATTTGATGGATCAAGACAATTCATACACAACAACAACTCCGTGTTCACCTCGTTAAAGCGATTGTTCAACTCCTAAAGTTGCAAATCTGTCACTTCATAAAACGTTTCAACAAGATAATAGTGAAGATTTGTCTTTCCTTCAATATTTCGTCGTGATCTTCCATGAAAGACAAACAAGTCTTCCATGTGCGGGGTGACTACCTCATACTTAACACAAAATAAAGAAACTTCATTCAGTAACAAATCCCAACCATCATCTCTCATACTTTGCAGTTGATATTTGCTTGATCTTACAATAATCATGATATTTACAATGTCTTGATCTTTTCTTTGTAAAGCTTGCGATAAATCATTCGTGGCTCCCAAGATATTCTTCATTAAGTGCATCTGAAATATAAATTCATATTTTCCAATCAATTCCAACAGATTATTTGTTTGCGCCCTTTGCTTGTGATCTTTTCCCTCCTCTTCAACAAATAAAAGGACATCAATAACTGAAGGATACAGGCATATCAAACTTAACAATGCATTATAATGTGAACCCCAATGTGCGCTCCCAGCTCTTTTTAATATCATCTCTTGATTCATACCTTGTCCAGTGAAAATATCACCATTGCAAATTCCTTTAATAACTTTCTCAAATTGTTTCTCACGAAGTATATCTCTTCGCTTGCATGACGCTCCAACAATATTGTTCAATTGTGCAACCACATCAAAAAAAGTAGAAATTCTTATGTGATTTTCAGCAGCAGCTACAAGTGTAAGTTGTAGTTGATGAGCAAAACAATGAACATAATAAGCAGATGTATTTTTCATCATAATTAAGCTTTTTAAACCATTGAATTCTCCTCTCATATTGCTAGCTTCATCGTATCCTTGCCCCCGCAAATTAGATATAGATAATCTATGTTGGCACAACAAAGAATCAATAGAAGTTTTAAGTGATAAGACAACAGTGTCGCTTACATGTACAATGCCTAGAAAGCGTTCAACAATATTTTTCCTTTCATCTACAAAACATTAAGCAACTACCATTTGTTCTTTAACAGATATATCACAAGCCTCATCAACCAATATAGTAAATAATTCATCACCGAGATCTCTAAGAATAGAATCAGTGGTTAAATAAGCAATAGATTTGATAATATCTTTCTGAATATCAGGCGATGTCAATTTGAGATTTGAGGGAGCATTGTCTAGTGCAACTCTATTGATATCCTCATTATGGTCAGCAAGAAATCTTAACCGTTCAAGAAAATTATCATGATTGAATGAGTTTATTGATTCATCATAACCACAAAATGCTAATCCTTGATGCACAAGAAATCTTATGCAATCAATTGATGCTGTCAAACGAATACGATAATCAATAGCTACTTGACTAGACTGATTGACCAAACAAGTTTCAATATGTTATTTTTGATTCATTAAATCATAAGCCGTCATCATACACCTATTGTGAATGTTGCTCTGATTTCCAACATGTTCATTAAATTTTTCTTTCTTTCTCCAACTTTTAAATCCCTCAGTAACAAAAGAATCACCACCATGATCCGTTTTGAATAAATAGCAATAAAGATAGAAAGCCGCATCTTTTGCAATGTTGTATTCTAGCTAATTAGGATGAAGACTAAACCATATAACTCGAAATCTTCATTTCTCTTTTGGACAAAAACACCAAGGAAATTCATGATTCTTAGGCTGAAAAGGACCTTTTTGCAAATAGAAACGTTGAACAATCTCCCTTTCATTAACATTATACTCAAGAATGTGCTTTCTTAGCTCAGGATCACTAGGATACTCATTTGAGTCAGCATCAAGAGAAGCTGGTGGAGGAGGCGAAGGAAGAGGTGGTGGTGGAGATGACTTGTTTAAAGTAGGTTCATCTCGTATTTTCTTAAATACCTCAACATTGTTATTTCTCCTAATTTATCATCAACATAATATTTTAGAAATATAATCATCTAATTAATGACTATTTGTTTTCAACAATTTATAGTCAAAAACAAATAATAAACGAAATTGATAGAAAGAAATCAAAAATATGAATATATATGCAAAATTAACACTATATATTTTTTCAATACTTAAATCTGTAATCGAAAGAAATCAAGTAAGAAAATTTTACCTCAATCAAAAGACATTTGTTGTGGAGCATCAGTAGCGTTGTCAGCAAACGATAGCGGTGAAGCGATGATGACAGCGTTGGCAGCAAACGATAACAGCGATAGCGGCGAAGCGATGATGTCAGTGACAGGCCGACAACGACGTGGATGGCAACAACAATGTGCGACGGAGGATTTTGAGGGCAAAATTAAGATTAGGGAAAAATAAAATGAGAATTAGGGGAGGAAGAAGAACATGGGATAGAGGAAAAAGGAAAGGGTAATAGTGGAGGAAGAAGAAAATAAAAGAGGAAAAAAAATAAGGTTCGACGGGAAGAAGTTTCACCGATAGGGAACAAAAATAGTGAAAAAGAAAAAAGAAAAAACTTCGGCGGAGAGAAAAAAATTAGAGAGACAGATAGAATCAAAAAAATTTGGACAAACGGGATAGAGAGAAAAATATTAAAAAACGGTGCTAGGTTTTAATTGGAGTTTTTCATAAAAGTCTAAATAATTTTAAATTTATAAATAAATATTTTTTTAAAATTTTTAATCATATTAAATTTTTTTCTCAAAATCTGAGAGGGGGCGATTGCACCCCCAAAATAATTACGCCCCTAAGCAAAAGCATTCAATTCCAATTTAGATAGAAACATATTATTCACGCGTGATAGAGTTTAAATCGGATTGAAATAATTATTTTAAAATCTATTTTGACTTATTTTCTATGTTAACAAATAAACTCTAAAACTATTTTTTTAAATAAAAAACATAGATTTTGGTGGCAGAAAAAGATCTGATTTTATCTGATTTTGGATTATTTTATATATATAATCTTTTTAATCCTTCCCTTCATGGGGGAGGTTTTTTATTAGTTGGGGCATTAATTACTCCCTATGCAAGGATCATTCATTATTTGAGATACCTTATGAAATTGTTAGAGGTAAAACAATAATTAGAAAACTAAAGGAAGCATTGGGAAGAAAAGGGTTAGGGTTGTAAATGAATCAAGCGTTCATGAATAAGTTTGGTATTTAGCTTGGTAAAAGTTTATTTATGTTCGTTCAATATACATAAAATTAATTAAACAAACAAGCTTGAATAACTCGTTAAGCTAAACAACAAACTTGAACACATATGCGTTCAGCTCGTTAACGTTCATGAATAACGTTCGTGAATAATGTTCATGAACAATATTCATAAACAATGTTCACGAACCGTATTTATTAACAAAACTCTTTTCAATATGCTAAATAAATAATAAAATAAAATAAATAAATAAATAAATTTAAATTATCAAGCTCAATAATCAATCAAATAACTAAAAGTTTCAAACAATCAAACAAGTTTGAATTGAGAGCTTGATAACATCTAAACGAACCAAACTCGAACCAAGCTCAAACTATGTTTGAATTGAGAGCTTGATAACATTTAAATGAACCAAGCTCAAGCTCATAAAAAATAAACCAAGCCAAACTTGAACACTCATTTCAAAAGTTTGGTTCATTTTAAGCTCGGCTCAGCTCGACTTAGCTACCTTATCAAATAAGCTTGAACACCCCAAAACTCGGTTCGGCTTGGTTTGTTTACAGTCCTAATCGTGGATACCTAGATAATAACCTGGATATCTTATCGCGTCGCCATGGCCCCAGGGACTGACATGATTAAACTAGTTTGTAAATGAAATAGTTTGGGTGACATCTGCATTAAAAAAAAAAAAGACTTAATAGATTAATAATTTAAATAAAAAGATTGAAAAATGGTACATACATATAAGCATACTCAACAATCTGGGGTGCATATCTAAATAATAATAATAAAACACGTCAGTAAAGGAGATCATGAAAATTAAAAACTAAAGAATTAGGCTAAACTATAGAGAAAAACATGAACCAAAATTAAGAAAATTATTCCAGAATACTAGAAGACTAAGGCATAATGAGATTATGAGAAGAGTTACAAACACTGGTAAAAAAACTTAAAAAATATAGTGTAAAATAAATATTAGTCATGAATGAGACTAAACTGTGTCTTTTTTAATTTCAATTATCTAATACTCCAAAGGGTTCAACGAAAATATAATATATCTTCTGCTCAATCAGGGATAACACTGATTTAAGATTTTTTAATATTTTGCAAATATTAATTAAGTTAATAAAAAATGATCTTCTAAAGGGTAATAGAAGTCCAACATAAAATAAAATTCTCTTTGGATAATATGTCAAAGGTTGTTCTTCTTGATCACCTACAAGATTTATTGCTTTTATCGTGAGAGAGAACGACTTCTATTGTATGCCATTGTTGTGAGTTGCTTTCTATGTCAATTCCCTATCGTATATGCAACCCAAGTGACCCTGAACAAGAAGTAACTAAGGATGACTTTGGAAACTCATGCCAAGAATGAATATTTGATAATGAACTTGTTGAACAGAATGTTAGGCTTCAGCTTGAGCATGCAAATACTTATATCATGCTCGTGCAGCTAGTAAAAGGTGATCATCCTTTCGATGTGACATGCCATTTTGTTTTTAAAAACAGTTAAATAAAACATTTTGGAACCAACTTTAAGAGCATGAGTTTTCAAATTTCCACTCTAATTCCCAGAGGTAGAAACAAACGATGGAATCAAGCATAAAGTTTTAAATAAAAAAAGTTATCAGTAATTCTTTGCGCAAACAGCAAAAATCTGTGTATTATTGTGTTTCCTAAAAACTTTACATTGAACTGCACAAAAAATGTTGCGAGAAACTGATTGTGGAAGTGGATTAAATCCAGCTTATTAGTGTAACGTATAGTAACAGTTCATAAAAAAGAATTAATCATTTGGGATTTAACTTATACAGTAGATTGATAACTTCCCTTGTTTACCAGCATAGTCTTTTCATTTTGGTTCCTCAAAAAAAAGTTGTAATCTTTCTTGGAAAGCTTCAGACCCTCGAATCCAATCGAAGGGCTAAGTGATCCACGTAATCTCGTATTCCTCACATAGGAAATGTGCCTGTTAATTTGATATGATCGAGGGTGCGACGGAGGCCGTAGTGAAGAACCGCTTGGTTACCAGCTCTGAAACCATCTCCGTAAGCCGGCGATGTGTCAGATTCAATCTGGTGCTTAAAAAAATCTCCAAGTTTCCTCTCAAACTGAGACCTTGAACCCTTCTTCGATGATGTGGAAGAGGAGGAAGAGGTAGATGCAACATTACTGCCAGAACCTCCCAGAATCTCTGAATCCAGCCACATATGCGCTAGAACCTGACAAATCCCTTCTTCAACTTCTTGACTAAGGGTGCGATAGCCTACAAGGCAATGAGAAGGGCAGATGAATTAAAAAAGAATTAAAAACAAATTCAGTTTTTAGAAGCTCACAAAATACTTTCAAGTGTTGTCAAATTTTTTTTGCAACTTAAAATGGAGAATTTTTTTCATGACTCTTTCATCACACTAGAAATGACTATTATCCAGTTGCGTGTGTATACCGGAACAATCCAAAGCCAAAACAGTATATCCAAAAAAAGTTATAAGCCCAAGTCATTTTGAGCTGGTAGCTATAGTTTAATACACAGGAAAGGCAATCAGTGAGCTAAAATCTGATCCAATTCTTTTAAGACTTGAACAAATTAATTTCACATAGATTAAAGTGTCGGGTGCAAATTTATAATAAATGAATTCATGCCTACCCAACTGAGAACATGAAGACCCATTAGATTTAAAATCAGTATTAACTACCTACCTTTGAGCCGGAGCCATGCGTGCATCATCTCATGAGCTAAAATGGATCCTGTTAGTAGTCTGTACAAACAAGAACAGAATAAGCTCAGCAAACGTATTGGACCACATATCACTTGTGAATTCAATCGATGATATTCTCTCTAAATGGCAAACTTTTCTGTAGGTTATCTAACCTTTTGGTAGCCTATTGCAAAAGGTTGGTAGGGTATTCTAAAGAGCTTAAGTCATTTTCAACGGAAAATAACGTGCATTTTGCAATACCTTGGGAGACCATACAAAATGAGAATTGCAGTTACTTCACATCTACGAGTCAATCTATATGGCTCTGTTATCATGTCCATGACTCTGTTTCCAGCTCCAATCCTTGGTCTCCTTAAAATCTATCCGCATTTGAAGTTGTATTGATGAAAAGGTCAAGGATGAAAAAACACAAAAATAATGCAACCTGAATATCACTGAACCAGGAATCAAAAAAACTAAGTCAGGTGAATAAAGTTTCTACCGTGCTAACAGTCTGTTCCTCAGATAGGCAAAGGCCTCTTGTTTCTGGGAGGCGATGATGACCCTAAACAAAAGAAAACCAAACATCGTGCTAAATTCTGAATAAATAATGACAACAATTATTTCCATGCAATTTGGCTCACATGTTTCTCTCCTTCCATGGCCTCATTTAGAGCTTGTCTCTCAACAAGAAGCAAAGGAACCTGCTGTTCAATTTTCATATTTAGGCCTTCATAAAATTCCTGTATATCAAGATATAGTGGTTGGCATTCACTTGTATCCATTATTGAGGAATCAAGGCACTCTAAGCAGAGCTTCCTCCCATCATCTAAAGTGACATACTTTGAGTCTCTGGGCTGGAATTTGCATAAAACAGAAGGGAATAAAATACCACATAATTAAAAAAACATTATGCAAATATACTGAGAAGATAAAAGGTTTTTATGTCGACAGAGAAAGCCATTATTAATAAATTGTATCCAAGTAAATAAATTTTCTAAAACTTGAAGCTTGATATTAGAAACTTAAAAAGAACCTCCATTCTTTCACAACTACAGCATCTTGGTGTACCATCCATTTCATGAGAAGGGCAATACTTCTGCAACCAGAAAGGATGTGCTCTGTACTCAATAAGGCCATTCATATTTGTCGGTATCTGAAAAAAAAATCATGATAATAGGCTATGCATTAGCCAAAACTTCTTAAAAGAAAAAGCTCATTATGGAATTCCTTAATATAGCTGCAGCAGAATTTGAGACTCAGCATCCAAAAGTCAACGTACATAGTGAGACAGGTTTAGATTTCAGAAGCATGGCCTTTCATGGTAAATTGGATTGACAAATAATCATCTGTTTATATTGTGTTAATCTTCATGAACAATAATCGGTGTATCATTGCAGAGGACAATTGACAAGAAACTAAGGCATTTTTGTTGGTAAAATAACAAGGACAGTATTTCCCATTGGGCCTAGCAACATGATATAAAAGGTTCTTATTAGTAGAGACAGCAACTTCAACATCAACTGAGAAGGAAACATAAAAGCATGGTTTAAAGTGCCGTGCCGAGACAGTCGAAACGGGCGAAACATATCGTTCCACTCGGCGACCCGCACCGGCACGACCCCGGCACCAGACCCACAACAACTGCGATGTGTTGCGCGCCCCCATGCCCGGCACCAAACCCACGACAGTTGCGACGTGTTGCGCAACCTCGTGGTCGCAGCGAAGGGATCGGTCGACCTCGCAACAACAGCAGAGGGGTCGCATAACCCTTTCCCTACCGCCACGGAGACGTTGTGCGACCCTGTGACTGCTGCAGAGGGGTCGCACGACCGCCGTGATCGCCCCGGAGGAGTCACGCAATCCCCGTGGCCATGGCTGAGGGGTCGCGCAACCCCGCGGCACAGCCGAAGTAGCGCGAGCTCGCGTCTGGTGTGGGATTTCAGATTTTTTTTAATTAAACTTAGGTTAATTATTTTAATCAACTCTTAGTTATGATGGAGATAATCTAAATAGATTTTATTAAACCCTCATAAAAATTTTATTTATTTATTATCTATTTTCATATCTTTTCCTTTTTTAAAGATTATTTTTTATGTTGTTTATTTTTTAAATATTTAAGTTAAATATTTTATTTTTTAATTAATATATGTTATATTTACAAAACACTAAAACTATATTAGCACGACACGATACGGTGTCGAAACTGTATCATTCCGGTCCAAGACTGAAACCTCGGCATGGGTCAAAATTTTAAACCTTGCATAAAAGATCCAAATTGTTGAACCTAAGCTACCTAGCCTAACTTCATTAGGTGAAGTACCATAATTAAGAAACTGCCCGAGAAGAAAAGTGAGTTGTGTTATTATTATGTGCAAAATATAATCCCAATTTTAATTACAAGGATAAATTAAAATGAAACGCTTATCAAATATAAGGATTCTCTATATAAAAATAGAATCCCAGTTTACTTTTTCTTTGTTTCCTTCTCTCAGATCACTTCATTATATATAAATATTCTGCAACCTTTTCTTCATTAATAATGGGGTACTCCTGGGTTTTCCTTCCTCTTTTACACAAAAAAAAAAAAGAAGAAAAACATTAGGGTTGCAAACTTGAACTACGATTAAATGTGACCTTGGTTAAATAATGGTAGATATGGATTGACTATTGGATGCTAAGAGAAGTATGACATTTGGTTGAATAAATAAATAAATAACCAAATTACCAGCGACCACATTCTAATTTTACCTTTGGTTATATTTATGCCTCATGCTTAAGCAAGGAAACTTTTATCTTGATTTTGAATCTAGTATCAGTGAGAGTTGTTTCCACTTTTTTCCTCAAGAGAAGCCCGTGATACAGGTCTATTAGTTTATTAGGTAGAGGTTCTTAAAAAAAAGTTTAATCAAGTGATGAAAAGCTCAAATAGTTTGACAGAAATTTGCACAGGAATATTTCTTATTGTTACCGTGAAATCTGTGGAATTTAGCAGTCAACGAAAAGTCTGAGGTCTTAGCAACATGAGGTGATCATGCTAACTAGGTTCCAGAGAATGACACAAGTCTTTCTCTTACTTAGTAATTACTATGCATGTTCCACCACAAGTCAACCTTAGATGTCTTGACAAGATGAACATACTAAGTAATAAGTAATAATTACAGATCCTGTGACATGAGACCGTAAGCTTCAAGTTATTGAATACAAGAATTTCAACATCAAAAAGACAAGGGATATTATGCAATGATGAGTTAATTGGAACAAACAAGTCCAAACAATAAATATCCTTTGCAGACAACAAAATAAAATGTCCTTTCTTTTACAGGAAAGAAGTGATGAAATGTCCTTTCTCATATTATGTTACTATTATTTAAACTTTCAACAAAATAAAGACCAATGATCTTTTTCTAATTCTCATTATATTATTCCAAGGATTTTCTAGAAAGATAAGTACTCACAAATTGCTTGCATACATCACATTTGGGATGATAAAGCTCCTTGTAGCAAGATTTATGGTATGGATAATTCCCAGACATGGAGAACTGTAACAAGGAAGAATGGTGACTTAGTGAGTATTAAATATTGTCCGTGTATACATATACCATAGCCGTTAATATTTACCTCATAATCAGATATTGGCTGTTTACAGGAATGGCAACAAAAACATTCTGGATGCCAATAAGCATCCATGCAACTAAGAAAACGGCCATGGCCAATCTCATTATTACATCCAGCGCACATCCTACAGCATCAAGGTATAAAATAATGAGAAACAAGAAGCATTGAGTTCAAATCATTTGGCACTGGACTATAGTAACGAAAGGAAACCAAGAGACACAGTGAGTGCAAGCGATGGTATTTTTTCATTGAAAATGTCATGATTGTTGATGCAATTTTCCTAGGTCAAGTTTGACTAAGCTTGAGTTGGCTCAAGCTTGAGTCTTATGTTTGAGTTTTGATGCTTGATAATATATGGAAGGTGCAATTGTCTGTTTAGGGAGATTATTGGTGTAATTCTCTTCTGGTCAAAGTTTGACCAGTTTGATGTGAATAAGAGTCAAGTAGGTTAACGTTGACCGGATACCTGACTGAGAAATCTTAACTGGAAATTAGACAAGGGCAAGACAACGGAAAGGTTGACAGAGGAAGAAAATCCAAGTGGGTCAATGTTGACCAGACACTTGATGTGAACGTCCTGGTGAGTGAAGTCAGGCAGTTGAAAAGCCCTAATGAGTGAAGCTAGGCAGATGGAAAATCCCGATGAGTGAAGATAGGTGAAAAGCCCTAATGAATGAAACTAGGCAAATGAAAAGTCCTAGTAGGTAGATGAAAAGTCCGGTGAATGAAGCTAGGTGAAAAACCCAAGTGAGTGAAGCTGGATAGTGAGGAAGTCCTAGTGAGTGAAGCCAGACAGTTGAAAATTCAGGTGGGTCAAAGGTTGACCAGACACCTAGTGATTGAAAGTCCAGGTGGGTCAAAGAATTGACCGGGCACTTGGTGAAGAAGTCCCAGCAAGTTATGTTTGACCAGATGGTAGGCAAGGAATCCCAACATGTCACGGTTGACCGGATGTTGGGCAAGGAATCCTAGGGCTCGAGTTTAGGAGCTAGGGTTGCTAAATCGCTTAGGGTAAGCGATTTAACAAGCCTTAAGCAATCAGGGTGATCGCTTAACGACCTCTCTGTGAGGAAACAGAAAGGGCCGTAATTGATTATGGTAATCGATTACGACATGCTTAATAGATAATGGTAATCAATTGAGCCAGTTTTCGCGAATGCACAGAGAGGTGTCTAATCGGGTGCCTAATCGATCAGGCTAATCAATTAGGCTAATCAATTAGGCACATCTTAAGCGATTGGGCAATCGCTTAAGAAGTTTTCTATTTAAAATAAAAGTTACGGTAAGCGATTAAGCAGGGAAGCTTAATCACTTACGGCCCTCTCGCGATTGAACAGAAGGGAGCGTAATCGATTAGGGTAATCAATTACACCCTGCTTAAGCGATTAGGGTAATTGCTTAAGGTTCGAAAATATAGTCGTTCTGAGCATGTTGCTGATGTGGTGATTGCAGTAATCGATTAAGAAGATTCTTAATCGATTAAGGTGCTTGAAGAGCCCTAGAAAAGGGTTTTGCTCGACATTGTTTCAACAACTCTCTCGTCCACATGTCTCACCAACTTCACACCAGTTCTTGGAGGCTTAGAGTGAAGCATTGCTTCACTTCCAAGTTCATTAAGAGGTGTCTACAAGCAAGAAGAAAGAAACTAGGGATTCATTTGCTATAAATCTAGTAAGATTTCTTATTGTATTAGCTTCCTCTTATTCTTCTTCTTGTATTTCTGTGTGTGAGCTTTTACGAGGCTTTTCGACCTCCAGATTGTTTCCGAGAAGGTGCTCTTTCATAGTGGATGTGTGAGAGAGCGCCGGATCCTTGGATTAGTCACCTCGCTTGAGGTAAATACCAAGTAAATTAAGGTGTTAGCATTGCTTTGAGTCCATTCCGCTGCAAATCAATATCATCGTCAAACTTGTCTATGTGATAACTTTTCTTCTAGTATTTACCAACTGGAATAATAGGAACATTTGATGATACACCATGATTTGAAATCCTAAAACTTTTTCCTTTTGCTCAAATTTGAATGATGATAAAAAAAATGCATACTTGAAAAGATAATGAAACATACCTGTACGTTGTAAACACAATTAACATATTCAGTGTATGGTGCATGAATTTTTCAGAATGGCAGAAAATATGATAAAGTTCTGGCATTCAGACAGTTCAATAAACTGTATACCTGTTATAAAAATATGTGCTTGTATTTTGACTGACAATCCAGTAACTTTTTCTATTAGTCTATAGGTCACCAGAAATGAAATTAAAGTCTCAAATTTTCTTTTCAAATTGAATTTTATTTGGTTATGTCCACCTAGAAGCAATTATCTTGTACCAAATTAGATTCCTGACATTACCAAGGAAAAGTAGTTAATTGGCCGAGTATATACAAACAAGCCATGAATTCCAAGTTTTCACCATTTGGTCAAGTGTTATTGTCTAATCCCTACTATCTGATCAATACACATTGCTGATTCCCAAGTTGACTATTATGGCAAACAAAGCAAAACAACATCATGGAGTAAACACCATGGCAATGGTACCATAATCACATCAGGCTCGCCCATAACGATCAATTTTACACTCAAAACTGACTACATGTGTTATCAAATATGGTATACAACTTTACCAAAAACTGATAAGAACGCTTTGATTATGTTATTTGACCAAAACTAAACATCAATCCTGTAGAACCCATCCGAAAAATAACTAGAGAAAGAGAAACAACAGATAATATATATTACACATATTATATAACATCTGTTCCATTCCATATCTCTGATGCTCTTGAGAATGAATCAAGTATTTAAACTAGACCAGGTTTAGAAGCAAAATCACCTGAACCCTGATGAGAACAGAAATGGCATTGGCTGAAAAGAATGGCCATTTTCTCGAGGAGGAGAATATACATTAAGACTTTCTTGCAAAGCCCTTGCAAGCTGCTCATCTTCCTCCAAGCTAGAAACATTTTCTAACAGAAAGCAACAATTGAGAAACCAAATCAAATTATAGGTAGCGTGTTGACTATTATTAACTATTAAGGCATCAAGGAATCTTCTAGGAGTATTATGGATTATCCAGAAGATTTCAATCTTTTAATAAAATTATGCATTGCAAAAGAAGAAACTCACAAACTTTAATACATCAGTAACAAGAAAAGAGGCATTCTAAAGAATAATCAAAGAGACCATTTCATCAAGAAAGATCATGCATTTTAATCCATTCTGTAACAAAGATAATTTTTTTTAAAAAAAATTAAAGATAAAAAAGAAAATCATTAAAGTTAAATAAACTGAAAGAATCTAATGGTTGTTATTTCCATTGAAAATCCAAGATGAAAGATATGCTTATTAAACTTATGGATACAATGATTCCTTGAACTAAAATATCATCCTTATTTTCAACAGAAACAACCCCTCACATATCCATCACAAGAAAATAATAATTTTAATGGGAGAATTCCCAAAGAAATGTGCCTAAAAGAGCTTTCCAAGTGCAATTTAAAATTAATTTTTTTTTCAAACTTCTCAAATTTCAGTTTCACAAACACTGAAGAACATACTAGAGTTCTAGCACATGCATTTATTAGATTTCTCATAGTTAGCATATGAATACAAGATATTTTCACCAAAAAGTATACACTCGCTATTTTTTACTTAATACATTTATGATTAGAAAAATTGAAGCAATTAAAGTTGAAGGTACAAACCAAGTGATACTACCATAATGATATAGTTAAAAGAAATGACCTGTGTTGCAAATAATATGACCTTGCATAGAGCACCAAGCACAATGGTGGAATAGATCCATATAGCCAGCCTCAAATGATTATGACTATGCAACTTATTATATTATCCAGTACATATTCTATTTTATTTATTTTAGTATCTTATGAAGCCACTATAAAATTATCAACGTAGATGCCAAATCAAAACAAGAATAATGGTTTCTTTATATCTTCATAATCAGCGTAAAGTATCTAAAGGCTACGACATATATCTTTAGTATTAAGTATTGCATTGAGTTCAATGGGAGAAGATCCCGGATCAGCACAGTTTTTGATGATGGTGCTCTCACAAATCCACTACCAATCTATATTTGACTCCAAATCACAAAATATGCATTGCTGACGAATATAGACATAAGAGATGTGTCTGAGAAAGGAAGATGCGTTGATTTTCCTATAGTTCTCAGAGCCACAAACACAGACTAGTAGTCTGATTGGGATAGACCTATCCAACTAGTCCACAAGTATAGATCAGAAAACTTAGAAATGGAAATCAGGTTCAGCATTTTAACAAAGCGCAAATCTAGCATATTTTCACCTGTGGTTAATTGGGTTTGATCTGTTTTTCAACACATCATATTTGTTTCTAGTTTGAGTTGGCCCAAGCCTAGATTTGAATCCCAGTTGAAAAAGAGTAATGCAAAAAATGGAAACACAAACAAGCATAAACAACAGCAAAAGAAAAGAGACAATCTTTTGCATTCTGGAATAGTATTATTATGTATAAAGAAAAAATTTGAATGAAAGATTGTATGGCAAGATATGCTATTGATACAACATAGGATAGCATAGAACTTACCTGTCGGTTTTACTTTTTTATGCTCTTCTTCAGATAAGGAAAGTGCAATTGCACGATCTATATCTTCATTTTCATAGTCTGATAGGGGATTCTGTGTTCCCTGCATTTGTGATATAAAAAATTTTGTGTTAAGAATTTAGTGGTGGAAAAAACTCTTAAGTACCCAAAAAAAATTGGTTTCCTCATAGCTGTGTCAAACAATGAGTGATCTGAAGAACAACCTGTTTTATTTTTTTAGATGAAAACAGCGGGTGGCTAGGGCCTTCTATGCAAACTATTTCCTAAGTTTTGTGATGATATTTGTGCATTTTAAAATAAAGAATATAAAGACTCTGTTGGTACAATCAACCTCTAAGGTTTCGATGTTTAACAATGTACCTAAGTCTAAACGACGGTCAATATTCAACCCCCCCCCCCTCCTTCGAACGCACAGATCCAACATAGTCTTTGTCATGTTGTTCATACAATTGTTCTCCCATTTCTTAGGTCAAATCCAAATTTCTAATTCTAGGGTTATCGCTCTGCCCTAACAACAAGAATTTCAAAACTATGTGCGCAAAACAGTAAGTCCTTTGGTTCATATTGGTCCTGGGGAAAAAAAATTGGTGTGATGGACATGGACATGTACATGGAGGATACACTATTCTTCTGACAATAATTGTACTAAGCATAGTCAAGATATTTGTAGAGATTTGCTACATGGACAATCACCCATGTGTGGTTGATGTAGTTAAGGTAGATAAGGAGAAATATCTGATACCATGTCATGAAAAATTGCAATAAATGTTTGAGCCCAGAATGATTACCCACACATATACACTATGAATAAGGCCAATAAGCACACCTAAATAGATCCTCAACCTCCTCAATAACATGTTTCATTGAGTTATTATCAAATTCACAAATTTTATTTTCACCATGGAAGGAAATGGAATGATGAGATCATGTGGCAAAGAAGCAATAGGCAAGCTGAAACAAATTGTTTGATAAAAGGGGGAACAAGAAAGTTTAGATCCTTGTAATTTACCACTTACCAAGGAATTAAATGGTTCATTCCAAACTCCATCATCCCCATATCTGTCTTGATATTGCCCCTCCGATACTCTATGGCTGGAGCCTTTAAAAAATTTGCTCAGCCAACCCATAATGTGTATGCTATCTTAACATTCCTGCTGTAAATTATGGTTGCATATTATTCACCCGATCAGCATAAAACAGCATAGGCAAGTCAAAAATTTAGAAGCAATAAACAATTCAGGAAACAGAGCATAATTTGATTAAATCATTGTTATAAAAAACATAATCAAAAATATGTGGTAGAGAAGCACATGTTATAATCTTTAAGTACTTCAAAAAAGTAAGAATTTAGTTGTTGATATAAAGTGAACTTGCAGGAATGGCATGTTTTCACTGGTAAAGCTATAAATTTCTAGTACAAGATAGATCATAAAAGTGAAGACAGATTAAAATGTATAATGATACAATAGAAGCATAATAATTTATCAACAAAATAGAAATATTTGTCCTGTAACTCTTGTTTATTGTTCAAAGTTTATTATCAACTTTTTCAAAATTCATGTGGGATGAAATGGCCCACTTTGTATAATGGGGTAACACTTGCATGTTTTTAAAGAAATAATACCAATGTTAAGAGTGACAAGGATATGGAGACCTGATAAGTTCTCTAATTGCAAACTAAATTAGAAAATGGCATAAGTTGCCCATTATGCCCATGGGGCTGGCGTTATGAAAAACATAGCCATGTTCTCTTCAACTGAAAGATGAAATATCTCAAACAGTTGTTGAGTGCCATATTAGAAAATGGCATGCAATTTTCACAACAAAAAGGATAAACAAGACAAAAATGGAACTTTCAACTGCCATTCTCAGAGATCTAGAATAATACAAGTCATTCGTCAACATCCAAATAGCATATTCAGATTCCTCCAAGAATTTTTGGCTTGAAACCATGTAAAGTAGTTACTTTGTTCTTTACGGGAGACCACACGATTGGAAATCGTGCCGCTGGGTACATACAAGGGATCAGGTATCATATGGGACACGCAGAAAAAAGACACTTGTGGAGCAAGGATCAGCACATCGAAGGTCATAACGCACACAAAGGATAAGCACAATCACCGTCATAGTTCTGTTCGATGCGAGCATCGCGGCCCAAGCAAATTAGCTGCAAAAGAATATCTGAATCTCGTGGTCGAGGATTAGGATTGGGATTGGGCAGAAACCCTAACGTCTCTAATCGCAAGAGGGGGGCTGATGCGGGCAGCAGCGGGAACGAATAAAGGGAGGAAATAAGGACGGAACGAGATTAGTGCTGGGCGGAGAATACAATACGAGGAGGAGAGAGGTGAGTACCTTCGCAGAGATCGCCGGCGGAGCAGAGGAGGAATGGAACGGCTTCCTCCTTCGAGTATCGGCCCAGGAAGAAGGGACGCGTACAGTTCAACGTTAGTCTCTCTCCGTAGCCGGCAGTTTTGACGTGACCGCGCGTCACGAGCGTTAAATTTGGGAGTGCTTATACGTAATTATTGCAAAATGTTAGAAAATATATAACTCGTATCAAGTAGGACGAAAATTTAATTAAACTGAAGTTAAAAGCTAATTTAGAAATTTGATTTTTTTTCTGAAAATATCAATCGGGTTTAGTTTCATTTTTTTTAATTAAAATTCTTTTAACCGATTAAATCGATATTATGAGTTGAATCAAATTAAACGGGAATCAAATCAAATCAAATAGAAATCAAACTGAACCGATATTATAAATTGAATTGAATTCAATTGAATTAAACCTAATCAAATCAAACCAAAATAAATCAGAATCAAATCAAATCAAAAAATTTGATTATTTCAATCGAAAATCAAATTAATTGTTGTTTTATCGATTTGATCCGTTCTATTTTTTAAAAAAAGTTTAATCGGTTCAATTAATTCGGCAAAAATTTAGTCAGTTCGATTTAAACCGATTACTAATCCATACATACAAATTATACTATTATTGAATGTTGTTATAATTTTGTAGCCCACCGAGGGCTTGGTGCGATAAGAAGCAGTAGTGCAAATTGACCGCTTCCAAGTGAATACAGGGTAAAAATCCCTAGACATTTTATAATTTTTTTTGTTGCTGAAATTTTGTAGCTCATATAATTTGGTTATTAAATAACGTGTTAAAATATCCAGATAATAACTGATTAACTACTTCCAGGCACATGAATGGTTTGAACATTAAGGAAGAGCTACAATCATTCATCAACAAGGTTCACCTTTCAACATACAACTAACGGTATAATAAGCATCTATCCAGCCAAATTACATCATTTGTAACACAAACAAATGTGCAGATGGTCGACACAATCAAGACCGTAAGGTTTACAAAGAGGTTATACTTTCGCTTCACCTAGCCCGTATCCTATCCAATCTGTCGACGCTCTTCCTCCCTCTGTCGATTTGATCTATGTGCTTTGTGAACATACCGAAGCAGTCTAAACTCCTCCTTGACTTCTCCATTTGGTCGAGTGAGACGTCCAATTTTGCCAACTTATCCAAATTGTAATACTTCTGGTCCTTGTTCCTTGGCTGATCTGTGTTTGGCTTTGTTTTTTCTTGGCGACTGGTGCTCCTCCTTGTTGGCTCGAAGCCATCAGTGCTCCTCCTGGATGGTTCAAAGTGATCTGAGCATTTCCTCCAAGTCCTCCAAGTGCAGTCAGTTCTCCATTTCTCGACTGTTGTTATGAACTTTCGGAGGTGTTTGATGTAATCAGGGAAAAGTTCCAAGTCACAATGTTTTCCTCCTTTAAGCCAGAGTGGCTCATGCTTCTCCTTGCACATTTCCCACAGTTGCTGTCCATGAGAGAAGTCCACAACTTCATCTGCTGTGCCCTGCAGAATGGTGCATCTAAAAATTAACAACTGCATGTAATGATTGAAACATCGAACTTTTCATTAGAAATGTCGTAAGTGCAGAGACATAGGATAGCTTTTATGAACTCTTTATTATTATAAAGACACAGGAATGTTGGAGAAAGCAGACACGGAGCTTTCGCTCGAAACAGTGGACTTATACCTCAAGCAGGACAAACTGTTAGTTATTTTTGAAACAAAATCAGCCTTGACGACCAGGAAACTATTTAATTTTGCTAGGTTACAAGGCAATGATTTCAACGATATTAATTAAGGAATCAAAACTGATTGGATAATTAGCAAATTTATCGTGGGTAAACTGTGACCAATAGATTGCATATGTGCTATAAAGAGGGGAATAAACGCTAAAAACAGAAAATGCACCGACTTTAGTTAACTTGGGGCCAATGACCAATATGGAAACAAAAAGTAGTGCGCTTCAATCTGGAAACACTTATGAATTAGCTGTGCGTTCAAAAATTTAGTGCATGAAAGCTTTAATTCTTGGCATGTGCTACAGGATTCTTGTTTCATCCTGCAATTCCAAATAGCTATTAAGGTAGAATGTTGAATTTTGTGGAGAATGCTATTAGATGTACAGTTCAGAGACTACCTAATACCGATTTGTTAGTAGAAACAAAGATGTACTAACTACATAAATAGATTATAACACACGATGATAAAAGTCAATATTCACTTATGGTGAGAACCCAAACATCATATGACATTCAAATATTCCATATTTGTGGTCGCATCATACTCTTTCAAGTCTAACAAGCAATAGTAGCTACAATCTGTTTAGTCCACACAGATAATCAGAATCACAATAACTTGTTTGTTTGGGATCGACTGTAAATAAGAAATCTTATAGTGATGGAGCAAAAGGGGATTAATTGGTGGCAAGATATACAGTGTACCATGCAAAACTGAAACTGAAAGACGTTGACAAGAGCCAAAAGTTTCAATTTAACTGCATTTTTATCTGCTCATAGCAGTATCAGATATCTATGTCAATTTGAACATTTATTGGACAACACTTCACTTACAACCAAAGAAGACAGTATACCGGACCACAAAATAATGCTGACACTTCAAAGTTAGCTAAGATATATTATTGAACAAGTATTGCACCTTGTTTCGATGAATGGGTCAAATCAGATTACCAGAATAATAGCTTCTTCAAGTATGTAAAATATCTCAGAGAAATAATGAAGAAACTACAAATTTCCCCCAAAGAATAAGAGTTATTTTAACACAAAACTGAACTTTGTGCAAGTAAATATAGAATGTGAGAGGAAATATACTTACATGAATTACTAGAACGGGACAGTTGACCAATGATATTTTGTCAATATTCTGGAGGCAAAATTAACTAGAATGTTAAGAAATTATAAAAACTTATGATGCAGAAACAATAAAAGCAAAGAAAACCAGAATAAGTGAAATTCAACCTTGTAGATGTCGAACCAGTATGTACGTTTCACAGGATACATTACTCTTAAACCTGAGAGTATAGGGCTATGCAATACTACAGCTCGTAAGCAAGGTAGGCGAGCAGCCAAATCCACAGTCGGTCCACTTCCTACAGATTGACCATATAGGATAATTTCATCCTCCTTGGCACCATAGTTTTCTTTGAGGCATTTATAAGCAGCCTCTATATCAGCATATGTGTTATGCTCACTCGGCTACATCAGTGAAAAGTTTTAGTCACTTTGACCATTATTACTAATCGTCAAGAAAATATAGAACATAGTTAAGGAAGCGAGTATATAAACCTTTCCAGTTGATTGTCCGTATCCAGAGTAGTCATACCTGCAAATATATGGGAGCTTCAGGAAAGTTGCAGAATGTCATGGAAGCATTCATTAGTTGGCAGTGGGTTGGCAGTGCTCATTAAAGAGATAGCAACTCAAATGCATTCCCTTGTTCATCTTGAGAAACCCATATACAAAAATAAATAAAGGTTTGAAATGAAGAGAATTGTTGAAAAATAGCTAATTTGTTCGATTTTAAATTCACGGCAAACAATTTAGAATGAAGCGGCAAAGAATACACTAGAACATGTGACTTCAGCCCAAAAAATATTTGCCAAGTCTGGTTTCACAAAATTCGGAAGCAGTTGGCAGTAGAAACATTGTAATTGGCAAATCAAATCTCGAAGTAGGATTACTTGTTTGCCTTGACACAAAAATAAAATGCATGTAGTTTGATACATCTTTTGTATGAAGAAATTAACAATGTCAGTTCAATTAATTTAGCTGTTACGACTTCAGAAAAACAGTCGGTAGCCATCAGAAAGAATGGATGAACTCCCTGAACAAGAGACTTATTAAATGCATCTAGGAAATTATCATCTTTCATCCCTTTGAGTCTAGGATTCCATTTTAAAAAAGTCTTGTTTTACAGCTCGGTAAAAGCTATTTATGTGACTGTCTATAGAAAATATATCACATTATACTGGCATATCCTCTTTGTTGTTCTTCCTCTTGCAACATGATGAAGCATGAATACCAACTTATATCAGATTATCTTACAACAGCAATCAGCAAACAAATAGGTCTTCAACCAAATTTGGTTCATTATAGGATCATAATTAAAATTTTCTTCCACTATTGTTAAACATAGTAAAAGATCATCTTTTTTCTTTCCCATTGTTTTCCTCTCCCCCTTCCTTTCCCTCTCCATCCGACGAAGTAAATACAGTATCTCCATGGAGACCACTTAAAAGTTGTATCAGAAGAGTGGCAAGAAGAGTAAAAAATTACAAGCAAAAAGGTTAAATATGTATCTTTTGCATCCTTTTTATAACAGACATGAATGTTAGATTCTTTAGATGCCAACGACTAGGATATGATCTGAAAAAAAAGGAACAATAAATCACAAGGTTTATCACTGAATCAAGCTGTAAAGAAATTCATTCTCATCCTGCAATTTCCAAACATTCATGAAAATGAAGGTATCTAAACTCAGTGGCCAGGTCCTGAGCTATGCGCTGAGGGTTTTTTCTCCACTAAACGTTTCCCATCAATCAAAATCGATATATAAAATGCAGATTAGACAGTAAAAAACAATAAGAGATGAAAGTATTGATCCTGAAAGACCGGATTTTTGACATCCTTTACTTGCAAAACATGTCATGCGAAACAATATCAAGTGACTCGCATTTGAACCTAAAAAATGTCAGCTTCACTGAGCTAATTTCAATCATAAAACATACAATATGGACCTAAAACAAGAATATTATTATTTTTTTCCCTCCATATCTATATCCAAATCTGATTGACTCCAGAAGTTAAGAAAAAACGTTGTCGAATTATCCGATCATTAATTTCCATATATACCAGGCCTTAATGTTTACCCACAATCTTGAGCTTTGAATGCCGAGTCCCCACCACACATAGAAATCGACTACACACTTCGACCTAAACAAACGAGTACTTGCTTAATGCGCTCCTATATCATGAATTACTAATTCAAAGTCCCCAGGGTGTAGCACAGTTGGGGGCGCATAGTTTCGTGGCCGAGAGGTCCAAGATTCGATCCTCGGGATGTCATTGCCTGAGGTTACCGTCACGATCATGCGCTTTCAACTGTGTACCTACATTTACTTCCCTCCATATCCGTGGGACCGGCTTTAGGGGGAGCCACTAATGTGGCGGTTCCATATTTTCATGAATTACTAATTCAAAGATTAAAAAAGCACCACATCGAACTTCAAAACGAGTCAAATTGCTATAATTGACAAAAGAACTATTTTTCCGCAAAAAAAAAAAGGAAGTCAAAGATTTTTTCTCAGCCATCGAAATTCGATGTTCTCGGCAACAAAACCCACTAGAACAGCACACCAAGAGAAGGCGAAAGGATCTACCTACCCCAAGAGGTTGACGCGAAGATGGATGCTGAGTTCGACGAAGAGCTCGTACATCTGGCCAAGATCGGCGGCGTTACCGTGAGAGTAGAGGACGGTGGACACGGCGAGGGGGTTGCGAACGTAGAGAGCCACGACCTCCGTGCCGCGCCGGGTGGGGAGGCGGAGCACTTCCACGTTCTCCCGATGAGGGTAGTTGCTGAGCCGGACCACCCCAGACTCCGGCTCCGTAACCACCTCGTACGACGGCGGCGAAGGTGGGAAGAACGCCAACTTCGCCGACACCGAGGACGTCACGCCTCCCATACCCTTCGCTCTCTCTCTCCCTCTCTCCCTCTCTCTGTCGCCGTGTGGGAGATCGGTACGACGGTGACCCCTGTCTCCGTCTCTGTGTCTCTCTCTCTCGCCCAGTGACAGCGTGAGGAGAGATTTATTGATAGCAAAATTGAAGAATTAATTATCACCTAAAACAGGGAACAAGCACTATTAATTATATTATTTCCAGGTTTTGGGGGATATTTCGATAGATTAAAGTTAATTTAAACGTAGCTTTACATCAATAGTTTAATCAATATTTTTTTTATTTTTCGTCCTTTTAGTAAAATGTTTGATAGAATGACAATATTCTTGAAAGATAATTTATTAAAATAGTTAAATCAACTCAACATTTATCAGTAATTTCGCCTTAAAGAAGGATTTTAAGTAAATATCGAGCCTTGCACTTGCGCCTCGACACCTTCACCTTCCTGCGAGAATCGTGGGGTTTTTTTGTCGTTTATATGGGTTTTGTAAATATTCTACGTTGCGGGATGTTGTCAGGTTTATGGATAATTTTCTTTGTATTTTGTTTGGAGAGAGTATCAGAGTTGAGAGATTCAATCGAGGTGCAGTTCTTGTGGTTTCCAACAAAATACTATATTCAAATTCTTTGTTTTAGTCCTCACGATTCGAGGGCGAAGCAAGTTGTTTGACAAATTGACAATGTGATTTTGGATAAATCATAATAATTTATTATATAGAGTCGTGTTACTCGTGGTTAATTTATTATATAGAGACTTTAACCTTATGTTTTATTATTCGCATCGTAATCAAAGGATGTTGGGTTTCTGGACTGGTCGTCATGTGTGCTTTTCGATTTATCCTGGTAGCCAATGAAAAATTTTCATGGGACCGGGCCGGTCACCTCAGGCTCAACGTTACCCAACCTGGTTAATCATTTTTTTTTTATCCCCGAGGTCATGGTATCGTGATAGGACATCCAGGTTGTCTCCCAAGCACCCGCGGTTCGAATCTCAGCTACGGCGTATTTGTAGAAATTTTTTCTCCAAATGAGGGGGCGCGTAATGAAAGGATGATGGACTTCTGGATTGGTCGTTACGTGCGCTTCTCGATTTACCCTGGTGCCCGGTGGGAAACTTTTGTGGGACCGGGTCGGTCACCCCAGGCTCGACGTTACCCAGCCTGATTAATCATTTTTTTATTTTTAGAATAGAATGGGAATAATAAAAGTGAAAAAGTTGGGACGCGGAGTGCCTTGATCATTTTTCATGTGAGGGTTGCCCATCATGATCACCCAGAGTCGATATATCGGGTAAATCTTCTCTCTCTCTCTATATATATATATATAATTAATATTTTTAAAAAATTTAAATCCTAAATATATATAATATACCTTGTGAACATCTAAATTTTTTTATCTTAAACACTATAATCCAAGAAGAAAGTCCGAAACCTAAAGAAAAAATCTTATTAACTTAAACTCAATATAATCCAATCCCTAAATCCTAAATACATACCCTAAATACTATATACTATACACCATGAGTATCTAAATTCTTTTCATTTCAATTTTTTAACTTGAACACTATAACTCAACCCCTAAACTCTAAAGATATATATATATATATATATATTATTTGAAAAGATTGTAATAACCTGTGTATATATTTTTTCAGGTCTTTCTTGGGCTTTTTCTGGCTGATCTATTTCCATAGGTGATTTGCCCCCTGTTTTTAGTAGGGTACTGATAAAGAAATTGGGCTCAATGACTGTTCTGGCAGAATCAAAAGCATCTTCTAGTGAGTAGAAACTCCGAAATGAGAGAGTTGCGCATCCTTGAATAGCAATTGTAACTTCTTCCCAGTCATAATATACTCCTGCTTGGGAACCTGAGTAAACTACATAACAAAAGAACTTTTTTCCAATTGGTTTTTGTATTGTTGTTTGGAAGTAATTATCCATAGCATTGATTATGGCTATCTTGTATTTTCTTCCACCAGGGATTGTGGGAATGTTCCATATGTTGTCCAGAAGACATGTTTGTATGTGGTCTAATTTTTCTCTGGCTGGAAAATGAAATTATTCTTCATAACGGATGAATTGTTGAAGTTCTTGATTCCCGAATCTCATAGTTTTCATTGTAAAAGTGTTGACTTTCTTTTATGTATCCATGTCTGTAAGACTAATGTCAAAGTTTAGTGTAATAATCGAGATAATGTATCTGCCAAAGAATTGTTACTCCCCTTAATGTGTTCCCATTGGATGGTTTATCCCTTGTTAATAATAGTGTTTGTAAATTTTAACCATCTTTTTTTACTAAGGCCTTTTCGAAGGTCTTTGGTTTGTTGGCTATATTTTACAATAGCTTCGCAATCTGTTCTGACTGTGATTTCGCTTTTGCTGCAAATAAAAAGTTTGAAAGCATCAAGACAATAAATTACAGCTAAAATTTCATAGTATAAAGAAGTCGGTCGGCCTTTTTCTTTGTATTGGCCTGAAGCATACCTGCATAGTGCTTCTGTATTTTTAGGATCATATTTGTTGGATTTTCTGTAAAGAGCGCCTCCCCATCCTGTTTCACAACCATCTATTTCTATAATCAGATAGTCTGTATCAAGAGGTAGTGTTAATTCAGGCAAGTTTTTTATCATATTTTTTATATGTCTAACCAGGTCTTGTTGGTTAAAATATTTTTGTCCTCTTTGTGATGTTTTATTGTACAAAGGTCCACAGATTTTTCCAATATCTTTTAGATATTGTCTGACATAGTTTAAAAGACCTAAAAAAGATCTAAGTGTTTTTGTATCTTCCATTTTATCGAGAAAATTTTGGATTTTAGTAGTAATATGTGGCTGCAATGTTATTTTCCCTTGTCCAATTTCGGCTCCTAGGAATTCAATGTGGTTTACAGCTAGTTTCATTTTACTTCTAGAAATAATTAATCCATAGGTTTCAAATAAGTTAAAAAGAAGATGTAAATGTGCATAATGTTCTTCTTTTGTTTTAGAAAAAACTAATACATCGTCTATATATACACATGTACAATTGGATAGGTTTCTAAATATATTATCCATTTTTCTTTGGAATATTTGTGGTGCTACTTTTAAACCAAAAGACAGTACTAGTCATTCAAAATGTCCTTCTGGACAGGAGAAAGTTGTCCATTCTACTGAGTCTGGATGCATTTTTACTTGCCAAAACTCAGATTTCATGTCAAACTTAGAATACCACTTTGAGTCTTGTATTTTATTTAGTAGTTGATCTTTGTCTGGGATTTTATATCCATCTTCTTGACAGTTATCATTAAACCTTTTATAATTGAAAACCATTCGGGATTGCCCTCTTTTTTGTTCAGATCCTTTGTTTACTCTGAAGGCAGGGCTTCTATGTCTAGAAGTAGAACGTTGGATAGCCCCAAGTTTTAATAATTGTTGAATGTGATTTTTATATTCTTCGGCTTCCCAGTTTGTATATTGCAATTCTTGTGCTTTTATAGTTAAGTCTGTGTTTATTATTGATAAGTGGAAATATATTTTATCTCTATCCCAATATTTAGTGGGGTTGTCTCCTATGATTTCTAGCTTTTCTAATCTAGAAATTATATCGTCTAGATTTTCTTGTTTTTAAATAAACTGGATTAATATTTTTGGTGCTAAAAAGTCTTTTGGTATTTCTAGAGAATTAAAAAGATCCTCATCTAATAAGTTATCAGAAATGTTATCCTCTTGAAATTCTTGGAAAGTTAAGTTATAAATGGGTTATTGGTGTATTAGGCAGGAGGCTTTACACGTATTTTGGTTTTTGCAATTACAAATTGTTTGACTAAGTGTTTTGGGAGGTACTACTTTAGGTGGAGGCAGTGCTGATGAGGCAGGGATATTTTGAAGAGTACCTCAATATTTTTGTAATGATGTTGAATAGTCAGAGACAATAGGGGATACAATAGGGATATAGAGAAAAAGAACATAATCCTTAGTTAACAGGAGAGCACGGTCGGGTTGGACAAGAAAATTGAGTCCTAGTATTAAATGAATATCTGAGTGTAGTAATGGTTTTATCCAAAGTTTAGATAGTGATAGGGGTGGACTAAAAGTGTCACAGTTATTATAAAAGCGGAGGTGTATATTTGTAACAAACTTCGTACTGGTTAGGGTTTGACCATCAAACTAAGTACTTATCATTGGATGAGTAGCAGTCTTGATGAAGGAAGAGGGCAGAACTGCTAGAAGGGTTTTTTCATCAATTGTGGAGTTAGTAGCTCCACTATCTAAAAAGGCATGAAGTGTAAATTCATGACCATGAATATTGGCCAAACAGCGGGCACGAATGTCCATTGTACGGCCGGTATTACAAACACTGGGTGTTTTAATAAATACCATGTCTAAGTTTTGTTGAGATTCAGTGACTATTATTTCTTTACTTTTATCTACTTGATGTATCTTATGTGACTCATTTTTTGGCCTGATTAAATTTATTTCATCTTCTAGGTTGTTAAGTCTAGTTTCTAAGAATGCAATTCTTGTCTCAAGAAGTAGATTTCTCGGGGGTCCTGAACTTATAGATGTTGGTATAGAAATACCAAAATTTTGCTCTAGGCAAATTGTACAACATTGTTGTTTGCACAAAGTACACCTTCCTCTTTTGTCTATAGAAGGATAATAACTACAGAGAAAACAAGGTACATTAATGGTTCCTGATTTTAAAGTCCATTGATGTGGACAGTCGGGATATGTATCCAAAGCAGGTGATAATACCTATCTGAGCATCATATCAAATGGTTGATATATCTCATCCCATTGTTCTTCTAAGTCATTTAAATCTTCTTGTAATGTATCTGTAGTGAAATTATATCTTGGTGGTTGTAAGAAAGAATTTATTAAGGTATAGTCTGAGGATGATGGGATTTCTTCTATGTCGTCAATTGAGACTATTGAGTATATTGAAGATGTGTCTGAAACATCTGGTTAGATTTCTACTAAATTCATGTTTGTACTATTTATTAACTGTGTCTCTCTTGTGTAAAGGTTTTTCTTTGTAGGACATGCTGAAGAAAGATGTCCTGGTTCGTGACAAGGGAAACATGTGATGGTGTTTGCATACGTTTTCTTAGGTTTATATTTTCTTACATGTTTGTCTTTATTTAGGTAGGGTTTTCGTTCATTACTTTTTCGGACAAAATATGTTTTCTTTGGTTTTCCCTTATGTCGTGTTTGTATATTAGGTTTATGAGGTTGTTTTCCTTTTCTTTTATTTTGTTTATGCAGATTAGCTTCATATTGTTGTGGAGTATAAATTTGACTACAAAAACCGTAATGTTGGTTTTTAAGTTGTTTTTGTATTTATATGTAGGTACATTTTTCTTTCAGTACTGCTATAATGTGTTGTATTCTTATTCCTATGTTATCATATTGTGGAGGTACTTTCATATCTGCCCATGCTTTATGGATTTCTTTTCCTAAATCTCCTGGTAATTTACTAAACAATCTTTCTCTTAATTCAAGATTACAATAATTTCCTGAGATTGCTATTAGGGCCAAAAAATCATTACAAAATGGTTTGATCCAGTTCCAACTTAGAAGCTGTAATTGCTCTAAGTCTCTCATTGCTTCTCTTTGTCTTAGGTCTACGCCTGTATTAGCATCTTTAGCTGTTAATAGGTGATGTATAGTATAACAAAAATTTAGTATATTATTTCCTTGGGCTGCTATTCTAGCAATGTCTTCTGGAAATTTTGTTTATATGCTTCCCATGTAGCTCTTGCTACATCTCCTAAGTAATTTTCTCCTATTAGCATCATAGCTTCACCTGATTCAATGTCAAGTTCATGTTTTGCTTGATTGTCCCTTCGACTGAAACAATCCATTGTTCTAGATTTGTGTCATACATTAGTTGAAGTTTATGCTAATAAACTAAATAATAGTTGATTCTATCTAAAATAGATGAAATCTAGATCACTAGTGAGTAGAGTCGTCAATTTGGGTTGGGCCTATCGAGTTGGCCTGCCCTGCCAAACTAATTAAGCGGGTTGGGTTGAACTTTTATCAACCCAAGCCCGTCGCAGGCTGACCTGCCTATGCCCGCGACCCGTGTGGGTCAGCGCGGGACAGGCTTGGGTTGGGACGCGGGTCGAGAAACACATGTTCGTGAACATGAAGAATAGCACGATATGGTTTAAGATACGAAAATTTTTCTAGCTGGCTATTAGCTTTATTGATCATGAGATTGAGGTCATAGGTGGCTAAATCTTTTTCAACTTAAAGCATTGAAATTTGCTTCTGCTGGTCAACAACTATCAACTCTTGCATAACCCATAATCTATCTATCTCACCCTTTGCTACTTTGATCTTCCTAATTGTCTCTCGCAAATCATCAATCTCTTCTTCAAGTAACATTTTCTGTGAATTTATCTCAAGCTGTAATTTTTCATTCTCCTTTTAAAGGTTGCATATCAAGCAGCAGAAGCTTGCCAAAGATATGAAAGTTTTTTTTTATTTTTTTAAAAAATTGTATGGGCCCGCAGGTTGGCCCGCCAAACCCGCAACCCGCCTTCGATTGGGTTGGGTTGAAGATTTCTTAACCTGCCAAGTTGACAGGTTGGCCCACCCCGCCAAATGGTTGCCCCGCCGCGAGCCGACTCACCCCGCCATAGGTCGGCCCGTTTGACAGCTCTACTGGTGAGCTGTCATTAATATTGACCAAGTCGTCATGACCAGGAGAAAAATAGGAAGAGGGAGTTGAAAGTAGAAGAAAGTCTCTAGTCAATAGTGTCTACAAAGCTGCTAGAAGAAAGGAGATGGGAAACAGAGCGTTAGATGGACGACCAAGGGTGCCCCGGCTCGTCCATTCCAACACTCAAGTCAGTCTCCGGCCAGCAAGATGAAGAAGATAAACAATAGTATATTAATGGAAATAGATGTGTGCATCTATGTACGTGTACCTTGGTCCGCAAGGGTAGGCCCCTTTTATAACATGAAGGAATGGGATGTCACATCTGCGACTATCAATAGAGATAGTGCGCTTCTAACATAATATCATGTCCTAGTAAGGAGGTTATCCCATCACCGTATTAGGAAGTCACATCACCCATATTTGATATTGTAAAAGATCTCATGAGATCACGCTACGTCAACCATGCCATTCCATGTGTCATGTCAGTCAACATGCTAGAGCATCTGGATACTGTTGGAGCAATCTAGTGACCTTAGGTTTTGATGTTTGGGCAAAGGTTTAAGTTAGGTTTATTGTTGTATTTGATATGCAGTGTGAGTGTGCAGGATACAGGTACAACAAGGAAGTCCAAGTGTGATCTTGGCAAAGGAGGAAAGTCCAAGGATGAGTCTTGGCGGTGTAAGTCCAAGCATGTAGTCTTGGCAACGTAAGTCCAAGTGTAACTTGGCAATGGATGAAGTCTCGGAGGCGCGACCTCTTGGCAAAGGAAGACCCGACAACAATGACAAGGCCGATGGAAGCTCCAGAAGGCAAGACGTGAAGGATGGGGAGGCATCCGAGGGACGCAAGGCTGATGGAGGAGGCTAGAAGGCTAGGTCTAGGTTGGTCGGGCAGGGACGAGTGCTGAGAGATTGTACTCGGAGTAAAATATAAGAATTAGGGTTTACTGTAGCAGTATTGTAGCAGTCGATTGCATGTTTTAGCAGTCGACTGGCAGCGAACAGAATGTGTGAAATCGAGCCGTTGAGGTGTAACGGTCGAATTTCCACAGAGGGCAGTCGACTGCATGTTTTAGCAGTCGACTGGTAGGCGGGGTTTTCAACCCGCGGGCTATAAAATCAAAGCTTAGGAGCTTGGTTTGAGTTGACAAAATTAGACTTGGTTAAGGTCTAATTAGTAGTCTACAAGTGCTCAAGAGTTTTCCTTGTGTCCAAGAGGTCTTGGTGAGTTTGTGGTGAGGTTTCTCCACCCACAAGGAGTTTGAGCTAGCCGGAGGTCTTCCGGGGAGTAATCCACCGACGGATAGGGATCGTCCACCTTACGGACACGCCGTGGAGTAGGAGCTTTATCTCCGAACCACGTAAATGATCGTGTAGCTTGGTTTGCATTCTTTCTTGTCTTGTATTTTGTTTAGCTTGTTTATTTTTGTATTATTCCGCTGCGCAAGCTAACAACGTAGGAAGCGAACGATTTGGGTGAGCCGCTATTCACCCCCCTCTAGCGGACGTCAAGGTCCCAACAATTGGTATCAGAGCGAGGTCGCTCTTCTACGGACTAACCGCCAAGAGAGCAAGAAGCTAGAGGAAGAAGAAGATGGAGTCCGAAGGACCGCTCGGATGGGATATCCGAATTCCACCTCCGTACGACAAAGAAGACTTCAATTATTGGAGGAAGCGGTTGGAGACATGGTTCCAAATGGATTGGAACCAATGGGTTGTCTTGAGTGACCCATTTGAAGCTCCTACGGACAAGAAGGGTAAACGCCTCCGACCTCGGCATTGGACCGAAGAGCAACGAGAGCAATCGGAGGCAGACAAGGAGGTAACGAGAATTTTGAATAATTTACTACCTTCTAATATTTTGTTGAGTGTAGGTGAAACCACAAATGCAAGTGATCTTTGGAAAAAGATCATTGCCTATCATGAAGACCCTATAAAAATCCAAGAAGTGGAAGAGCCCAAGGAAAATGGCTCATTGGTCCAAGAAGAGAAGGACCAATCCGATGTTGACAAGAGGTCAACATTCGAGGAGGAAAAGGAAGAGGAGGAAGAGAAAGAGAAGGAAGAGGTGGAAGAGGAGAGATCTTCCACATCCTCAAGAGATGAAGAAGTGGAAGAGTCCACATCTTCAAGTGAAGAGGAAGAAGAGAAATCCGAGGAAGAGGAGATCTTGGAAGCTCAACCCTCTACCTCAACTACCAAGAAGAGCACAAAGGACCACATCAAATGTTTTGAGTGTGGTAAGATGGGGCACTACAAGAGTAGGTGTCCTTCGCTCAAGAAGGTAAACCCTAAACTCACTAAAGTTAATTTAGAAACTAATGTGAGTTGTAGGAAGAAGAAGAAGGAGAAGAAGCACATTAGGTGCTTTACATGTGGTGAGTGGGGTCACTACCACACAAAGTGCCCAAGGAGAGGAGAGCTCAAGAAATTGGCGCACTTGAAGAAGTGGGAGAAGAAGGGAGCTTCCAAGGTAAAAACCAAGGTATCATTTAATGAATCCATTCCGTTGACACATGATAAAAAGCATGCTAGAAATAACTCTTATCATCTTAATGCTATTTATCATGAGAATAGGAGGCATGATAACCTTAAGGATAAATATATTCCTCCTTATGCTAGATTTACCACACCTAAGGTTAGGAAGGTAAATAACAACTTAGGCAATAACACCAAGGATTTTAGATATATGCCTAAAAATAGAAATGCTCAAGGATTCAATGAAAAACCAAAATCTAGAGATTTATGGGGTGAAAATCAAGTCTTGAGGACAAGACTTGATAATTTAGAAAGGACCTTAACAAGAATGGAAAATATTCTTAGGGGTCAAAATGAGCATAACCTAAGAAAAGCTAGACAAGAGCCATCCAATGGCTATAGAGGTTTGGGATACAAACCTAAAGTCAAGAAGGATGTGACTTCCTTTCATAGGGTTCCATATAGTTATGGGATCAACCCTAGGTTTAGAGGTCAAGTTAAAGATACTAGGGAAGGAATCCCTAAGAGTATTTTTGGCAAGACCAATGTGACTAAGGCTCCAAAAAGGCCTAATAAAGTCACAAATAAGGTTACAAAGGGAGTTAACCCTAGAAGTGACCTAGTGGAAGTGACCAAGGCTTCTAAGAAGCCAAGAAAGGTCGTTAGGAAGGTATCTAGGGAAGTCATCCCTAGTGAGTACCTAGAGCATCCAAGGAGCACCAATAGGTATTGGGTTCCTAGGAACATATTCTCTACACCCTAGATGGGTTTAGAGAGTGTCAACTCCAATTGGAAAGGTAGTTAACCCAACCTTGGGAAAGTTGACACTTGAGAGCATTTTCAAAGTGATTGTTAACCTTTGAAAATGAAAAGGATGATAAGTGTTACTCTTTGAAAGAGTAAAATGTGTCAAAATTTGAGGAGTTAAATCTAATTTAAATTGACACACTAGAGAGAAGCAAAAGTGATGCCAAATTTAGAATTCGACATTTTCTTATGGAATTAAGGGAAATGTAAACCTTAATCCAAATTGTCACTCTTGGAAAAGAGTAACATGTGGCAAATCTTAAGGAATTATGTTTGAATTAAATTGGCGCAATGTGGAAAAACATAAGAAATATCAAATTGGGATTTTGGTATTTTCTTAGAGTAATTAAAGAAAAATCTAGGTCATAATATAAGATGTTCACTCTTTGGAAGAGTGAAATGTGTCAAACTTTGAGGTTTTGAACTTAATTTAAATTGACACATTTAGAAAAGGATAAGAAATGCCAAGTTGGAGTTTTGATATTTTCTTAAAAGGTAAAAGGCAAATCTAAGTTTTAATTTGATTTCATTTACTCTTGGAAAGAGTAAAATGTACCATACTTTGAGAAATTTGTTTAAGTTAAAATGGCACAAATTTAGAAAGGAAAATAAATGTCAAAATTGGGTTTTGGCATTTTCATGGAAAATCATGGGCAATTTAGGGTTAAATTTTGAGTTAGCTAGGGTTAAGAATACTTAGATAGGTAATCTAGGTATATTTTGTCTATGCTAAAATGTCATGATTGTTTGTCCATCATATGTCATGACATCATATTTATTTTTGCATTCATGATTATTATGAAAAAAACAAAAATACCATGTCATGTCATACATACATCATGTAGCTATAGCAGGTTTTTTTCTTTTGAAAATTGTTTATTTTAATGTATGTCATTGATCATCATGCATTATGTTAATTTCCTTGTAATTAAGGACAAATGGCATCTATTGTGGGATTATATCAAGTGGCATCCTAGATGGATGATCATGATTTTACAATGCCTAGATAGATATGCATGATCCCTTAGTTTAGGGCAAAACCAAATATACATCTTACAAAGAATCATAAGGTGACTTGTATGTGTTTTTGTACACATTAGATACAAGTGAGATATTATGATGGTAAACAAAACTCAAGATGTTGATTAAGTGCATCTTGTTGAGTTTTAGGTTCATCAAAACACATAGTTATGTGTCTTCCAATCATTGGGAAAGCTAATGTACAAGTCATGTGCATTGAGCCCAAAGAACGTGGTTGGATATTGATTTTAAAAATGATTTCAAAATACTTTTGAAAAACCTTGGTGAAGACTATCTTTTGATAGTAATCATCATTGGAAAGTTAGACACAAACTAGGAGAAAACATTGAAATTTTCAAGAGTTTTCAAATTTGTGTCAATCTTTGAAAATAGGAAGTATTTTCATAGAAAACTATTTTTCCTTGATAAAGTATAATCTAAATAATGTCTACATGAGTTTTCATGATGAAAACAAGTATGGTTTGGTTAAGAAAACCAAAGTGAAGTTTCGGTTGAGGTTAGTTTCATTATTGAATTTTTAACCTCAAAACTTCAAGTTTTGGCTTTCCTAATTATTTAGGAACCCCAAGTCATTGTTGGTGCAATGATAGAAGTTTAACCATGTTTTTAGGGGGAGTTACTCCTTTAAAACATAAAAATCTTTTCCAAGACCAAAAGGACGTCAAATGTTAAGGTAGCACATGACATTGGTATGGCAGGCGTGCCAAGGACAAGGGAGAGTCATCCAAGGCCAATAAGAAGGAATATGCTAGGGTAGCATATAATTATAGCAAGGATGAGGTGTCCAAGATTAAGGACAAGAAGTAATTAATCAAAGACAATGTGTCTAAGGTTAAGAAGGTGAGTTTAGTAGGCCAAGTGTCACCCGAGGTGCATCGAAGTGACCTAGCTATAGTGGATGAGTCACCAAGGGAGGTGACTAAGGTTAAGAATCCTAAGGTTAGGAAGAGCCTTTGGGACCCATGGTAGATGGGTTATCAAATGTGCCAAGTGGTTAGGAGACGGACTTAAGTCTCTAACATAGTGGGTTGGCACAAATGAGTTGAGTTTCATGCATAGAAATATGACATTGGGTTCATATTGCATGAAAATTAGTTTTGATATATAGATGCCATATAAACTAATGCTAGTGATGCATTATGGTTTAGTATGGGCAAATACATCAAGACGAAGCCAAAACTAGGACTTTAGGTCAAGGTTCAATTGAACTTTTTAGCTAGTTTTGTGTTTTGTGTCAATCTTGGGATTGGTGATAGATATATTTTTATATATATTTTTCCCAAGTAGATATTGATATAATAGACCTCTCCACAAAATTTGGGGATTTTTGGAGGTCTGTGGAATTTCTGGCGCATTTCTGAAGTTGGACAGAAAAGGCACAGAATGTCTCTGTAAGCTCGTTTTCATGGGGGCAGTCGACTGGTACTTCTTGCAGTCGACTGATACGGTCTAAAATTGTTTTTCAGCACTAGAAAATGACTAAAAGAGAGGTGAACATGTATGTAATCTTATGGGGGATTAATACATGATATTTATGGTCATTAGAGGTCAAAGAGTCTAATAATTGGGATATTGTTGGAGCTCTTTTTGATGTATGACAAAGGGGGAGAAGTTTAGGTTTAAGTGGGAAACTTACATACCTTTGCAAGAAATCCTAGCTCAAGGGGGAGCTTAGGTGAAAGGGGAGCGATTGCTCATTTATTAGCAAAAGGGGAGAAGTTTACCTTTGTAAGAAATCCTAACTCAAGGGGGAGCTTAGGTGAAGGGGGAGCCTAGGATTAGGTTCCATGATTTATGCATGTGTAGATTGCATGTTTATTTGCATTATTATTGATATATTGTTTCCTAGCTCAAGGGGGAGCTTAGGTGAAGGGGGAGCCTAGGATTAGGTTCCATGATTTATGCATGTGTAGATTGCATGTTTATTTGCATTATTATTGATATATTGTTTCCCTAACTTAAACGGTTTGCCAAACATCAAAAGGGAGATTGTTGGAGCAATCTAGTGACCCTAGGTTTTGATGTTTGGGCAAAGGTTTAAGTTAGGTTTATTGTTGTATTTGATATGCAGTGTGAGTGTACAGGTACAACAAGGAAGTCCAAGTGTGATCTTGGCAAAGGAGGAAAGTCCAAGGATGAGTCTTGGCGGTGTAAGTCCAAGCATGTAGTCTTGGCAACGTAAGTCCAAGTGTAACTTGGCAATGGATGAAGTCTCGGCGCGACCTCTTGGCAAAGGAAGACCCGACAACGATGACAAGGCCGATGGAAGCTCCAGAAGGCAAGACGTGAAGGATGGGGAGGCATCCGAGGGACGCAAGGCTGATGGAGGAGGCTAGAAGGCTAGGTCTAGGTTGGTCGGGCAGGACGAGTGCCGAGAGATTGTACTCGGAGTAAAATATAAGAATTAGGGTTTACTGTAGGGGACAGTCGACTGGCAGCGAGCAGAATGTGTGAAATCGAGCCGTTGAGGTTATGTGTAATTTCACGAGGCGATCGCATGTTTTAGCATCGGTAGGCGGGTTTTCAACATGGGCTATAAAACCAAAGCTTAGGAGCTTGGTTTGAGTTGACGAAATTAGACTTGGTTAAGGTCTAATTAGTAGTCTACAAGTGCTCAAGAGTTTTCCTTGTGTCCAAGAGGTCTTGGTGAGTTTGTGGTGAGGTTTCTCCACCCACAAGGAGTTTGAGCTAGCCGGAGGTCTTCCGGGGAGTAATCCACCGACGGATAGGGATCGTCCACCTTACGGACACGCCGTGGAGTAGGAGCTTTATCTCCGAACCACGTAAATGATCGTGTAGCTTGGTTTGCATTCTTTCTTGTCTTGTATTTTGTTTAGCTTGTTTATTTTTGTATTATTCCGCTGCGCAAGCTAACAACGTAGGAAGCGAACGATTTGGGTGAGCCGCTATTCACCCCCCTCTAGCGGACGTCAAGGTCCCAACAGATACTTGATCCTGGGAGAGGCATTGAGTCAGAGTGGGGGTGAGCTAGAGAGTCCAAATGACAGAGTTAATCAGCGATGAACTGGGTATCTGGTCGAGGAGTTGGGCCCCTGGAATCAAGTGGATCGACTGTATCGACATCAACAAAATCGACTAGAGAGCTAAGTTGGCGGGATTGAGATATGTAATGGATTGGAATCGACGGGGTCGAGAGGAAGACTGGATCAGTGGGGCTGAATGGAACTCTGGATCAAGATCGACTGGGCCAAATAGAGTGTTGGATCGAGATTAGCGTATGATAGTGATGGCTCTGAAGTTAAAGGGCTCCGGAGGCTGAGTATAGCGCAGTTGCACGACAATGAGGGCTCGAAAGTCGAAGGGCTTCGGAAGTGGAGTACAATAGGGTTGCACAACAACGAGGGCTTCGGGGGTGGAGTACAATAGGGTTGCACAACAACGAGGGCTCGGAGGCCCAATTGACGATGGAGGTGGAGCATAGTGAGGGTGCACGACAACAAAAGTTGCTCAAAGGCTCGATTTGTCATTTGCTCTTGTGGATCGTGGAGCGACACCGATGGTCAACTATGCAAAGGGAGAAGGAGGTCACGTCATCGGTGATGGCTGCATAAGAAGAAAGAGGAGAGCATGAGAAAGGGGTTTGATCTAGGGTTTTGCATGAGATTAGACAAATATGAAAGCAAGGGGCCGACTAGGTACACAACAGGGTAGCAAGGGGCCTAGGTGGCGTCGGTGTTCGTCGTCGCCATTAGGGCTGTAAACAAGCAGAGTCGAGCCGAGCTTTGAGATGTTCAAGCTTGTTTGATAAGATAACCGAGTCGAGCCGAGCCGAACTTAAAATGAACCAAGCTTTTGAAATGAGTGTTCAAGCTTGACTTGGTTTATTTTTTATGAGCTTGAGCTTGTTTGAAGCTTGGCTTAAGCTTGGTTCATTTAGATATTATCAAGCTCTCAATTCAAGCTTGGCTTGAGCTTGGTTCGAGCTTGCCTTGAGCTTGGTTCGTTTAGATGTTATCAAGCTCTCAATTCAAGCTTATTTGATTGTTTAAAACTTTTAATTGTTTGATTGATTATTAAGATTGATAATTTAAATTTATTTATTTATTTATTTTATTTTATTATTTATTTGACATATTGAAAAGAGTTTTATTAATAAATATGGTTTGTGAACATTGTTCGCGAACGTTGTCCACGAACATTGTCCACGAACGTTGTTCACGAACGTTAACGAGCTGAACACATATGTGTTCAAGTTTGTTTGTTTAGCTTAACGAGTTGTTCAAGCTTGTTTGTTTAATTAATCTTTTGTATATTGAACGAACATAAACAAGCTCTTATCAAGCCGAACACCAAGCTTGTTCACGAACGTTTGGTTCATTTATAGGCCTAGTTTTCGTGGAGTGTAGGTGGTTAGGTGTGTAGAGGGAGAAGGGGCAGCGCCGTGGAGAGAAGGTGTGAGAGGCAGTGGCTACGACAACAATGTGAGGAAGGGGAGAGAGTCGCAGGCGGCGACTGCGAAGGGATCATGCTCGTCGAGCTTGTGTTATCGAGGAGAACCTAGTGACGGTGACAAGAGAGGAGAACGATGCAGTGGAGGGTCGGGTTGAGGCTGAGGCTAAGGCTAAAGCAGCAATGGTCGCGTCAAAGAAAATGGCCTCTCCTAGAAGTGGTTGGTGGCTAGGCACAAGGAAGGAGATGACAATTTGGCCGGTGGCGAGAGAGGAAAGGTCGTAGGGCGACAACCGTGTGAGCCAAGGAGAGGGAGATCAAGGTAGAAGAGAGCAGGGAACAGTTAGAGATCATGCTAGTGAGGTGGAGATCGTCTCCATTGTGATGGTGGCATGAGGGGGAAAAACTAGGGCCCCCTTCCTACGGCCTTTCAAAACCCTAAAAAAGGGAATTGTACCAAAAGACTGCTCGCCCAAGTGGCACTCCCTATGCTTCCCACATCACAAGCCTCTCCTTCAAGTCTAGTTGAAGGAGACGTAAGTCCAACTAATTGGGTTGTTATGTTGTGATGGGATGAGTGAAAGAGTTTCTTGGCCTGTCGTATAATGAAACATTAGTACGGGGCTAGGAGCTCCGAAACTGTCATAAGGTTGATAGCTCGCACGAGGCTAGATGCTCCAAGCCTGTCGTAAGGTTGTGTGTCTTCTAACTAAGGAGTCGGGAAAGTATTGTCGGGCCTGTTGTAAGGTTGATCTGTGTCTGTCGTAAGGCCAAGTGACACCGACTGAGGAGTCGGGCAGAGTTGTCGAGCTTATTGTAAGGCAAAGTGAATTCAACTAAGGAGTTGAAGGAGGAATCACCGAGTCTATCGTGAGGTGAATGACTTCTGACTGAGGAGTGGGGATAGAATCTCTAAGTTTATCGTATGGCAAATAAATAGAGTGGGGATAGGGGCTCCGAGCCTGTAGTAAGACCGAGTGTCTCTTGATTGAGGAGTCGGGGAAGGAGTCGCTAGTGTATAGCTAGCATATCTATGCCTGTCATAAGGTAATCACTAGTGCAAGACTAGGGGTTCCGAGCCTATAGTAAGGCTGAGTGACATTCGATTAAGGAGTCAGGTATGAAATCTCCAAGTCTGTCATAAGGTTGAGTGACCTCCGACTAAGGAGTCGGGGAATAAATCCTTGATCCTGTCATGAGTTGACTTGACCATGGTTTGAAACCAACAGTTCCATAGTTTGGAACCGCTGGTTCGATGATTTCTTGCAGATTGACCCTTAACCTTAACCACCCAAGATGGTTACGGTTTACAGTTCGGAACCGCCGATTCACGATTCGCCACAATTTAAGATTATTATATTAAAAAAATTAAATTTAAAATTTATTTAAAAAAGGGCTTGAGCCAATTTAAGTTGCTTACGTATCCCCTTAGAGTATAAGGGAATCAAGGCTCATGTAGTTCTTTTATATTTTTACCCTTTTACATTTGAAAGTGGCATTATTACTCACTTCCATTTTCCGTTCCTGTTGTATTCGTTCCTTCGATATCAAAATTTTCAACTTCGTCATCTGAAAGTTGCATTCCTTAGATTCTTTTCTTGGCTTTGGTCAATCGTCAAGTAATGCTTGGGCTTCCAATGAGTTGGGAGACAAAGTTAATTGTCGTTCATCTAATATGTTGTCGGTGCTGAACATTTACTCCATAGCAACAGTTGATACTAGACAAACTAAAATTTCTTTTGTGATCATGGAGAGGACAAAAAAACTTCGAGCCTTCTGTGACCACCACTTTAAAATATCGAATTTTCGTTATCTACTTCATTAAAATCAAAAGAAGTAAAATAATTATTAAGCTCCTGTGTGGAACTTGAGGATCCTCGTAGACGTTTCATCTATTCTTTTAACAAAAGTTATGCTTTTGTAAGTTTTAAATTACTACTAGTAGTTTGTTGTATTTCAGAAATATTAGTTTGTGTTCCATATTTTACATAATATTGATTATAACTATCATATAAATAAATTTTAACATTATATATAATATTAATTAGATCAAGAGAAGAAAAGAATCTTTAATCGAAACTAAAGCATCATAATATAAAGTTAACATTTATAATAAAACTTTTAATTTAAATCTAGGATCTAAAATAAATATAATTAAATGAATTTTAGAAATAAAATAAAAATATTTTCCCATTTAGTTTTTATAGCTAATATGCAAGAAAATAAAATTTTATTATTAATATTTCATTTAAACCTAATATTATATTATAAACTAATTGAGTAATGGGATAATAAACACCGAAAAGTTATTCGATTGCATCATTAAATACTTTTAAAATTTCACAAATACTACTACAAATATTCTATTGTTATGAAAATAAATATATATTAATATTAGTATTTTATGCAAAAAAAAAATAACACAATAATTCTTTATATTGAAATGAATCTTGTAATAATTGGTATGTTGAATTTCAACGTGTTAGAACATCAAGTGGAAATTTTTAGGTCTCATTCTATTAGTTTTACAAAACCTACCTCATTATTTGGATGTGACCATAAATAAGAAATTACAATTCAAATTGATTTAATATAATTTTTTAAAAATTTTAATCCATTTTAAACACATAAATTTAAAATATGGCATATACAACAAATATGAAAAAATAAATCACCAATAATAGATTGACAAACAAATTTTAGATCATCTATATAAGCGGTATTGTAACTTATATTATCTAATGATATTAAAAATATTTTATGAGTTAATCCATATTCTTCTAAAATTAAACATAATAATTGTGTGATGTTAGGAGCATTATGTAATTCATCAAAAACTCAATAAGCTAACACTATTTTTTGGAGGTTCCAAGAGTTATCGATCCAATGACAAGTCACCCTCATATACGAATGTGTTTGCCAATAATCACTCCAAATATCAGAACATAAAGAAAATTTATTATCTAATTTACTAAATTCATCAATTAAAATCTTTTTTCCTTATTTTACTAATTTTTTAATTGTACGAGTAAGTATAGTGCTAGGAACACGTTTAACATATAAATTAAGAGATTCTTTACAAAAATCTTCAAATGTACAATTATATCCAAAACTCAAAGAAAGATGTTCTACAAAAATAAATTTAGCTAATGATTCTCTTAATTTATTATCTGAATATAAAAACAAGTCAAAATCAGTACTACCGCTAGTTGAAGAAAATCTAGATAATTGTGTTTGAGAATGGTCGAGTCCATATTCTGTCGGGTGCTTCGTTTCTACATGTCATTTCAACGACCCATAGCCGCCGCTGGCTTGGAATTTGTAGGAAGCATTGTAGTGCTTACATTTTGCACGCAATTCTTTAGACGTAAGAGTAACATTCTCAAAATGTTTAATGAAAATAAAAAAATTTAAAGGAGGAATTTTTCGAACTTTAGAAGTACTTGTATCAGTACTTCCTTGTCTTATGGGTGTTGAATTCGAAAGGTGCTCGATTTTATCATCGGTGGATTTAATGTTGAGGTCCTCACTCAGATTCACTATTTCCTTTCCCTTCCGAGCTCGAGATGATGCACCTCCATAACCTCCTTCCTATGTAATTGAAAATTGAAAATAAAAGTGTGTAGAAATGAAGACGAAAACGTATAGAGAATACGAAATTAAGATTAAGAGTAGATAAGATATGTGTGAAAATGATGAAATGAACTTTTTATTTATAGAGTTGGGATAGTAACAAATACTAAATTATAGTCATTGATCAAAAAAAGATAAAATGATTTTAGCAATTAAAAAAATCCCCACCTCAACGACTAGGAACCACCGAGGCGGTTCCAATGGGTTAAAAAAATTTGGTGAATTGGCGGGCCGAACCGGTGGCTAACCGGCGGTCCGCTGATTTTTTACTTAAGGAACCGGAACATGCCCGACAACCTGCCGGGCCGGTTCTAGTTTGGGTCGACGAACCAGGTCAACGGGCAATGGGCACGTTACCCGGTTTATGGCCCGGACTGGGTTCGAGTCGAACCAGTTAGGACCAGACCCGACCTGGGCCGAAGTCGGGCTAGGTCAGATCCGGGCCGTGGTCGGGTCTAGTCACGAGGCAAATGACTTCCGATTGAAAAGTTGGGGATAGAATCTTCAAACCTGTCATAAGACGAATAACTAGCGTGGAGTTAGGAGCTCCGAGCCTATAGCAAGGCCGAGTGTCTCCCGATTGAGGAGTTGGGGAAGGAGTCACTAGTGCAAGGCTAGGATATCCATGTCTGTTGTAAGACAATCGCTATCACATGGCTAGGGGTTACGAGCCTATCGTAACGCTAATAGTCTTTGTGCCGAGCAAGCGACTAGTCTTTATGTCGAACGAGCCGTCATAGTCATTAGCAGCATGGAAACACGCACTCACTCTTGGACGATGTGAAAACATGCACTTGTCTTTGGTGGCCTGGGAACACACACTCAATCTTATGTGGTGTGAGAACACATTTTCCTGTGTGGGAACATGATGTGATAAATCTGTAAGTACACAGAGATGTCGTTAAGTAATAAAGATATCGAACTCATTAGCACTGATGATCGAGTACTAGCTTACTAACTAAATTTAATTGTCTAGACTAATAACTAATGTAGAGAGTCAAGAACAAGAAAATTAAAAGACTAGAGTGAAGAGAAAAGAGAGAGAAGGTTTGATCAAGAAGACAATAGAAAAACAAAGTAAATCGAAAGAAATTGATTGGTGAAAACAATTCTAGGACTTTGATTTCACTACTATGTTAGTAAACACTTGATCTACATTTGATTTTCTATTCTCAATGTTAGTTTTGTTGGAGTGTATATTGAAAGCCTAAGCTTTTGTAAACATTTGTTTTGAATAAAGAATCACATTTGGTCAAATTATCTACATTTGTTTGTAGTTGTTCAATTAATTTATATTGTAGATAACATAGCATGTGGTGTCACATGCAGAAGATGATATTATCAGTACCTTATAAATTATAAACAGTAGCTCACGACCAAAATGGAAAGGAACAAATCATTAGAAGGTCGTAGTGTAATTAGGTATCAGTTTATCTTGACTGTATAATTACACTAGTACACTTAGAGTGTATTGAGTAGGACCATTTGAGGTCGTTTCTTTTATACTGACTTTATAAAGGAACAAAGACCTCAGTTATTATGGAAGTGTGTACTCTTAATCCTAATATAATAACAAGCACATATGTTTGATATATATTTCTTTAATTTATCAATGGGTGAGATTTAGTTCGATGAATCAATAAGCCCGATAAATTGGGAAATGGTATCACTTATAGTGTGTGTTGTTGATTATAGAAGGAAGCTGTGTCCTAGAGATACTAGGTTGATAATGTCCTCAAGAGGAGCTCATAAGAATTGTCATGTTAAACCCTGCAGGTGGATTTAGTCCGACATGATGATAAGATTGAGTGGTACTACTCTTGGACTAAGATATTAATTAAATGAGTTGTCAGTAACTCACTTAATTAGTGGACATTCGATATCTTAAACACAGGGAGACTAACACACTCATAATAAGAAGGAGCCCAAAAATGTAATTTAGGATTGGTGCGGTAGTTCAATAATAGTTCTCTAGTGGAATGAATTATTATTGATAAAATTAAGTTGTGTGTTCGGGGCGAACACGGGATGCTTAATTTTATCGGGAGACCAAAATCAATTCCTCCTCTTGGTCCTTATCGTAGCCTCTTATTTATAGAGTACTATACCCATCTATACCTACCTTCTATACCCACCTAAAGGGGGCCGGCCAAGCTAGCTTGGGAACCAAGTTAGGGCCGGCCTAAGCATTGTTTAGGGTGGTCGGCCCTAGCTTGAACCCAAGCTAGAGGGGGTCGGCCACATTAAATTAAAAAAGAATTTTAATTTTAATTTTTTATTATGTGGAATATATAATTTATTACATAGAATTAAAATTAAAATATCTCTCTTTAAAAGATCTACAAAAGATTAAAAGAAAGAGATTAGATCTCTTTCCTTATTTGTAGATTGGAAAGATATTTTATTTTTTCTCTTTGAAAATTATTCACATGTAGAAAATTAAAATTATAGAAATTTCTTTTTATCAACCATGAAGGGATTTTAAAGGAAAATTTTATTTTTCCAAAGACAAATAAGGAAGTTTTAATTGTTGATTGAAACTCTCCTAATTTTTCTATTTGAGGTGGCCGGCCATGATTAGTTGATTAAGAAATTTTATTAAATTTTTCTTAATTAATTATTGTCAAAGAAAGTTAAGGAAATTTTATTATAAATAAATTTCCTTATTTGCTAAAGCCAAGGAATATAAAAGAAGGGGGTAGGGGTGCCTTCATGGGTGACAACCTCTATTATTCTCCCTCTCCTATTCCTTGGTGTGGCCGGCCAACATCTTCTCCCTCTCTTCCTCTTTGTGGTGGCCGAAACATCCCTCTTGCTTGGAGTTCTTGTGGTGGCCGGATACTACTTGGAGAAGAAGAAGAAGAAGAAGAAGAAGAAGAAGGAGAGAAATCTTGCATCCCTTGGAGCTTGGTTGGTGTTTTTCTTCTTCCTTGGTGAGCTCTTTTGTTTTGGCCGAACCTAGCTAGGGAGGAGAAGAAGGTGATTGGTGGTTTCTCATCTTGGAAGATCGTTGCCCACACAACGTCCGAGGTTAGAAGAGGAATACGGTAGAAGATCAAGAGGTCTTTCTAGAAGGTATAACTAGTAATTTTTCCTTTCCGCATCATACTAGTTATTTATGGAAATAATACCAAATTCAAGAGGCTTACGATTCTAGAATTTCGAATATGTTTTTCGATGTTGTGTTCTTTTGTTTTTTTCTTTTCCTTGTGATTTGATTGTTCCTTTCGGTTAACCTAAAGTTATTTTAGGAAATTAAATATTAGCTTTCTATAAAAGGTTTTGTCTAGTCGGTGGTGGTTGCTCCCATATCCAAGAAGGCCATGTGCCTCGCCACGTCAGTACTGGGAACCAATTATGGAAATTAATATTTAATGAAATTAATAACTTAAGGTGACTTGGGTCGAACGTGTTAAGTTCCGCAGGAGATCCAAGTCAAAACCTAAAAGAACAAATAGATTAAGTTTTGGATCAAACGTGTTAAGTTCAGCGATCCAAAATTTAATTTAAAATAACACATGGTAGCTAGGAAAGGTTCAGACCTTTGTACAAAATTTTTATGCAGGGAACCATATTTTCAGTAGCAACCAACAATTGGTATCGAGCTAGGGTTTTGCCTCAGTATATTTGGTATTAGGTTAATTATGCACATGTCATACATAATTTAGGGTTAATAGTAGGATATGCTAACTTTGTGGATGAGGATCCAACTATTATGGCTTTTAATTATTATGTGTGCTTGGACCCTGGACATGTCAACGGCATTTATATGTGTGTGCATGATTGTATTAAAATACTGTTGTATTTGGTTTTATTAGGATTTTATTTTTGATCTAGATACATATACATTCCTTTTATGAAATATAGGATCAAAATTGTAAAATTCTATTTATGTCGCGGATCGAATCTTGCAAAGCGTGGAACCTTCTAAGGACCAGAGGCGCAGCGGAACTAGGAGCAAGATGGAGGCGACAGCCGGTGGCCAAATATGGCAGCAGCTTGGGATGACAACACACGGAGGACAACTAGAGATAAAAATCATAATAGTTGAAAATTAGATTTTCTATTTATTGCTTTTATATTGTGCTGTGTGTGCATGTTAGTTTACAAGTTTAGTAGGCTAGCATAGTTAAAATTCCTCATTTATAAATAACTAAGTGGGAGAGAGATTTTTTAAGTAAATCCCATGGTCTCCATTACTGGTTTGTAAGTGATGCAAACAAGCTTGCGCGTTGGCTTTGAGTGTCTTCCTCCATAACGGATGAGCTTGTTTGCAGATCACTAGAACATACTTCCATTTTTGGATGACTATAGGAAGTTAATTAAGAGCGTGTGATCTTCCCCAACGGAAGGGGCATAATCTTATTAATGGACTTAGTGTCAAGTAATGGTATACACTTAGACACATCTAATAGTATCCTCCCCATCGGAGTCACTGCTATTATTTGTATGACCAAATGATACCAACTATTAATTTTATTTGTCAAAAAGTTAGGTTGACAAGATAATAAAATTAATGGGTTAAAACCCTCCTTTTACAAATGTTGAATTTGTATACGTCCACACTAACGTGGCATACAAAATTCACGGTGTTTTGAGGTGTTGGTTAATTTAAAATAATATTGTTTAAGGAATCAATATTATTCTAAATTTAGAGTCCTGACCAAAAGTTATTTGTGATTCTTAGGATGACTTTCAACCCACTGTCCATCATACAGAATAGACTTCTTGGACCTAATTACATAGATTGGAAAAGGAACACGGACATTGTTCTTCGAAAGCTATAAATTTATGTATAGCACCTCTTGGTGAATCTACCAGAGGAGATTGAATATCGTAGGAAATGGGTAAAAGCGATGAGATGGCGCGGTGTTACATTTGGCTTCAATGTCAAATGTATTGCAACATCAACATCAAGATTTACCAACAGACTATGATATTATGAACAATCTCAAGGAACTCTTTGGTCATGATAGGGCTTCTAGGCAAGAAGCCATGAGAAAGATAATGACAGCCACCATGCAAGACTGTGAGGGATCATATCCTAAAGATGATGGCTTATCCGAATCTAGATCCTTGGAGGAGAAATTGATGGGAAACCCGGATCGATATGATCCTCCAAACCTGCACTATAATATGAATAAGAGGATTTATTCATTACCGGAACTTCGTCATAATTCTCAAATTCACTATCTTGAAAATGGTTCTAAACCGAGAGGAAAGAAGAAGAACAAACAACAAAGAAAGTGAATAAAACTCAGAGTACAAGATGTCGAAGGGCAAGTGCTTCATCCGCAAGCGGTCAGGGCATTGGAAGGTGGACTAGGAATCAGAACAACAAAGGTATATCTCATGCTCTAATTGTTGAAACATGTTTAGCGGTGTTATCTACCAGCACCTGGTGTGTAGATACGGGAGCCACTAAGGAAACCCGACGACTAACTGAAGGAGAAATTACTGTCTACATGAGCAATGCTACTAAGGTGGCAGCTGTTGCAGTGGGAGACGTCTACTTATCTTTTAGTAGAAATAGAAATTTGGTTTTAAGAAATTGTCTTTATGTACTCAGTTTTAGAAAGAATTTAATTTCAGTTTCTAAACTGTTTTTAGATGGATATTCAGTTTCTTTCAGTAACGATGTAGTTATTAAAAGAAATAAAGTAATTATCTGTTCTGGTGTATTAGTTGGCAATTTGTATACTTTAAATCCAATTTCTTCCACAAGGTAAAACATGGAAATTTATAACTCATCTTCTAACTCTAATAAAAGAAAAGAACCTTCGGAAATGGACCAAGCATATCTTTGACATCTAAGGCTTGGTCATATTAACTTAAGTAGGATTCAGAGGCTTATAGCTGATGGACTTTTGAGTTCGTTAGAGTTGGAAAATTTTCCAACTTGTGAATCTTGCTTGGAAGGTAAAATGACCAAGAGGTCGTTCAAGGCTAAGGGATATAGAGTCAAAGAAGTGTTGGAATTCTCCGAGGTCCTTATGTCCGTCTCGAGCAAGAGGAGGTTTGAATATTTTGTCTCTTTTATAGATGATTATTCAAGATACGGATATATTTACCTAATCGCCTCCGAGTCGAGCTTTGATAAGTTGTAAAAGTGTGGAAAACGACTAGGTAAAGTATCAAGACACTACGATCTGATGGGTGGCGAAATTTTAGGAGAGTTTAGGAATTACTTATCGTCGAGATTCAATCCCTACGTTCTTTGACACAATGTAATGTTGTGGCGTAGAGAATAGGACTCATGGTAATGAGATGGTTAGATCAATGATGAGTTATTGATACACATTTCCAAATTCGTTGGTGCAAATCGGTTTCTTCTCGAACATCAGTGTGGAAATTAGAACTTGGGAGAAAGTCCGTCCCTATCGGTTGGTGTAGTCTGGGAGAAATCCAGTCTGAAACGATAATTCTAGTGAGTAAAGAATCCAACAGAGGTAAGATCGTAGAAGTTCGTTTATCGTGTTTGTAGGGTATCCCAAAGGAACCGAAGGTGGTTTATTTTAGTGTCCTAAAGACGGTCTTTGTTCACCATAATACCCGTTTTAAGAAGAAAACTATATAATGGATCACAAGCCCAGTAAAGTTGTTTTAGAAGAACTTAGAGAGGACACGTCTACTCAGCATGATACAAGATGGATAAGTACCACAAGAAGGCAACACGTGTCACATGATACACAATCGAATTGCGCCAAATCAGGGAGGGTTGTAAGGCAAAAAAGATTCATGTTTTTGGGAGTCTTCGGACTTGATCCGGGTAAACATGAACCCGATCCACATATATGACACTCCAAGATATCGCGAATATTGGCAAAAGGCAATGAATTCTGAAATAGAGTCTATGTACTCTAATAAGGTCTAGGAGCTTGTAGAACCACCTGATGGTGTAAAAGCCGTTGGATGTAAGTGGATCTACAAAAGGAAAAGAGGGACAGACGGGAAGGTAGAAACTTTCAAAGCTAGGCTTGTTGCGAAAGGGTACACTCAGAAAGAGGGAATTGATTATTGTAGGACCGTTGGGCCGGCTAGAAGGGTTGGTAAATAACTTGTCAATTAAAAACAGACAACCCTTCCTCGAACGATTAAGCTAACACTTGTAAAATGAATTAAGCAGATAAATAGAAGCATAAAAGAAAAGACGAGGCACCAGATGTTTACTTGGTTACAACCGATGTGGAGAAGCCTCTTACAGCGTTTAGGCACAAAAAACAGAAGCTTAACTACAACTAAAGCATACAAGTGTTTGGAAATAGAATGATCGTGATTGTTGAAAAGCTTCTGGACCAAGACTATATTTATCCCCCAACGGTTGGATCGAGTCAAAGCTCGATCCTGTGAAAAAGTCACTTCCGGGTGCCCGGAAGGGTTCCGGGCGCCCCGGATAGCTCCGGGCGCCCCGGACACCAAAAGTCTCCGCTCGCTTGGGTCCAGGTCTTCCACTCCGGCTCGCTTGCTTGGGTGATCTCGACATCTAGGGCTAACCCGAACCCATCTTCCGGTCTTCTCGAGCGTGCTTCCTCCTCCCTCGGAATTGCCGTGTGTCCCTTCTCGGTACTCATCTTCGCACGCGCTAGCTGCGTCTCTTTCTCCCGAGCAATCTTCCGCTCGGGTTGGAACCACCGCGCACTTCCTTCTCGTCAGCCGGTACTCGTCCCTCGGACGCACCGAGTCCTTCGGCTCTCTTCCATGGTAGCGGATTGCTCCTAAGCTCCTGCACACTTAGACACAAGGTTAGAAACAACGCAGGACCTAACTTAACTTGTTGATCACACCAAAATAACCTTGGGGTTCCAACAATCTCCCCCTTTTTGGTGTGATCAACCCAAGTTAAGTTAGGGTCAAAAATAGATATGAAATTAAACAATTTCTTGCAATAATGTGCAATAAGATAGAAAAAATTAAATTTCGGAAATTTTTAATTTTCAATTTGTACCTCCCCCTAGGCTTATACTTTCCTTCTCCCCCTTTGATCACAATAAAATGGGGTTTAAAATTCTAAGGGTTTAAAGACTTAGGAAATTTTGAAAAGTTATCTGTTAAAATATTTCTAAGTCAATAATAGCTTTTTGAAAAGTTTCTAAAAAAAAAACTTTCTAAGCCCAAAAAGACTTTTATGCAAGAAAATTTAAACATTAAAAAAATTTCTATAAATTTATTAATTTATTTAGTTCTTAATTCTATTTATCAGAAAGTTTTAAATTTCCATTTTAACTTATCATAATTTCTTAAATCAATCTTTTTCAGATTTAAAACCGCAAGTATTAAACATGTAAAAATTTGTATCATGTTAATTTCTATTTTTTGAATTTTTAATTCACAAAAATATTTGAATAGCATAAATTTTAACTTGATAAAAGTTTTTGACAATATAAGAAGTTCTTTCGGAAAGGTGAAAAATTCGTTCGAAAGACTATTTTGTGATTTGCAAGAATTTGACGACAAAAATTCTAACTTGCAAAAATCTTTTAACAGTCGATCTCTTAATCCGAAAAATTCTTTTGATAACATATTTGGAAATAAATCTTTTGATAAAGTACTTAATTCGCAAGAATCTAGTTTGCAAGATTTGTTATACAAAAGTTTTTTTGAACCGAAAATCTCTTTTGATGAATCAATTTCAAATTCGAAAAAATCTTTAGGCAGATGGAGACCATACCTGACTTACCTTTTTGGCCGTAGGTTCTCCCCCTGTTGAATTAATTTCTTCCGAAGATTCTCCCCCTTCATCGATCTCGGGATGTACTTCGGTTGTTGGGGCTGTCTTGGTAATTTCTTTCGTCTCGGATTCTTCTGATGACGGCTTGATGTCTATTGAGGAGACAACTTCAACCGGTTCTTCATAGAGCATTAAGAACTTTTCCCAAAGTTCTTTTGCGCTTTTGTACTCTCCGACTCTGTCGAAATCTTTAGTTGGTATTGCACTTAGAATGTGAAACTCTGCCCGAGCATTTGCCATGGACTCTTCACGTTGCTTCTCGTTCCAGAGGCGTATGCCGATTTTCTCTCCGTTCGTGTCTTTCGGTGCTTCATAACCTGTTTTCATTATTAGAGAAATACCAATATCAGAGTTAAGGAATACCTTCATTTGTTGCTTCCATGAAGAAAGCTCCCCCTCGAATGATGGTGGGTAGTCGCTAGCTCCGGCCATTATTGCTTCAGACGGCGGTTAGTCCTTACCACTTGTAGGACCGTTGGGCCGGCTAGAAGGGTTGGTAAATAACCTGTCAATTAAAAACAGATAACCCTTCCTCGAACGATTAAGCTAACACTTGTAAAATGAATTAAGCAGATAAATAGAAGCATAAAAGAAAAGACGAGGCACCAGATGTTTACTTGGTTACAACCGATGTGGTTGTTAATCCAAGGAAGATTAAGCTCAAAAACTCCTTCAGGCGGAGAAGCCAGAAAATAGAAGTTTAACTACAACTAAAGCATACAAGTGTTTGGAAATAGAATGATCGTGATTGTTGAAAGCTCGGACCAAGGCTATATTTATAGCCTTGGTCGGGCGCCTGGAAGGGTTCCGGCGCCTAGGGGATAAAATTTATCCCGTTCTGATCGAGTAAAAGCTCGATCTGTGAAAGTCACTTCCGGGCGCCCCCCGGAGCCAAAAGTCAACCCAATTGACTTTTGGTCCTTCTTCTCCGGTTCAGCTCGCCTCGGGTCTTTCCTCGGCTCCTGCCCGCTTGCTTGGGTGATCTCGACATCCGGAATAGGGCTCACCCGAACCCATCTTCCGGTCTTCTCGAGCGTGCTTCCTCGTTTTCCCTCAGTACTCATCCAGACGCCCCTCGGACCTTGCGCGGCGTCTCTTTCTCCCGAGCAATCTTCCGGCACCGCTCGGACCGCACTTCCTTCTCGTCACTCTTCCTCCTCGTCCCTCGGACGCACCGCGGCCGCTTCTCGCTAAATCCGCCTTCCTTCCGTTCGAGTACCTGTGCTCCTAAGCTCCTGCACACTTAGACACAAGGTTAGAAACAACGCAGGACCTAACTTAACTTGTTGATCACACCAAAATAACCTTGGGGTTCCAACAATTATGAGGAAACTTTTTCACCGGTAGCCATCCTTAAGTCTATCTGGATACTCTTATCCATTGCAGCTCATATGAATTATGAGATTTGGCAAATGGATGTCAAGACAGCTTTCCTTAATGGAAGTCTTGAAGAGAACATCCATATGAAGCAACCAGAAGGGTTCATTGAAAAAGGCAAAGAGCATCTAGTGTGTAAGCTCAATCGGTCCATTTATGGACTGAAGTAAGTTTCAAGATCTTGGAACATCCGGTTTAATGAAGTAATCCAGTCATATGGATTTATTCAAAGTCTGGATGAGTCTTGTGTATATAAGAAGTGTAACGGAAACGTGGTGGTATTTCTTGTACTATACGTAGATGATATTTTGTTAATTGGCGACAAGATAGTAAGGGTATGGTTGTCCAAACAATTTGATATGAAGGACTTAGGAGAGTGTGCACACATTCTTGGGATCAAAGTAATAAGGGATCGCAAGAAAAGAATGTTGTGTCTGTCCCAAGCTTCATATATAAATACAATCCTTGTTCGTTTTAGCATGCAAGATTCCAAGAAAGGTTTCTTACCTTTTAGGCATGGAATAGCTCTATCTAAAGAGATGTCTCCTAAGACATCAAAGGAGATAGAAGACATGAAAGCAGTTCCTTATGCCTCGGATGTAGGAAGCCTTATGTATGCAATGCTATGTACGAGCCCAGATATTTGTTTTGCCATGGGCTTGGTCAGCAGATATCAGAGTAACCCTGGATAAGGATATTGGATTGCGGTAAAACATATATTAAAGTACCTGAGAAGGACTAGAGATTATATGCTAGTTTACCAAGCAGACGATTTGCTCCCTGTGGGTTACACGGATTCAGATTTCCAATCAGATAGGGACAACAGTAAGTATACATCAGGCTATGTGTTTACTTTAGGAGGTGGAGCCAAGCAGAGTATGTAGCAGCCTCTGAGGCAGCTAAAGCAGCAGTATGGCTCAGGTACTTTCTAATGGACTTAGATGTGATTCCTGGTTTGCCCAAAATCATCACAATTTATTGTGATAATAGCGGTGCAGTTGCAAACTCGAAGGAACCACGAGCTCATAAGGCAAGTAAACATATAGAGCGCAAGTACCACCTGATACGAGATATCGTGAAGCGAGGAGAAGTTGTCATCGCCAAGATTGCATCAGCGGATAACCTGGCAGATACTTTCACTAAGGCCCTTCCTGCGAAAGCTTTCGATCGGCATGTGGAGGGAATGGGAATCAGCTGTATGGTAGAAGATATGGCAGCTTAGTCATTAGTATAAGTGGGAGATTGTTAGAGTGTATACTGAAACCTAAGCTTTTGTAAACATTTGTTTTGAATAAAGAATCACATTTGGTCAAATTATCTACATTTGTTTGTAGTTGTTCAATTAATTTATATTGTAGATAACATAGCATGTGGTGTCACATGCAGAAGATGATGTTATCAGTATCTTATAAATTATAAACAATAGCTCACGACCAAAATGGAAAGGAACAAATCATTAGAAGGTCGTAGTGTAATTAGGTATCAGTTTATCTTGACTGTATAATTACACTAGTACACTTAGAGTGTATTGAGTAGGACCATTTGAGGTCGTTTCTTTTATAATGACTTTATAAAGAAACAAAGACCTCAGTTATTATGGAAGTGTGTACTCTTAATCCTAATATAATAACAAGCACATATGTTTGATATTTATTTCTTTAATTTATTAATGGGTGAGATTTAGTTCGATGAATCAATAAGCCCGATAAATTGGGAAATGGTATCACTTATAGTGTGTGTTGTTGATTATAGAAGGAAGTTGTGTCCTAGAGATACTAGGTTGATAATGTCCTCAAGAGGAGCTCATAAGAATTGTCATGTTAAACCCTGCAGGTGGACTTAGTCCGACATGATGATAAGGTTGAGTGGTACTACTCTTGGACTAAGATATTAATTAAATGAGTTGTCAGTAACTCACTTAATTAGTGGACATTCGATATCTTAAACACAGGGAGACTAATACACTCATAATAAGAAGGAGCCCAAAATGTAATTTAGGATTGGTGCGGTAGTTCAATAATAGTTCTCTAGTGGAATGAATTATTATTGATAAAATTAAGTTGTGTGTTCGGGGATGTAATTTTATCGGGAGACCAAAACCAATTCCTCCTCTCGGTCCCTATCGTAGCCTCTTATTTATAGAGTACTATACCCATCTATACCCACCTTCTATACCCACCTAAAGGGGGCCGACCAAGCTAGCTTGGGAACCAAGCTAGGGTCGGCCTAAGCATTGTTTAGGGTGGCCGACCCTAGCTTGAACCCAAGCTAGAGGGGGCCGACCACATTAAATTAAAAAAGAATTTTAATTTTAATTTTTTATTATGTGGAAGATATAATTTATTACAGAGAATTAAAATTAAAATATCTCTCTTTAAAAGATCTACAAAAGATTAAAAGAAAGAGATTAGATCTCTTTCCTTATTTGTAGATTGGAAAGATATTTTATTTTTTCTCTTTGAAAATTATTCACATGTAGAAAATTAAAATTATAGAAATTTCTTTTTATCAACCATGAAGGGATTTTAAAAGGAAATTTTATTTTTTAAAATTTCCAAAGACAAATAAGGAAGTTTTAATTGTTGATTGAAACTCTTCTAATTTTTCTATTTGTGGTGGCCGGCCATGATTAGTTGATTAAGAAATTTTATTAAATTTTTCTTAATTAATTATTGTCAAAGAAAGTTAAGGAAATTTTATTATAAATAAATTTCCTTATTTGCTAAAGCCAAGGAATATAAAAGAAGGGGTAGGGGTGCCTTCATGGGTGACAACCTCTATTATTCTCCCTCTCCTATTCCTTGGTGTGGCCGGCAACATCTTCTCCCTCTCTTCCTCTTTGTGGTGGCCGAAACATCCCTCTTGCTTGGAGTTCTTGTGGTGGCCAGATACTACTTGGAGAAGAAGAAGAAGAAGAAGAAGGAGAGAAAGCTTGCATCCCTTGGAGCTTGGTTGGTGTTTTTCTTCTTCCTTGGTGAAGCTCTTTTGTTTTGGCCGAACCTAGCTAGGGAGGAGAAGAAGGTGATTGGTGGTTTCTCATCTTGGAAGATCGTTGCCCACACAACGTCTGAGGTTAGAAGAGGAATACAGTAGAAGATCAAGAGGTCTTTCTAGAAGGTATAACTAGTAATTTTTCCTTTCCGCATCATACTAGTTATTTATGGAAATAATACCAAATACAAGAGGCTTACGATTCTAGAATTTCGAATATGTTTTTCGATGTTGTGTTCTTTTATTTTTTTCTTTTCCTTGTGATTTGATTGTTCCTTTCGGTTAACCTAAAGTTATTTTAGGAAATTAAATATTAGCTTTCTATAAAAGGTTTTGTCTAGTCGGTGGTGGTTGCTCCCATATCCAAGAAGGTCATGTGCCTCGCCACGTCAGTACTGGGAACCAATTATGGAAATTAATATTTAATGGAATTAATAACTTAAGGTGACTTGGGTCGAACGTGTTAAGTTCCGCAGGAGATCCAAGTCAAAACCTAAAAGAACAAATAGATTAAGTTTTGGATCAAACGTGTTAAGTTCCGCAGGCGATCCAAAATTTAATTTAAAAGAACACATGGTAGCTAGGAAAAGGTTCAGACCTTTGTACAAAATTTTTGTGCAGTGGAACCTCTAGGTTTTCCGAGTAGCAACCAACAAGTTTATGTACGTAGACTATCCTATGTATACAATGTAAACTTTTGGAACTACATCGACATATCAATTCTAATTCATCACTAACTTTCGGAGAGGTTGAAATTATGGATCACTTTTCTAAGGATATCTTGTCACGAGATCCTACGAACCCCAAATAACCTTTCTCCTGCTTTTGTGAGGTTGAATTAGAATTGATCCATTAAGATTAACGATAGCTCATTGCTCCTCACTATATCGGTCTGCTTGTGTAGTTGACTCTCTACGTCTCAATTTTTTACGGGTAGGATGTAACACCCGTAAATTTTCTCTATTCAAAAAGGCAAAAAGAACTAGAAGAATAGAAAAAGAAATAAAAATAGATTTAAAAATGACTTTGGGCAGGATTGAACCCAAGACCTCTTATATATAATTGGTTAGAGTTTCCATTAGGGTGGTGGTAAAGCATCACACTAGCAATAGAAAATAATTCCTTATAAGCAGATTTTGGGAGAAGAGATGCTTCAACTTCCACTTAGTATAAAAGTTGAGGGATGAGAACAAAACCTAAATCTCTTCATTTTCCCTTCTCCCATACCTAGCCGAAACTCCTTCCACCTTCTTCTTCTCTTGTAGTTTTGGCCAATAACTCTAGGGTTCCAAGGTTCTAGGTTCTTCAAGAAGAGAATCTAGAGGGGAGTTCTCATCAGGATTCATACGTACGAGGTGGGTGGTTTGGAGATCAAGGCATACAAAAGAGAGTGTTGCTTTTCTTACACCCTATAAGAGTAAGATCTAGCGAAAGAAAGTGAGTACTCCTCACCTGCAGTATAAGTTGTTTTGATTATGCATGAAGGAACCTATTTGTGGTAGGTTTGTATGGTTGTATGCATGGTTAAGAAATTTCATGTTAAAGTGCATGTTAAAAGAAGATATAATGCATGATATGTAAAGATGTCCCTCTAAGTTTTGAGATTAAGAGCATGTGAGTACTTTGATTTGTTTCCCATTAAGTTTCTGGGACTAAGAAGCATAATCAAGTGCCCTAAGATACTTCCCTATATGTGTGTGGGGATTAAGTGCACATAAGGTGTTTGTCGAAATGACAACAAGTGCAATTATAAGAAAGTACTGAGTAGAAGAAAGTATTTTACTTTAAAATGACATGTACTGGACACAAGGTCCATGGGATGGGCTCCTAGATTGCCCCTAGGCATAAGTTCGCCTAGTAGTACCTTAATAGGTTCAGGATTAGCTACCTCAGATTTTATTAAGGATGCGCGCAAGTGGTACATTGCGGGGCCCAAGAAAATTGATTATTATGTTCACTACTATGTATGATAAAGTTTTCAAAGTGCATTGGTTTGTTGAAGTGAAACCATCATTAAGTGGAGAACTTGAGTTATAAAGTGTAATGTTGGTGAACTCCATAATATGCCAGGATTTTTATTTTCGTTACATTACTAGCAAGGTTTAAGTTGGTGTTTAGCATTTTAAAACTGTTTAAAAATACATATCATGTGTATATTTACAAAGCATATGTTTTAGCGTAAACTATACTCAAGTGCATGTTTATTGTTATCTTTTCAAGCAGTTTTACAATAAAAAGGCATGTTCTGTTTAATGCGTAGTTTTGTGAGTAGATGGTATTTACTAAGCCTTTGCTTATAGTTTGCATTTCCTTATACTGCAGATAAAGGTAAGGGAAAGATCGAGTAGGAAGGGGCAGCAGGAGCAATGTTTGATAGTATGGGTGACGAAACAATGGGAAGCAATCTTGGAATTTGCTAGTGTCTCACCATGTTAGATTTTGGTGCTGATGGACATATGTTCTTATCTCCGCTTAGTATAAAAGTACTATTAAGAATGGTGTACAATGAATTTGCGGTTTGGTAGTAGTTGAAGTGTCAAATATTCTCCCTAAGGTTGTGGGATAAAATGATAAGTCAAGGAGGAGTACAAAGGGGGAGAACCACTCCTTTTTGGGTGTAGGGCGTGACCCCCACACGGCCGTGACACGGTCGTGTGGAGTCACACGGGCCCAACCCTCTCCCTCTCAGCCAAGGTTGCACGGCCGTGTGCCACACACGACCATGCAAGGTTTAGTCTCTGGAAAAGTTGCACGGTTGTGTGTCACACACGGCCATGCAAGGCTTAGCCTCTGGAAAGGTTGCACAACCATGTGACACAAGGTGACACGGCCGTGTGGAAGCCACACGGTCGTGCCCTGCTCCTGCAGGGAGGGTCTTACACGACTGTGCCCAAACTAGGGCTCAGTAAGGCTACACGGCCGATCATCACCACACGGCTCAGATCCTCAAGCAATTCTAAACTTCATCTTAGCTCTGTTTCACTCCCCAAAACATGACTTAATAGTCAAAACAAGTTCAGAGTAGATCTCTGAACCAAACAGTGTACATACAATAGGGTCCTTAGTAGTATGGAAAGAAGTAACGTCCGTGGCTGGAGTTAGGGTGAAGAAGTGCGGTCGTTACAGATATGGTATCAGAGCAAGTTCCATCCTTCCGTCACCCACATGTCAAGCATTGATCCTGCAGCTTCCAAGTAAGAAAGTACCTTTTCTTCATGTACTTAGTTACTGTTATGTTTAGTAAGAAATTCTTGTTAAGTTTTAGCATGCTCATATGTGAAAGTAGTAATGAGAGCAAGTAGGGTTGATGAGTGGCTGACGTATGTTTTCACTAGTTTTGACTTATGATATATAGAATGGCTAGAGGACGACCAGCTAGACAGCCGAGGGTTAATGAACCTCAACCAGGGGAAAATGAGTCTGCACCACAGCCTAACCTTTTAGAAGTAGTAGCTCAACTTCATAGACAAGTGGCTAAGCAGCAGCAGGTTATTGCCTCTTTAACTGCTAACCAGCAAGTTTCCCCTGTAGTCCTTGTTAGAATGTATACTAAAAGCCTAGCTTTTGTATAAATATTTATTTAGAAATAAAGAATCACAATGGTCAAATACCTATATTTATTTGTTAAGTGTAGTTGTTCAATTAATTTATATTGTAGATAACATGGTGTGTGGTGTCACACAAAGAAGATCATGTTATCAATTATTTATAAATTATAAATAGTTGCTCACGACTAAGATGGAAAGGAACAAACCATTAGAATAGTCGTAGTGTAATTAAGTATTAGTTTATCTTGACTAATAAATTACACTAGTATACTCTAAGTATATTGAGTAGGATCATTTTAGGTAAGTTCTTTTTATACTGACTTGATAAAAGAATTAGACCTTAGTTATTATGGAAGTGTGTGCTCTTAATTCTAATATAATAACAAACACATATATTTAGTATTTATTTCTTTGACTTATCAATGGGTGAGATTTAGCTCGATAAATCAATAAGCCCGATAAGTTGGGAAATGATATTACTTATAGTGTGTGTTGTTGATTATAGAAGGAAACTGTGTCCTAGTAATCTAGGTTGATAATGTCCCCAAGAGGAGCTCATAAGGATTGTCATGTTAAACCCTGCAGGTGGACTTAGTCCGACATGACGATGAGGTTGAGTGGTACTACTCTTGGAGTTAGATATTAATTAAGTGAGTTATTAGTAACTTACTTAATTAGTGGACATTTGTTATCTTAAACACAGGGAGACTAACACACTCATAATAAGAAGGAGCCCAAAATGTAATTTGGATTGGTGCGGTAGTTCAATAATAATTCTTTAGTAGTATGAATTATTATTGATGAAATTAAGTTGTGTGTTCGGGGCGAATACGGGAAGCTTAATTTCATCGGGAGACCAAAACCAATTTCTCCTCTCGGTCCCTATCGTAGCCTCTTGTATATAGAGATTTATACCCACCACATACCCACTTTTACCCAACCCAAGGGGGTCGGCCAAGCTAGCTTGGAACCCAAGCTAGGGTCGGCCAAGACCCAAGGATAGAGCCAAGATTAGTGGCCGACCCTAGCTTGGAGTCCAAGCTAGGTGTGGCCGACCACATAGAAAATAAAAAGGGATTTTTATTAAAATTATTTCTTATGTAGATATCATGATTTTAAAAGAGAGTTTAAAATTTAAATCTTTCCTTTTATAGCTTTCTACAAAAGATTAAGAAAAGATTTGAAATCTTTCCTTATTTATAGATTGAAAGGTGAATTTTAATTTTAAGAAAACTTTCCTTTTTTAACCATGTTCATAATTTAAAAGAGAGTTTAAAAATTAAATATTTCTTTTATAAGTTTCTACAAAATATTAAGAAAAGATTTGATATCTTTCCTTATTTGTAGATTGAAAGGAGATTTTAATTTTTAGAAATAACTTTCCTTTTTTGAAATCATTCATATGTTTAAAAGAAATATTTTAATTTATAAAATTTCCTTTTTATAATCCACCATGAAGGGAAAAATTATTAGAGAAATTTTATTTTTAAAATTTTCGGAAACAAATAAGTGAGTTTTAATTTTGTTTAAAACTTACCTAGTTTTGGAAGCTCTTAAGGTGGCCGGCCACTTTAATAAGAGAAAATAAAATTGATTTTTATCAATTAATTTTTTCTTTTTCATGGAAAAGAAAATAAGAAAGTTTTATTAAACTTTCCTTATTTGCGAAGGCCAAGGATTATAAAAGAGGGGGTAGAGGTGCCTTCATGTGTGCTAACTCTATTCTATTTCTCTCCCTCTCTTCCTTAGTGTGGTCGGCCCTAGAAGTTCTTCCCTCTCCTTTTTCTTTCTTCTCCTTGGTGGTCGAATCTCTTCAACCTTTGAAGCTTGGAAGGTGGCCGGATCTTGTTTGGAGAAGAAGGAGGAAAAGGAAGCTTTATTTCTAGCATCCCTTGGAGCTTGGTGGTGGTGGTCGGACCTCTAATTCTCTTGGAGAATTGATGGTGGCCGAATCTAGCTTGGAAAAGAAGGAGCTTGGTGGTTCTCGTCTCGGAAGATCGTTGCTCACACAACGTTCGAGATTAGAAGAAGAATACGGTAGAAGATCAAGAGGTTATTTGCTTACAAAGAAAGGTATAACTAGTAATTGTTTTCCGCATCATACTAGTTTTCTTTGTATAGTTATTTTTGGAAATACCAAACACAAGAGGCATTAGATTCTAGAGTTTTTGGATTTGTTTCGAATTTGTGTTTCTTTTGTTTTATTTTTCAAATTTATAATTCGATTATTCTTTTTGGTTAAACCTAGAGTTATATAAGGACATTAAATATTAGCTTTCCTTAAAAGGCTTTGTCTAGGCGGTGGTGGATGCTCCCATACCCAAGAAGGTCATGTACCTCGCCATGCAGTCCTGGAAGCCAATTTTAGAAATTAATATTTAACTAAATTTATAACATAGGTGGATTTGGATCAATAGTGTTAAGTTCCGCTCACGATCCAAGTCTAAACCATTAAGAACAAATAAGTTAAATTTAGAATCAATAATGTTAAGTTCCGTTTGCAATTCCTAATTTAACTTCTAAAGAACACAATAAGTTGTTTAGGAAAGGTTCGACACTTGTACAAAATTTTTGTACAGTGGAACCAATACGATCTTCCTAGGACCAACCAACAGTCCTACCGGAAGTCAATTTGGTAACACCTACTATAGCTGAAGCACCATTAGTTACCCCTGTAGCCCCAACAAAGGTGGTGAGACAAGAAGCATACCTGATCCAGTGGCAGAAACTGAAGCCAGAGAGTTTCTCTAGTACCAATGAACCATGGGATGCTCGGGCATGGTTCAAAACTTTAGAGAGTATAATGGAGCTACTGAACTGGCCGGAGGTAGAAAAGATTAAGTGTGTCTCCTTCTGCCTCACTGGTGATGCAAGAATGTGGTGGGAACGGGTCAAGGTAAAACGAAAAGTAGATCAAATGACCTGGTTACCTGGTCTGACTTCGAGATTGAGTTCTTCGAATAATTCCTCCATATGCGAGTCACAAATAAACATTATGATAAGTTCACGGAATTTCGACAAGGAGATTTATCAGTGGACGAAGCTGTGAAGAAATTCAATAGGCTGTCTCGCCTATGCCCTGAGCTGGTCAGCACTGAACGAGAAAGGGTGAGGCTAATGCTCAAGATGCTGAGGCAGAGATAGCTCTAAATGTAGTTGGCGGAATTAATAGACCACAGACTGCAAAAGAGTTGATTAGTAGTGCCCTGATCACGGAGCATTATCAGAACAGTATCAAGCAGCAGAAGCCAGTACTAATGGAGAACAAAGGTCAAGGGAGAAAAAGACCACAGAGTCGGGAAGAGAGTAGTAATACCGATCCCGCTAGAGGAGATAATAGTTTGATCCCTCAACTCCCAACTATCTATATAGTCAAGGAGAAAAAGAGTAATACCGATCTCGTGACTCTCAAGTGTCTGAGGAGTTGAAGAGAGAATAATATCAACCCCTCGACTTCCAGGTATCCATAGAGTCAGGGAAAGTATATAATAAGAAACTAGATGACCGACCAAGGCTCTAGAGTAGGAATGACAATGGGTCAGATTTAAATTCGATCCTATATTAAACCCGTCCCATTCGGGGTAGGTTTAAATCCGGTCAAATAGGTTACGAGGCAGGTCTAAACTCGTTGACCGAGTTTAGAAGCGGTGTTGCGATGGGGTTATGAGTTTCAATAAATTCGGCCTGAATCCGCCCCGTATATATATAATAATATTTATGTTTTATATTTATATTATATAATATAAAATATATAATAATAATAACTTATTGTTGACTTGTATCTTATTTTTTTAAGCTTAGTAGATTGGTGGGTCCAACCTGCTATAGACCCGTCGGGTTTTGAGTGGGGTCGAGATGAGGTAGGTTGAAAATTAGGCGAGATGAATCCGGGTTCGAGTCCATTTTTTTCTGGTAAGGCAAGTTCTAGGATTGGCTAAACTCGGCTTGAACCTGTCCCATTGTCATCCCTACTCTAGAGAATAAGGATCTTGTTTGGATGAAGACTCATGGGCTTCTAACGCAATTGTTAAACGAGAATCACACCTACAAAATTTTGATTTCTTACTCCTGCACTGTGATGATATTATGTTTGCCAAAATCCTTCAAGGTCATGGTGATGGAAGAGAGTTTTCTAACATCAACCATTTTAACGTTCTAAATCAGGTATACGTTCCACGATGCCAAATTTGATCATGTATATATTCCACAATGCCAAATTTAATGTTTCAAACCGGTGAGTTGTCCCTGATGTTGACCAAGTCGTCATAAGCAGAAGGAAAACTATGAAGAGGGAGTTGAAGGTAGAAGAAAGTTTCTGATCAATGATGCCTACATGGCTATTAAAAGAAAGAAGGGAAATAGAGAGTTAGATGGATAACCAAGGATACCCGACTCATCCACTCTAATATTCAAATTAGTCTCCTATGTACACGTATATATTCTTTTATAACATAAAGAAATGTAATATCACATCAACTGTCAATAGATGATTAGCTTTTGAAAAGACGTCATGTCCTAATAAAGAAGGTATCCCATCATCATATCAAGAAATAAAATCACTTTTGTACTGTAAAAGATCTAATGAAAACAAACTACGTCCACCATGTTGCTACGTGTATCATGTCAGTCAATGTGCTAAGCATCTGAATACTTGCTTGGGAGAGAAGTTAAGTCGGAGTGGGGGTGAGCTGGAGTATATGAATGGCAGAGCTGATCAGAGAGAGATGAATTGGTTATATGATTGGGAAACTAGTCCATGGAGTCCAGCAGAGCTGCACAACGGTGAGGGCTCGGAGGGTGCACGGTAGCGAAGGCTGCACGATGGAGCATAGTGAGGGTGCACGACAGAGAAGGCTTCTCGAAGGCCGAATCTATCATCTGCTTGTGTGTACTTCGGAGTGGCGCCGGTGGTTGGTTGCGTAGAGAGAGAAGGAGGCGGTGCTGACAGTGATGACTGCATAAGAAGAAGGGGGAGAGCGTGAGAAGGGGGCCCGATCTAGGGTTTTAACTGGAGATCAGTCGGATTTGAAGGCAGGGGCACCCCGCTGGGTACACAGCAGGGGTAGTAGGGGCCCAGGTGGTGTCGACGCCAATTGCCGCTGTGGAGCGCCAGTGGTCAGACGTGCAGAGGGAGAAGGGGGCAGTGCCGCGGAGGAGAAGGCGTGAGAGGCAGCGACCGCGACGACGATGCGAGGAAGGGGAGAGAGACACAAGTGGCGGCTACGACGGCGACGGGATCATGCTCGGCAAGCTTGCATCACCCGCGGAGAACTTGGTGGCGGTGGCAAGAGAGGAGAGTAGGGCAGTGGAGGTGTCGAAGGAGGCAACGATGAAGGCCCCCTGTTGAGGCAACCGTGTCAAAGAAAAAGGCCTCTCTGGGAGGCGATTAATTTTAGAACTTATATATATATGGCAAAAGGTGGAATCGCTCGTCCTCAACATTCCCGTCGCACCCGACCCAAAATCATCACGAGGGATATATATATATATATGAGAGAGATAAGTTCTGGAATTAATTAAGACGTCTCGATTCATTTTTTTCTAATTTTTAGTCGCTTGGATTTAATGCAGGTGTCTCATTTTAAAAAAAAATCTTAAATTTTAAATTTGAAACCACCTTAATATATATATTATACCCCGTGAGCACTTAATTTTTTTATATTGGACACTATAACATAAAAAAAAAGTTTGAACCCTAGAGAGAAAATCTTGTTGGTACAATTTGCACTAATGATTTAACTCAAATTTTGATGAATAATAAGTAGATTACAGTTAGAGTGTTTGTGATTTAATTGCTTTACCAAGTGTGCAGAAGTTAACAGGTTTGGACGACCTGACACTAGATTGAAATCAGTTAGGTCTGCAAGGCCCAATTACCGGGCAAAGCCCAAATAGATTTGCTAGACCCGATATATGGCGGGAAGCCCGGTTGGGTCCAGGGGACCTGACACTTAGCGAGAAGACTTGGTGGGTCAAAGGCAAGCCAAGCAATTGCAGTTGGTAAGTAAAGATAAACAACTGGAGGAGAGATCCAATGAGAACGTGTTCTCAGTTGAGGGAATAATAGGCGTTGGTCCAACTTAGGTTCATTTCGAAAACCTAAGATGAGACATTAACTAGATCTTGACTAATTATTACTACGTACTATCTTATTGTGCTAACTTTATTTTGCAGGATAAATATGTTTTGGTTGCTTTGACTGACCATTTTTTGCAGGAAAGAGAAGGTTGAAAAAGAGTGGTCCGGGCATCTGAACCAGAAAATTCATCCAGAAGGTGAGTTGAAGCACGACGAATGACTGAACCCACATCAATGGTCCAAGTGTCTGAAGGTAGATAAACTTCGTGGATGAAGTTTCTACGAGAGCTTGCCATGTTAGCACAGTCCAAGTGCCCAGGAGGGGATCCAGGCGCTCGGAAGAGGCTATAAAAGCAACCTACATCCAGTAGATTGAAAACAACATTTGCTACGACTTTCATATTTGTACGCTACTCCGAAAAGCCTCTGATGACACCGAAAGATTGTTCCGAAGTTCGAAGAACGAAGACTTCAAATTTCCTTTTTTATAAACCCATGATCTTTCTCATATGTTTTCAACTTGGGACTATATTTGTAACTTTGCAACCCTAACATATACGTGGGACCATATACAAGTTTTGATACCTTGCGCGATATTCACTTGCATGGCTGTCCGCGACTAGGGGTGAACAAAAGTTCGGTTAAATCGAATTAACCGACCGAACTGACTGAAGTTAAAAGTTTGATTTAGTTAATTTGGAAATTATTTTTTCCCTAGAAATATCGGTTTAATCGGTTTCGACTTTGAAAATTGAAATTCGATTAAATCGATATTATGAGTTCAACCAAATCAAACCGGAACCAAACCAAATCAGAACCATATGGAACTGATATTATAAATTAAACCAAATCAAACATAATCAAACCAAACTGAAAAATTCAATTATTTTGGTTGAAAATCATATTAATCGATGTTTTATTAGTTCGGTCGGTTCGTTTTTTTTGAAAAGTTCGGTCGGTTAAAAAAAAGTTTGGTCAGTTCGGTTTTTGATTTAATCGGTTCGATCTAAACCGATTGCTCACCTCGGGCGCGATGCTTGTCAAGGTGCATGGATTGAATTCGGATGCCCCAATCATATTTTTTTATTTTTTAAAAATTAACATTTACTCAAATATAAATATCAAATATATTATTATACCTTGTAAATGCCTAAAATTTTATCATTTTTATTTTTAAGTTAGACATTATAATTCAATTGGAAAGCTGAACCCCAGAAATAAAATTTTAAATTTTTTTAACTTGAACATTATAACCTATTAGAGAAGCCTGAACCTAGAGGTAAAGAATAAAACAAAAACTAAAAAAACACTATATTAACCAGCTGCTTGGATTCAATTCATATTGAGATTCAGACTCTTAGATTTAAACTAGGCACCCCGAGCGAGCACAACTGCACATTATGTAGGCTTGTAGGATATTAGTTATATATATATATATATATATATATATATATATATATATATATATATTATTAATACTATTACAATTGGAGATAATTAAGTTAGTTTAGGAACAAATTCTATTAATAAATTGAGAAATAAGAAAGATATAAAAATATATAATGATATAAAAATTATTGGAATTTTTCTTGATTTATCAGATTTTTTTTTAGATTTATTTAGCGAAGCTAGCAATATTTCATTGCTTCATTTTAGTTAGGGCTCGTGAAGGTACGTTGGGTCATCCTAAACGTCTCCGTAGTCCGTCCCCGTGGTTAACATATTGAAAAGAGGAGGAGGAATTGATTGAGATAATTAAGTTAAGTTCCATTAATTTCCCCAAATCTAAAACTTCCGCCGCCTCTCGCTCTCCTTCTCCCTCTCATCTTCGAAGCACTGCCTCGGCCACCCGGCTCCTCATCTTCGAAGCCCTGCCTCGGCCACTCGACGCCGTCGTCGGCGCCGCGCCAACCACCTCCAGCCTTTCCCGTTCCGGACGGTGGGATACGGTCGGCTGCGGTGGGCCGTCGCCGGAGAGCTGAGACGTTGTCGGAGCGCCGATCTTCCGCCTCTCCTTCCCTTCCTCGCGCACGCCCGCGGCGTTGTTGCCGTAGCAACCGCCCGACCACCGGCGCCACAGCTCCGGCCACTCGAGCAGCCGACGCCGGTGCCGCAATCCTCTCCTCCGGCCGTGTTTGTTGCGGCTGAGAGCCGTCGCGCGTCCCACGACTGTGCCATGAGCAACGGCTGTAGCTGTCGCTGTTGACGCTATTGTTGTGGTCACCAGCAGCCCGACCGACTACACCACAGCCGCCGAAGAAGAAGGAGAAGAGAGATAACAGTAAGTTAACTTGGAGTTTTTAATTATTGGTTAATTAATGAATTAATGATTGATTAAATTAGTTGATGTAGGTTTGGTTGATTAATTAGATAGTTGAACAAGTTTATCTAGATAATTAATCAATATTATTTGTTTAATACTTAGTTAATAATGGATTTAATCAATTAATTGGTAAATCGATTAAATGACTAATTAATATTAATTGTTGGTTATTTGATTACTTAATTAGGGTTCTGATTAATTAATTAAGATTGATTAATTAATCAATTAATAGTTGGATTAAAATTTATTAATTAATAGAATGATAAATTTATTATATATTTAATCGGTCGAGTAAATTGAAAGGTTGATTAATAGATTCTTAACCAATCAATTAAGAGGTTAAACAATTACTAGAAAAGGGAATAAATGATTAACTTATGCTGATCAATTGGAATTACTAGGATTATTCTAGTACTTAGTTTGCTTCATATCCTGAACTCGTAGGTTTCGAGATCGAAGTAGACCCTGACTTAAAGATGGTTAGGACATTCTATGTTTAGAGGTGGGCAGTTCTTCCTTGACCTCTGTAGTTTCTTTGACCATACTGTATGAGTACTGTTATTTATATTGATTGTATAGTAGTTATTTTTTTTTTGATATCTACTCTAATATTATTTCTCAAACTTGACCTTTGATTGCTTCACCTTACTTGAATCTATTTGATATCTACATAATCTTATTGTTATTCATGCAGATATTTTTTATATACATGATGTTATCGGACCATAGCGTAGCTAAGTGGAGTTTTACTCTTGGATGTGATCGTTTATTATTTACTTGGTACTTGTTACATTGTTTTTGTACCTTGCCCACGAGACACGTCTTGGTAGCGTGGTTCGCCTGCAGTCAGTAGTTTGTTTGTGTACCTTGACTGCCCAAGAGACAGGTTGTGGTAGCATGGTTCGCCTGCAGTCAGTAGCACATCGTACAAGACATGTCATGGTAGTGTGGTTTACATGCAGTCAATAGCTTTATATAGGTACCTTGAGTTTTCATGCGACAGGCAGTGATGGCGTGGTTCGCCTGTCAGCCTATGTGGTTTGATTTGACCCATTTACACTTTAATGATTTCATGTTGAGTCATTCACATCAAGTTAGTAGATGGTTATGTTGTTATCGCTCGAGATTACTCCCTTTGACTTTATTGCACTTTAGTATTATGCACTATCCGTCTTTTGCCCGCTGAGTAATTTGTACTTACTACCCATTGTTTTCCTTTGATTTCTAGGTTAGGAGGTAGAGGATGTGTCGTGGTCCTGGCTGTTGGTCCCACTCGATATTGTTGACTGGATTTGTTTCGAATTGATTTGATGTTTCTTTTCCATTGTTGGTTGGATTTCTTTTCTCGTATCAAATATTGGGGTTTTGTTAAAATATTATGTTTACCTTTTGTAGTTTCAATACGTGCACATGATCATGCATACATGCATTAGCATATTAGGCATTTATAGACCTTCATGTTGCATCGATGGAGTTTTATTGGTTCAATATCAATTGTTTCTTATATTGTCACTAGGGGGTACCGTCCGGTTTGGCGGACAAGTATACCCTTGGGGCGTGACACGTGGTATTACTGAGTAATAATCGGTTAGTTTTCATTGTTTGTTGTTCTGCCTTTTCATATGCTCGTTTTTAAAAATTAATTTGTATAATTGCTAAACAAAATAATCGAGGCATTGTTTGTCAATATGTTATCACCAATTGGATTGGTAGACCTTGAGGTCAATCCAGGATTTGATCAACCAATGTGGGGTTTGGAAATGTTGCTTGTTCCTTGTCACCTGGTGGCTGTTTTCTTCAAAGTTACTAATGCTTGCCTTTTCAATTTCTGTGAAGGGTGTAAAAGTTCAATCTTCTCTACAGCCGCTCACATCTGTCACCATCATTATTGCCATCACAAAGATGAAATGGGATCCTGCGAAGGGTTCTGCCATCAACCCTACCCACTCGTGAGTCTCACCACCTCGCTTATTCTTCCTCATCTTCTTTCTCTTGTTCTGCCTGGGTCAGGGTTCTTTTCCTCTTTTGATTTTTTTCTACTTATTGTAGGGATTACATTCAGCTTGAGCCACCATGCAGCAAGAGCTCTCTTGTGGTTGCTTCAGTTGATCCTGATCAACAATGGACGATGGATGATTTTGTAGCAGGGCTCCAAGCATTAGAGCTGAAGCTTGGATTTTCATCTTCTAAGATACCATCACCTCTAAAGCAGTTTGAAAGGTACTCATTGTTGAGGCAATAATCAAACTTGGGTCAATAAGGTACATTATAATCTGATGCATTACTTTCTTTGATTTAGAGTATTACTGCAAGAAAGTGAAATGCACATGTTGGATAAGACGAGGTGTGAAAGTGACCAGGTAGTTGGGTGGAGGATGACTTGTCCTGATTTTGATTCAAGGTACCTTTTGTAGTTTTCTTGTTTAGTTTTACTTGTGCAAGATTTTCTTTTCTGCATTATTACTGATTTTTTGATACAAAAGGAACATGATCATTTCCTCACAGTACTAACATCGGTATTGCTTTGACAAATGGCTTCAGTAGAGATGTGGCATCAAAAAAATGTCTCAATTGTTGCCTTTTTGTGTGCTCCAAATGGAAAATGCTTGTCGATTCATGACTATCTTCTGGATGAAAGTAGGAGAAATTGTCTTCAAATTGTAACCATTAGAGTACTTTGAACCTTGGAGTAAACATCCCACATAACACAGATTGCTTCTACTACAATAACAATTAACAACAAACCAAGAGTTCCAACAAACTACTAGCTACTAATTATTAAATTTTTTATCCTCATTTCCCTTCAAATGTGATTGAGTTGATTATTAAGATGAGCATGAGAAGAATCTTACTTCATCATTGAGATTGCTTTCACATGGTAGGAGAAGAATCTTTAGAATTCTGACCACTTGGAAAACAAAAGATATTTTCTCAACATGTACAGTGCCTCGGCATTTTTTGCCTTGGGGTAACCAATATCAATTTATATTAACTTTGCATTCACAATTATAGCGTCTCTATGTGGCAACATATATGTTGCTATGAATATAAAAGTCTTGCGAGTTTAAATCGTGGCTTTCTCCGTTTATATGTTATTGCTGCAGTGATGTTTAGATTAGTAAATGACAATCTTCAATATGGGGAACCTGGGCTCAGTCTTGTTCAGGTTAAGGACATTTTATTGTTATTTCTTTCTAATTTTCATAACTATACTCATTTTTGCAAGTTTCATTTTTCTTGTATCTAAATCTCTATAAAAGTGAAAGGGTATTAAATCAGGAAAAGCCTTTTTCTCCAAGAACACAGAATGGAGAAGCACCTATGTTTTTAGTACTTTTTGAGAATAATTGGTATCTCCTGGATTTTGTGAATCACTTATTCTCCATATGATGTCTTTTCCATATTTCTACTAGTTGATTGTTGCTGAAAAAAATTGAAGGAATAGGAGGAATTAAAGATGTCTAAATTGAGGCTTGGCTTCGTCAAAGATTCTATTCCAGCAGCAATAAGATTAAATTGTCTGAAAGCATTTTCCAAATGGGAAAAGTGCATATGATAGAATCATTTTTTATAATTGGAAAGCTGTGCTTGATCCAAGAGATTTAGTTGATTTTATGACCAAGAAACAAAAACATTCAGTTGATTTACCTTTCACTGTTTTCTTAGGAATTTGCATCTAGTGGGTTTGTATAACATTAAGCTGTAGGCCCGTGCAAGAAAATTGGGTAAAATGCTATCAAACATGGGAACATCTCAACATCCTAACTCAATGAAGTTGGAATTTAATTAAATAGTAAATGCAATTTATTAATCTATTCAAGGATATTTTCTTTGTTTTGCAGTTGGCTTAGTTTGTCTAATGTATTTCTATCATGACTAAAAACATCCAATAAATGTTTAAAGAGTTAATCTAACGGTTGAATTACTATATTTGGATTTGTCTCTTCTTTTCCAACTTCTTTCACTTTGCCTTCTTCATCAATTTGATACGAGTATGAGAGTTGCCTGTGTTCGCTTGTTCTTCTTACTAGCAGATCCTCAATCCCTTCTCGCTTCTTTTCTTTTCCTCTTTGTCTTCCTTGTTAGTTCCTCCTGGTCTCTTCTTCTCCTCTTCTTCCAACTATTCCAGCCGAGCTCTATGTATACTCTTCTTCTTTCGTTTCCTACTTGTTCTACTTCTTCAAATTCTTTTTTTTCCCCCTTCTTCTTGTCCATATAGTTTCACCCTTGTCCACAAATTGAATCTTTTATTTATGCTACCCAAACCTTGTTTGGGTTCATGTTCTTGGTTAAAACCTCATCATTTATCTCAGTCTACTTATGAATTTTCTCTCAGCTTCCACCTTCCTTTCTCTCTACCTTCAGTACATGTGATGCTATGCCTCAGACTTGCCCAAATATTCATTTGGAAGTTCTTCACCTCATTTGCACGGCCATCAAACACATTCCAAAAGCAATTTTACTCCGCTTCATCATTATAATGGCAACTGGAAATTATGCTCTTCTTTTTTTGTAGTGGAATATTTTTTCTCCACTGCTTTTCAAGTTGCATTAGTCTTAAGGGTAAGAATATCATTATAATTTTAGGCATTTCTTGAAAATGTTGTTGCAATATTGTGCTTCAAATAAAATTCAGGTCAGACGAAAGCTGATAAAGTAGGCTGATTAATAATACACAGATTGACGACATTTCATTTGAATTATTTATGTTACCTATATACATTAAGACACAGTGCAATAATGCTTTGTTGATTATCTTCCAGTCTTTGCTACTTCACACTTTTGCATGCAGTTTGCCAATCTACCGTAGGAGCATTCACTAAAATTCTTTCTTTATCTTAGTGACTTTGAAGGATCTGTTGATGATTTGTCATTTGAAACAACTAAATCTTATGCCATGGACAAACAAAACCTTGAAAAAAGCATCTTTTTGGAGCTTGAACGGCAGAGTCAGCTAAGACTTAAGGTTTGATCAGTTCATAACTTGCATCTACAACTTTTAGCTTTCTATCTTGATTCTTGACAACTGAACTAATCATATGAAGCTCACATCTTCATTATTAAACACACCAAGTGCGTGTTTTATGTCATTCCTATTTTCCAGAATTCAAATAATAAGTTATTTAGAATATAGTTAACCAAACTTCTGGAGAAGTTCTCTTTATATAAGGATTCTTATGTGCCTTCATGAGTTGCCATGCCTTTAGCCATGCTTCCTAGTATATGCAATTACATTGCATCTCTTGTATGTGCTTATACAGAAAACCAGCTACTATATGTTATATGTACAAAGAATTTAACTTATCCAAACTTTATTCAATTTGGCATGATGAGTTGCACTAATCGAAACTTTATCCAGTTTGGCATGCTATTGTTGCATATACGCTAATGGAATGAAGCTCCAACAATTTGTAGCGTAGATAGCTTACATGTTGCTTCTAGGCTTTAAAAGTGATTTTCCATTATTTCCCTTCCCAAAGTTTGCGGTTCTAACATATCACATTCTGTAACTGTGAATGATGACATCACAAAATCCCCAAGATCAATTGCTGCCCTCAAGGTGTTCTTTGAGGAAATTGTTTCTGTTAAAAGTGCTTAATTGTTGCATTGCTGTCATCTACTCCACTCCGTACTATTTGTACATTGTTTTGTGTCAGAATATGCTATTAGGATGCTTTTTTATGTCACGAAGTGATAGTTAATCCTTGTAGCAGGTGATCATGTAAGAGGTCATAAATTACCAAAAACCTACATCTCATGGGATCAAGTACTCAATCAATAGAAATCCTATAGAAAAGTGTTTTCTAGTGTATATTCATGTAGTAAAAGTGTGAATAAACTCTTTGTCAAATGAATATCCTTCTCTCTCTCTATTTTTTTTTGGGTTAAATGGCATTTGAGCATCCCTCATCTATTCCACTTTTCAACTTAGAGCCACTTATCATTGTTTTAAAACAAGTTCAGGTGGTGTGTGGTTGAGTTACTAAATAGTGTATATGTTCCATTTGAATCCACAATACATCAACTTAGTTGAACAGAATCATTGTCATCATAAAATATTTGTTGAGAATTTATTAAATAAAAAATGTATTAAAAAAATGCACCCACTAGGCTACTAAATAATAAATAAAACTGCAAAGTGCATTTGGGCCACTATTTTTGAAGTTCACTAATAAAGACAACATCAAGTATCTAAACAACTTAAATTTGATGTGCATACTTGAGTATTTGGTAGGAAGCATAATTCTTGTTGAATTCATTGCAGGCATCATATTCCTCACCCTCTTTATTTGAATCAAGTTGTGATATTTTATTTTAAAATGTCGTATAGCTGTATAAGTTTAGTCCTTGACGTTTTTGTCCTAAATCTTTCTTCAAGCCTTATGCTAGTATGATCAATCATATTTTGTTTCAATCCTTCGAAATAATTATTCCTCAATTATTATTATTTTTAGATAAAAGTCATTTTTCCTCCTACTATGTTAATTTTTTTAATTTCTATTAAGTCAGAGATAAACTAGATCAATTAACCATCTAGCTCATAATGAGATGATTCCAGTTCTTGAATCTGTCATGTTAGTCTTCTAATAAATGAATTGTCTAACAGTCTCCAGCCTTTTTATTCGCAGCAAACTTTTTTTGCTTTCTGATACATCATATACAACCTTTTTTTGCAAGTGGATAACCAGTAGGCATTGTAGTCCAGTAAATGTTGATATAGATCATATTTCTATTGTTTAATTATCATTTGATGCTGATGATTAAGATATTAGGAGGAACTTAGGTCCAAGTTAGCGGACTTGGTTGCATCTCAGAGAAGTGAAATCAACAGATCAGCTTCTGCCATGACCCAGATTTCAAAATATGTAGAAGTAAAACAGGAGATGGATAGAAAGCTCGACAAACAATATCAAAGAAAAATGTATAATTTCTTTCCATCTTTTTTTTTTTTTCCGTTTTGATGCTAATTGATACTTTTTTATAAATTGGTATGGGTTAATAATTTGTAGTCAGTATCACACTTGTTGCATGTTTTTGCAGTCAAAACCATTTATTTTTTTATAACTTCTGTTTTTACCTTCTACTATATGCACTCTTACAATGCATTCATCTTTTCTTATAAATGATATACAAGGTCCATAAATCCTTACAGGTTCTGGACCTAATTCTTAATATAGTTGGGCTGACTTCTTATTGAAATTCCATCAGTGCAAATTTCTATAGAGTAATCTTATTGTATGAAACAAATCTACTCTTATCCTTCAGTACAGATCATAATTTTGTCAGGTTCTTGAAGTTATGAATTTGAATTCGGTTTTATTGTATGAATCTTTTCCTCTAGATAACACAAATCTTGTACCAATTTCTGTTAAATTGCTGCAAAAAGGAAATTTTTGTAGTTTAATAGCGCTGAACATTGATTCTCTTTTGTAAATTTCATGTCCTCCATTCATATACACTCTTTAACATTTGGGAATAAAGAGCAAATTGCCTATTACATAGCAAGCCTTATATGAACCAGAGGAAGAAGGTTGCTATTGCGATATATACCTCACTTTGTGGTCTGCACAGCACTCTTCTTTGATGATTGCCTTATAAATGGAAGACTTACGTTCTATTAAGTTATTACTAGTGTTAATTTTCCTCACGTGAGTGCTTATTTTACTATGTTAGCTATATGAATTATGATGCTTACATAGGATTTCATATCTAACTCATTCTAATCTGGACCTGTCGCAAAATACCCTGTTGGATAAAGTTTATTTAACTTCAATCCAAATGACTATTAAGCAGGCTTAAATTTTTTTATAACTGTTTAGGTTGGATTTGAGTTATCTTAGATTTTAGAATCAATTCCAATTGGAAGTCTTGCTCATGTCTGATTATGATAACAGAAGTTTGCCCTGAAATCAAACAGTGGGCACGTTCAGTTTTAAATTAACACACTGATTTGTAGGGCACCTTGCCGAGCTCATTGTGTTGTTAGGAGGATTTTTGTTATCCCAGAGCCAAGAATAATCTCTGTTGCCTGTTTGTGTTATGTATCCTTCCCTTGATTGGGTGGCAAATATGAAACTTCTAGAGCTCACTAATTTTTGTTTTCTTAACTATCGGGACTCCGAGTATGGGAATGCAGTCCTTAAACTTTTGGCCTCAGCTAATTAGTTCAATTTGTTTTAGTGCTGAAATGCTTGATAGTCACTTGTCTGCTGTTCAAAGGGATCATGAACAAAGATCCCTAATTGAAGAAAGGAGATTAAGGGATGATGCTGCTTTTGAAGAAGCCAAAAAAAGGGGCCTTATTGAAGAAAAACATCGCCGAGAAAAAGTTAAAGCAGAAGCTGAGGTTTGTTTGCTTTGATCCTAAGATGCTACCAAATCATAGGTTTATTTTTTTTTAAATGAAGTTTTAGTAGTTTAATTATTGTTTTGCAGATGCATTAGGTTTCTTTTGTTTTTCCAAAATAGTAAGATTTATTTTTGTGATCCTTTTTCTCACATCTTCCATCCAAGTACACGGATCCCTAGTTCTCAAAATACTAAATTTTCTCAGTAACCACCTGACTACCTCCTCCCTAGGGGAGATCCCGAGGAGGATTTTTTTGGGGAGTGGTATTTTATCTCAAAATCTGGCTAACACCATAATCCACAATCAAATTCTTTGTTAAATATCACTATAACATTCATAAACTGGGAAACACAACATAATTTGTTTGGTAGTTAACTGGTATAGCCATTACAGATGGAATCATGCTAGTGCCAACTAAGGTTTAAAATCTCTATCCGTGCCGAGGTTTCGGTTTCAGATCGGAACGTTATGATTTCGGTATCGTATCATGCTGTGTCGACAAGGTTTCGGTATTTTCTAATTTAAGCTTGAAATAATTTTCTAATAATAATAATTCAACTATTTCAATTTAGAATAGGAGTAGAAGATTATAAGTGTTTTATTATGAATCATAAACTTAACAAACCTTTATCAAAATTTCTTAAATAAAGGGCATATAATATTTCCTAAGTAGATTAGTAGAGACATTCTAAGATAAAAATATATGTTTTATATGTTAAGGAAATAAGAATTTTAAAAGTGAAAAAAAGCTAAACATCCTAATATTCATGGATCTAAATTTTAAATTGATTCTATATTTTTTCTATAATAAGTATATAAATGAATTAAAAAAATACTATGTTAGGTATAATAATGGTATAAATTAACTATTTATTTATTTAAATTAATTATTATTTTAAATAATATATATTTAAAATGATTAAAAAAATTAAAATATTAATTAAATAGTAAAACTGAAAAAATATAAAATAATTAAAAAATATCAGAATATTAATCTCATTTATTAGAATTTTTTATTTATTAGAATTTTTTAAAATTTTTAAATAAAATTTAAATTAGTAAAATTAATTTTCAGAATAATAATTAATAAAATTTATTTTTAAAATTTTTTTTAGATATATTTATATTTTATTGAGATAATTTAATTAGGCTTTATAAAAGCCTCTTCGAAATATCACACTTATCTTAGGAAATGTTTGAATTAATTAAATCAAAATATTTAATTTTTAAAACCTAAATTTGAGAAATCGCTCCACACTCCTCCGGCAGCGCCGAAGAGTCACGGGGGACGCCTCAGGCGCCACCGGAGGGGGGCCGTCAAAGGAGTCGTGCGACTCCTCCGGCGCCGTTGGAGGAGTCCTGCGAGTCCTCCGGGGCCGTCGGAGGAGTCGCGTGACTCCTTTGCCGTCGTTGGAGGAGTCCTGCGAGGCCTCCACCGCCATTGGAGGAGTCCCGCGACTCCTCCGGCGCATATGGAGGAGTCGCGACTCCTCTAGCAGCGCCGGTCGCGATGGAATCGCGACAAGCCTTTTGTCGCGTGATGAGCATGCCTGATTGTCGCACGACGACGAGCGCGCGTGATTCGCGTGCACACGATGACATATTGGTGTCGGTTTCGGTGCGCAGGCGGAAAGGTAAGTTTCACCCGTTCCGCCCGGCACGGGTTTCAACTATGTTTATTTCTTGCTTGTATTCTTCTTTTATAGAATTTCCATCCGCCGCAAAGGTAGGCAAAGTAGTTAAGCAACAATTGATGCCAGCTAACAATGCCATAAGCACTCAAACTTCATGATGGTAGACTCGCTTATGACATTATTATTGCTGTACTTCAGTATTAAATCTTCACAGTAAATTATGGCACATCTGTAGAACATAGTCTAACATCTAAAAGCTGTGGTGTGATAGCTAAGAATTTAGCATGTTTTTCTAAAGATATAAGGGCTTTTGAATCTTAGATGTGGAATAATTGGCAGACTCAATTTTTATTCAGGCAAAACTGAAGGCTGCAAAACTGGCTGAAGAAGCAGAAAGGACAACTATGGAGGCTGCTCAAAGAGCAGCCAAAGAATCTGCTGAAACAGAAACTGTCAGTATTAGGGAAGCTGCTGCTTCTGAAGATGCAAGAAAGAAATCTACGGACGATGATAATACAAATACAAAGGACACAGCTTCACTTCCAAAAATGCCAAAAGAGCCACTGCTGACAGATGGTAACTTATTTCTTTGATAAAGTATGCCTGATGAATTTATTAGTTTGCAGTTCACTGTGTGAAATCTTTGCACCTCTTATGAAAATGGTACATTTGGTATCTAAGAGATGGTTGCTAAGATGACAATATCTGTGACAAGAGTATCCTCTCTAACTGTTGTTAACCTTGTTAGGCAAATTTGATCAGTAGCTAAGACATGAAGCAGAAGCTCCTACCGATGTTATGTTCTTGATTCTTTTCTTGCTAGATAGAATCTGTCTTACATTTATTATTAGATATATGCCTACATTGGACCATTGTGGTGGTTTCTTTCACTTTTTGTTGTTAAATTAGTGAGGATGTATCTTGGATTAGAACAGTGTATTTTACCCAATTTATTTTTTGAATTAAACATAATTTATCTTTACTTTTCATTGAAATGAGAATATTGTTTGGAAATGGATATATGCTGTATCAGTTTGTAATTTTGTGATAACTGATCTTGCTTTGCCATAAAAAACCAATATTATTGCTGCTGGTGATGATAACTGATCTTGCAAAAATGATAATGCTATAATGTTAGATTTTTGTTTCATTTACCTATTGTATTAGACTATTAATTTTGAACAATTTTCTGTATTTGGTGAATATCTGAACTAATTTCATTGGAAGTTTGTTGTCACATGATCAAATTATGATGGCAGGGATCAAGGTTTTGGCAACTGATGCTGCACTGAAAGCAGAGATCAAAAGACTAAAAATTTATAATGAAGTGATTGAGAACCCCAATCTTCCTTCTCAGAAGGTATCCTATAACTATCTATTAAATTAACAATGGTTCAACAATGTGATGTGATGCTTTAGTTTTATTCTACTTTACTGCTTGACTTGGTTTCACATTTTGGTATCACATGCACTTTCTGTCTTCACAGAAATATATGATATAATGGATATCTTGTGTTTATTCTTATGGTAGGAACTTGATAGACGTGGGAGGCAGATCTCTAAAATCCTAAAGCAATTAACTGGAACTGTAGAGAATGTCAGGTAAAGGAAACCTCTGGTTTATTAAGCTGTTTTTTTTTTCCCTCTTGCATTGCATTTTCTTCAGTTAACTACATTATTGGTAGCTGCTTTACGCGTGGGTCGTACGTATTCTACAATTTTTAAAGAAAATTTTAGGAGTTTTGTTCTGGTAAGCTGGCAGCATTTGGAGTATAGCATGGAAGGATCTAGACATAATGACTAAATATTTTGGTTCTTTACAAAACCTTACATAATAAGCTGTAGGGTTGAAAAATAAACCTTGATTAGTCCTAATAAGTATAGAATCTGATTGATCGTCTAGAGTTAAAGGACAAAATCAATAATAATTTTTATTCTGAAGTGTGCATATGAAATGTCACTAATTCCTTTGAAAATGCTTTTGGATTGATACATCAGGCAGGAAGCTGAGGACACTGATTATTAAACCAAAAATAAAAAGGCTTTGTGAATTTGAATTGCTATTTTGAAGGGATTGGTAAGACAACATAGGAATGCTAAAAGAATCTGAAGAATAAAATATGAAATACTTGACAATTTTAAATTATATTTTTCTTTGGTATTAATAAATTACACAAGTAGAGTTATTAACTAAGAATATATTGCTAGTATGTATGCATGTATATATTGAGCAGCTGTTTCTTTGTTCTTCTATTGGTATACGTAATATATTTTATTGGTTTATCTGTTAGACTGTCCGTGTAGGCTTTTTCTTGTGGTGAGCTTGCTTACATATGATAAGGTATTGGTGGATCACCCACTGTCAGTGGGTAAATAAATGTTCTCCCTTCAATCTCATCACTGTTTCTTGACATTGGAACTGTCTAGCTCTTAGTTCCTATTCCTTTTGAGTCTCTCTCAACACTAATGCATCCTATTTCCTAATCCTTTTTTTATCTATTTGGTATGGCAAATTGTTGCCATGTGACCAAAAGTTGTTACCATGTGACCAAAAGGTCATGAGTTCGAATCCTGAAATAACCTCTTGCAAAAAGTAGGGTAAGGCTGCGTACAATGGATCCTTCCCCGGGACCCCGCATGGCGAGAGCTTCGTGCACCGGGCTGCTCTTTTTTGTATAACAAATTGTTTTAGTGGCTTGTCCTGACATGACTTGCAGGTGAGCCAGACTTGAACATGCCACATTTAGCTTATCTTGTTAAATAAAAATTCGACATGTTTAATTTGCTAGTGGTCTGACGGCCTTCCTAACCTATTTAATTCTGGGTTGTTATTTGACATGAGCCAACCTGATTATTTAATTTTATTATAATATAAACATTAACTTGCAACTCATGTAAATTTAACATTTTAATTTATAAAATTAGATATAATATATATCAAATTATTGTGTACAAGCATTAGAGATTGTAGGAACATTCATTTTTTAATCCAACAAATAAATAGTCATTATCATCAACAACAGCAAGTTGCGCTTGTCCCCACTATTTGAAGTTGGCTACATGAATCTTGTCCCTTATATATATACCAAGGATTTGAATTATAATAATAGTTAATGAGTTACATACATCAAACCGCATAATGTATACCACTTATACGCAAGATATAAATAGGTTGACATGTCCGGACCATTCTATAAAATGGGGAATGACAAGAGGAGGTTGGAGGGAGGTAAATGGAAAATTACATACATTTGGCTGCGCTCGTTAGGATAAACACAACGACGATCAACCTTGGAAAATCATGTTCACCATCGCCATCTGTTATTGCACCCTGGGGACATGTCCAGACCATTCTATGATTGTACATGATGTGAACCTTTTAGTCTGTCTTTGTGACCCCAATGTACATGGTGATATTATGTTATGGAGACGTGTAAGCCAGGACCATATTTTGATTTTCAAGTGTGCCTTTTGAGATTCATTTGTTGATTCAGGTAAGAAAGTCAAATGGTTATCAAAATAAAGATTTGACATAAACTGCCTGAAGTGGTTTAACATAGTTTTTGATGATTGATAAAGAAGTCAAAATGCACCTTGGTTTATCCATGCACTCTGGGCTTGTCTGAACTCTCCTGGAGCTTCTTGATTTGGGCCATATGGTTTGTGACTTTTGGTGTTCTGCAGGATGGCTATAAGCCAGTGACTTAAGCAGTTGGGATGATAGATCTTAGTGGCAGTTGTTTGCTTGAGCTGGTATGCCATAAGTATTTCACTTGGCCAATTTTTAGGGATTTAGAGGGTGGACCCACGAGAGCTTCTTGTCGGCATATTCCTGCTTGCAACACTTACATGAAAGTATAAAAATAGCAGCATTCCTTGATAGTGTTAGTTGATAATCCCATGAAAGTTTGGGATAATTGTATGTTTGTATCTAATTTTGATACTGTAAAGTTGGGCTTATTAATGTTGTACTTGAAAGAGAGATTGGAATCAAAGTGGAAATGCTATATCATATGGAATAATGGAATGCATTTTTCTTAAATTCTTATGCAACATATGGATCATCAGAATTACTGAGCAACCTTAAAGTTGACTCACGATATTCATTTTTCATTTAGGCTTGACCCAGTTATAACATGGTTTGGATGCTTCTTGATGTTGCAAGCTCCCCTTAGACTCCATGAACTTCAGTGTCTTCATTTTCAATCATGGATACCCCATACCTGTATATTTTCCATTTTAAAAACTTCTATGACCACTGTATTATACTTCATCATTCTACATTCTCCCATCGTGCTACTATTGTTGGAGCCCTAGTGTGTTACATAAATTGGTTGTTAGCATCTATCTTATTCGGTTGCCTTCATTTCATTTTCCTATCTAACCTTATGTCTCAATATAACTTTTGTTTTTATTGTGCACAGAACAAAAAAAGATGCACTTGTTAACATTCTCTCGACGGATATTCCAGGCTGTCCCAGCTCCATTTCTGCAATTATGTTTGCAAAACAGGTGCACCCATGGTTCTGATTAGCCTTCTCATTGACACTCGCACTTTTTATAGTAAATCCCTCTTGGGAGCTAGTCTTCAAGTTGTGTAATTACCAATAATTAGACCTTATAATCACTGCTCAAATTTGGTACAAGTCATCCCTTCAATTGTTTTATTGACTGCCCAAATGGATACAGCTCACACACATACACTATTCACCTGCCATACACATACGTAAGTTTGATTGGTTGAATGTCGTCACCTCTCCAAGTGCAACTGCTATAATATTTCCACATCAATGCTTGTTACCCGCAACAAAGTTAAGCTGCTTCACCTCAACATATGCTGATAACCATAACTTCTGCTGTTGTCAACAAGGTCCACAAACCCTTAATAATCATCACTCATTCATTGTAGTCATTGTGCATAAATGTTTTCATACATTTAGTTATCGTGTTGCAGACACCATTCTTGCCTCATGATAGATTTCGATATTCTATTTCATCAGAAGAGATGTTGAAAAGGAAGATGACAAGAAATCCAATGTTCAATTCCCTAAGAACCAAAAGGAGAAAGAAGATACACTTCTCACTCGTTGGAAGGGATGACTAAAGAAAGACAATGAAGAAACTATAATAAACCAAACTGGTGATGTAATTGTTCCTTACACTTGGAAATGACAACCTAGGAAAGTTGTTGACACCTCATTTGTGTTGAGTTTTCCTTTGTGGAGAAAGAATGATGCAAATTAAGAAGAATTTAGTTATTTAAAATTTTAGAGTTTGTAAAACTTTATATTGATAGATCCTGAGGAAAACAAGTTAATTTAGGTAGTTTTTTTTTACCTTAGCAATTGTCTTTTCTAGAGAATAGGAGAATTATTTCTAGTTTGATAGACTTCTTTTAATTATAAATTATTTCTTTCCTGAAATATTTCCAGTTTTGTATGGTTTGAGTCTTTGAAATGGACACTAATCTTTCCATGTCAATTATCTTTCAGTTTAATAATGTGTATTTTCACCTTGAGCTCTGGTCTCTGCATGAGATTATTGTTTCTTAGTTCTGCCTCAGGGTGATTGAGGTGTGATTAAATCTTTAACATTGTGTCTGATCCTACTGATTGGAATTAAAAACCATACTTCTAGGCTTCTGGCATTATGTTTGTCTTGTCATTTTAACAATGTTAAATTTTAGGTGATTGCATGGTGCGAAGACTCAACTGGAACTTTTGACAGCACTGTTTTTGCATGTGGGCGTGTCATTCTTTTAGTTACATCAAAGGTTGGTACACGACTTTCCTTTTCATGTGCTAGTTGCTAGTGTGATTATATTCTCTATATTCATTGATGCTCCAGAGTGCATGCCTCTGGACTATTGTACTTTTTTTGCTGAACAATAAAATCAGTTTCATTCAACTTTATATTCATTTTCATGTAGAGTATGAAATTTACGCCATCAAACTATATGAGTTGGGTTTTTGCCTAAATGTTTGTCACTAGTTTCACTAAAGAATAGTATCTGACCATGTAAACCGCCATATAAACCATTGTAGTTTTTTGTAGCTAGCTTTTACTAGTTTTGATTAACTGATACTGGTTTAATCTAATACATTTTTTATTAATTCCCTTCATTAAAATTCGTTCCTGTTTTTATCTTTAATCTATTTGGTCTGATGTTTCTCCCAGATTCCAGATGTGATGGATTTTCTGGTGGCTGAGTTTCATAAAGTTTGCATCTATACCGTTCCAAAATATTTGCAACCATCAGACGTAAGTTTGTTATTTCCTTCTGAACAATTGATTGTGCACTCTATGAATCTTGTTTTCCTTGTTTTTCTAGTTTAGACAATAGATAGTTTCCTTGGTATTGTTTTAATCTTCATTAGAAAATTTTCAATGGGGTATTAATTTCATAGTATGATGCACTCTTAGTACTTAAAAGCCTTGCCTTTTATCATAATATTTATAAATTGTGTGCCCACATTTAATTATTGTACTGCAATCTGGAGAGTGGACTCCTGATACCTACAAGTTTTTTCAGTTCATTTGAAGTGCAGTTTAGACTCTTTTTGATACAACACTTTTTGAAAGAATGTAGCTTTTTCCAGACTATATAGAGACTCCATTGTTTTAATATTTTGTTTTTTGTGAAATTTATTATTCATTGCGTCACAGTGAAGTTCATTAAAACAAGATGAGCTATTGATGGTTGTGAGACGTATCGAATTATTTTTAATAGCGTGTGCAAATTGTACTAGATGCAGTCTTTATGATCTTGCTTGGAAAATGTATCTCCTTTTCATTTGCTCAACTTTTCTACTTAATTCCAGCAAGCATCACAGAACGATGACTACTGGAAGATGATTGGTTACCATGAAAAAGACGGAAAAATCGAAAGCTCCGAGAGTTACCTGAACCGAGTCCAATCCTATATGAAGCTTTATGCTGCCATAATTCAGGTTTACATTCATCTCTTAAGCTGGCTTCTGTTTGTATGTTGATTTGAAGTACATGTTCTGAAATCCACAGAAAACTTAGGTGTAGAGAGAGGTAATAACAACTCAATGGCTGCTAAATTAGTTCTGATTGCTGATATATATATCTATTTCTTGTATATACTTTTTTCTTACATGCTTAATGCTTCTCACCCATTAAAATAACTGTATCAAGATGCTGTCTTTCCCGATTCACATAGATACAATGCATCTCATGTTAATTGAAACATCTTTTATTCTGAAGACAGAGATTGAGGGTATCAGAAATCCTCATGGCTTAGGAAAAGGATGGTCGTGGCTTGCGAGGTTTCTGAATGCCTTGCCCGCAAACAAATCCACGGCTTATGCTTTGGAAGCTTTCTTGAAGGTTAGTAGACTTCATATTAACTTCTATTTATGCGTATTACCATAACTTCACGGGCTAATAAATCAGCCTATGGTAGCAGATGGCAGGCTTTGCTTTGTACAGGAAATACAAATATCAATTCAAGAAGATGCTTGATGTTATTTCTCGAAGCTATTTGCCTGCGGTCAGACTCAAGGAAAAAGGAGATAGGAAGATTGTTGAAGTCGTCAAAAAACTAGAACAATATTTAGAACATGAAATGTTTCGAAAGGAACCTGATGGATGGCGTCTCCATGATGGCTTGTTGTCAAAGGAGTTGGTGTAACGTTGAACTGTTTTGTATCAGTCATTTAACATTTCATTGTAACAGCCCAATTTCATTCTAGTATATTTATTTTAATTATGATATGGCCACTTGACTTCTTTATGAACTACTTGTTAGGCACAACAGATTGTCACAGAGACAGAAAGCTAATTCAGATATTAACATAATTAATTTGAAGCATTCTAAGTTCTTGTTGGAATAAATTTTAAATGATGGTTAAGCTGGTAGGAGTGATCAATGTAATGGTTTTATCTTGGACAGACTCATGCTTTGCATTGTGTGGGCACCAATTTTATAAATTTTAATTAAATATTAGTATTAGTTTAGTAAGTATATTGTAATATAATAATATCATGTATTACACTTATTATTAACTAAAAATATGATCAATTATTTGCAGTTTGTATAATTAATTGCTTATTAATTTTAAATAATAAAGCTTGTTCATAATTCATCCACTTTTCTGTTTCCAGACAGGCCATTCGAAATAAATCAAAACAATTTTTTTTTTTTTAAAAAAAAGAAGAAACATGCCGAACAAAAGGTATCTTGATAATCTGTCAAAGGGACCATTGCACATGGTGCAGGCACTTGATAAGCATTTTTGGCTTTCCAATTACAACCATTAAAGTAAGCAGAATGGGGGGCATAACTATAATGCTCATCTCTGCCACTTTATTAATCTGTCTTCCAAGAAAAAAATCAGAAAAATGCAGGAGAAAACCAGCATCAAATTCCAACCAAACAGTATGTTACAAATCAGTGTTTAAAGGTCAGTTGAACAGAAGAATAATGCATGAATTAATGGATTCCAACTGAAATGAATCTCCAGAATTAATGTCACTCATTTTGATCCTACAAAAATGAGGCTTCAGATCACATACAATCTCCATGCTTAGTTACAATAGACTGAACTCATTCAGTCAACACCGAAATCTCCGAGTGTTTCTGGACGGTGCTTGCTTTTCTGCAACAACTCGCCGAATGCAAATGCCGCCCCGAATTCTCGCTTAGCCACGCTGCTGTCTTTTGCAGTTTCCCGGAAGGAGGAAGCTGAATTTCTCGGCATTTCGAATTAGATAACCGGGAAGATCGATGGCAGAGTATGAACTAGGAATTGGGCCCAATTTGGCAATCATCTTCTGGAACGTATACTCCTCAGGAAGCATGTCAAAAAGATCTGCTCCGTGGCATATGACATCTTGAATTCTTGCAGGATTCAAGTAATATGCGAATCTAATGCGATCAACATGGCTGTATGCCTTCATTTTGAAGGTGAATTCACTAATGTGCCGGAAGCAGAAGCTGCAGTGCCATCCTGAATCAGCTAACAAGTCGTCTGATTGCCGGAAATGGGCATATCTGGTCTTCCCGGATTTGTAACGATGAATTGAAGCTCTCCAACTGTCGTCGTCGAGGTGGAACTCGAAAGAGTAAAGGTAGTTACGGAGCTGGAGATGAAGCTTCTCAGGGATCTCATTGCACCACCTGAGTAGGTTGATCGTATGACCACTAGGAATCTCGTCGACATCAGACATGATGAGAAGGTCGTCGTCACTGATGCCGGCGATCCCGATGAGCTGATCCAATGCAACTCTCTGGTAAGACTCTTCCACAAAAGGATTTTCTCCTTTCACAAATCGGCCACCGACGGTTCCATAGGTCAACCGCGACTCTGCGAACTTGAAGCGGCGGCGATTCTTTGCAAAAACAAGGGGCTTCCTCAGGCCGGTGAACGTCGAATTGGACTCGAGGAGAATGAACTCCGACACGTAGGGGCTGAGCTCGTTCCACCGGATTTCAAGGATGTCGAGTTCGTTACTGAACAAGACAGCATCAAAGACACGCCTCGGCATTTCCCGGACGCCCCAACCGTGGAGCTTGCAGAGGCTCTCCATGGAGGCATTCTCGTGGTGGTAATGGGGTATCATCTTGAAGGGTTTCGGAGGGGCCTCCCAAAGCGGGCGGAGGAAGTAGGTGATCTTTTGGCCATGGACGTAGATGATGAACAAGAGAATGGGAACACCGACGAAGAGAAGCAACAATGCCTTGAGATCAAAGCCCCGGAGGGCGCACCGGAGCCGCGACATGCTCAGAGCTGCTTTCGAAGCCTGCAACAAAGCAAACAAATTGTAGAGTCGATGAGAATGCTATGAACATTTAGGAACTCAATCAACAAAAAAGCCACACAGATCCCTAATTTTGTGAAATTGCTCGGCGGCACGCATTCAAGAAGCCCAAGCAACATACAAGTAAGCTTTTTCGATCTAGAATACGTATCGCAGGAGATCCAATGACCTAAATTGCGAGAGAGAAGGAAAGGAAAGAAAAAAAAAATCCAATTTTGAAAAAGGAGAAGAGGAGGTTTAGATCTGCGAAACCTAGATATCAGGAAAGAGTATTACCCCGCCGCAGACGCTCCCGCAAATATCATCCGTCTTCTTGGAGCAATAAGGACAGCCGACCTCCGGCATACTGAAGAAAGCACAGTTCAGCAAAGAGAGCAAATTTTCCCCTCGGAAAGATCCGCCTTTTCGCCTCCTCCAAGATGTTTCTTGAATAGATTGGACCACGCAGCTGCTTATAGAGTGCCGATCAGTTCGATCGCCGGCAGCACCTCCCTCCCCTCCGCGCAGGATATTCCTTTTCTTCTCTCTCTCGCTCTAATAATATTAACTCCAGTAAACAACACCACAAACCACTCTAATTATAGCCGTTTGGAAGGTGGGCGACTGGGCATGTTCTCCTCTCTCTCCCCACGCCGCTTAGTCTTCTCCCAAAGCGAAAAAAAAACTCCCTTTTTTTCACCTGTTACCAAGCCAGCAAAGGTCCAAGAACGCACCCGCAAGGCATTCGCGGAAATAACCGCAGGAACTCGTGCAAAGATCGGACGCGAAAGAAGTGGCGTTTGGAGGTCGAATTAAGGCGGCGGAGAAGATGATCGCCAGGGCAGAGGAGGAGGAGGAACCGCTCGTGACTTGTCGCTCCGAGTTCGATCGTGTCGTCGAAGCGTCGTCGCAGCGGAGCACGCCGCATTTATGGGCCGCAGTCGCCACTTGACTGCGTCGAGTCTTTGGCTGCATCGAAGAGATCAAAGCGTTTCATCCGTCAATACACTTGGAACTTCTCTATAGCTCTTGACGCATTAAAAGCCGGCAAATAAATTTCGTAAATAGTATTTATTTGTTTATTTTTATTTTTATTTAAAAAAAAAGATAAGTCAAGCAGTCAAGCTGTTATTTTTATTTTACTAGATATTTTAAAATGTTATCTTAGAATCTTTTGGGTATCATTCTCCTTAGAATTCTTAAGCCCACTAAATGAGGACTTACATAGTTGGCCAAATCCATGGACTAATCCGCCAAACAAAATGATAAAGAAACGACAAAAAGAAATTCCGGAAAAACACTTTAATAAATTCCAAAGGTTTGAGAAAATTAAGAGCCACGGGGCAATGGCATAGAATTTTGGAGTCCGATTACTAATTTACATATTTATATTTTAAAGTCGACTTCAAATTTTTTTGATTATTAATTAATGTATTTGAGTTTGGATCTAAAATAACAGTTTGCTGACTATCTAGGCAGCAATTTACATTAATTAATGTATTTTTTGATTATTAATTAATGTATGTGGTTACAATTTAAAATTATCCAAGACTAATGTCAACTTCTTGGCTGACTATCTAGGCATGATTAATAAAGAATGACAGTTTGCAATGAATTAGAAAAAAAAAATAAATTTTTATAAAAAATATGGGGGGTTCTTCTCTATTATAGATTAATGAAGTTTGTTTTTATAAAAAATATGGGGTTTTCGCCTCTATTATAGACTGATCAAGTAAATTTGAGAAGCACGGATACGTAAACTCTTAGGATATTCATAAATATTTAGGGTAACATGTGAAATCTGAATTTTTTTTTTTTTTACCATCGCATTCTACTTCATCTTAGTCTAAGTCAATGAGTTTTCTTGGGACGATTTAATGGTTAGTAGATAATCGAGATAAATATCTCCATCAATCACTATTTCAAGACTACTAGTCATTCGTAATTGATTTCCTCCTTGAAGGGGTGTTGAGGCGCCAACTTAATCTAAGTCAATGAACATTAATATTTTACTTGATCAATCAGAATTCTGCATCGAAAGTATACTATTGTATTACGTCGAGTATTCGGCGTGTTCAAGCATGCCTCCTCCCATTATACTATTGTATTAAGTTGAGTATTCGGCATATTCAAACATATCTCCTCCCATACCTTGTTATTAATTATAATCATCCGTAATTATCTCTTTCATGTTAACATAAAAACGGATTGACGGGAATGCTCGTTCAGCTTTTACCACATGTATTGAATATTGCTTCCGGAACCAAACTTTATCTTGACCAATCTACCGTTGACTTTTTCAGCCCACAGACTTGGAATTTTCCAACATGGATACAGGAATCATGAACTGAGAACCTAAACTTTGAAGTTGACAATTTCAAAATTATTGAACGCAAGGAAGCATATTAATTATACGAACATGGGGGCATTGCTCATTTCAGTTTACAGCTAATGATTGGAATCATATATATGAGAAAGTCTGATTGCTTTCGATGTCAATCACAACAATTTATCGATCCCGTAAATTAACAAATGAAGTCAATGAGTTTGATTGAGTTCATCACAAGAAACTGACTTGTCAGACTCTTTCCTTCTCGACTAGCTCCAAGATTTCCCTTGACCTTTTGTGACTTCATCACATACATACTTTGTGATTCTCCCCTGAAACTTGGTGTTCTTTACCCATTCGAGGCCGATAAACCGAAGTCCCCATTGCTGAACGAGTCGTTCTCACTCTTGTCAGAATAGACGAATCGATCTGGTTGATCGTTTTCTGACTTGTGTTGCTGTTCATCACAAGTTTTTGATCTCCACAGTGCCATGATTGTCCTGAAAACCAAGAACATATTGGTTAAGCATTACAAGGACAGCATTGATTTCTAAATGCAAACCTGCTTGCTCTGTCGAACGATTTGTATGATTGGAACTGAAACTTTAACCTCCCTTCATCGTCGATCGATTTAGCGCCATGCCGAGCATCGAGTCCTCGACCATTCCTCAAGATGATCAGAAGTGCCGAGGTGCCAACCGCCATCAAAGAGGGAGGAACCACTTGAATGCACTCGATGTCTTCCCAAAGAAAGAAGAATTTGGTTTTATAACCAAATAGATTGGAGTAAAATCCGAAAATCCTGGCAGATAGAAAATTTTTCCCCTGCGCGATGAACAAACGATGAGATGAGTAATTAATGGAAGGTTCGACGTTTTAATCAGCATCGACAAAAACCGAAACCTGCAATGGCAACTTCCTCTTCAAACAGCATGAGAATTCATGGATGAGAAATTCCTCCGATGGCAACCCAAATACCTTCTGAAATGTCGAGTTCTTGTGTGATGATGGAGGGTTCATCTACAAATTGTGCAAGAAGAGATAATCAAAATAATTAATCTCACTCTGTTCTGCATATATATGATTAAAGCTTACTTTCTTTCCAACTTCCTTTTCCATCTTTTGTAAATACTCGCGAATGATCTCGTCTCCTCCGGTATTTTCCACGAATATTCTCAAATGCAATTTGCTCTGAGAAGATCGAGCGAGTTTTCCTTCTAGTGGAATCCAACAATCAGCGAGCTCAGCAGAAGAATATTGTTTCAGAAACTTGATTTCTGCATGCCCGACGGGGATTTCTTGATCAAAAGGACTGTCGAAGCTAAACACTTTGACGTCTAGTACAGATGGTGGTTCTTGCATCGCACTGAACTCGAGTATCTCTGCACAATTCTTGAATGAGTATCAGTTGCAGTTATTACAGATCGAATGGTGGATCGAAGAACATCAAGCTAACCATTCCATTTAGGGTTTTCTGTTTGAAGCTGAACTGAGCTCGTCCTACTTCTACCATTACAGGTAAACACCACATAAGGATCTGGATATCCAGGAGATGCTGATGGTAATCTACATCCTTCGATCAAGGCTATTGTGAGCTGCCATCCATCACCCTGCTCTTCGAGTCCATAATCATTCCCTGCAAAATATATATATAAAGATGTTCTATGAAGAAAATCAGGACGAGGGATAATTAACCTCTCTTTAATCTTGCTCGTATGAAGTGTGAAATCATCTTCAAAACTCTCTCCAATTGAAGAGCAAGAACTCCACCAGTGATCATCTCACAGAACGTGTCGGGCAGGTCTAAGCCATCGAACTCTAAGTTTGATAGGAGAATGTGGCAGAGCATATACGAACCTAACAAAACTGTGGAAAATACTGTAAAATTACAGAAGTAGTTCAAGAACAGTTTGCAGTCTGATTGATTGCTCGACTGTAGCGGTTCTAACAACTGATCCGATGAGCTGAGCGGCTTGATGAACTGTGATAGTGTCTCAGAAAAGCTCTCGTAGCTCTCGTTAAATCCTTGTCGAGCAGTCCCTTCGATAACGCTCTTCATGACGGTGTTTCTATGAAAATTAATGTCCCATGAAACAACAAGACGCGAGCTTTTTTCGCCCAAAGATGACTCCGGACCAGGTGTGATCTTGTATAGCAAAAGGACTTGAAAACAATCACCATATGGAACATCTGGAGTGGTGACCCGATTTAGGATTGCAAAGTTCTTCCCATCCGCCAGGAGATACACCTGTTCCTCTATCACATCGACTGCTTTAACCAACTTGGTGGCGGCTTTTGTGTAGGTAACGCACCTTGAGAAACACGGATCGTCGTTGGGTTTCCATCGCCATGAGCTTTCTTCATAGTCCGTAGTTCCCTGATGCTGTGCTAGCTCTGTTCTGAATTGTGAATTAGGCTCGTGTAGCAGAGAATTAAGATCCTTGGGTTCTGTTGCATAGGTCTGGTCGAGAAGAACACCTCCTTGAAGATTTTTTGGAAGGGCAGTTTGTTGCCTTGCTTCCATGGTTTTCATAGCATCCTCAAATGTGGCATCTAGGTGGTTCGAATCTGTAGAACTCTCGACGCCGGAAAGTGTCTCGGAAGATTCCAAATGGTCGTGAAATCTGTCTCCATTATTGTTTGGAGGTGTTTCGGCATGATGCGCATCAGGGACGATTTCCATAGGCAGGGCATGTGTTTCTTCTATTGAATATTGAGAAGAATTACTCATAGCAGAGTGATCGTAGTGTGTTTTTCCTGAAAATTTCTCAAAACTATGGAAAGTTTCAGCTTTGGAAAGGAAGAAAAGCCTAAAAAAAACTTTTTTTTTTGTGCATGGGTGGAGAGACATATACCAGTGACTTTAACCTTGGATTGCGCTAGCTTATTCCGGCGATGTCGCCTCCTCGCTGTGCAGGACCTGAACCCGGACGCGGCCAAGCAGCTCCGCCCCTCCTCGACCGCCTCCACCGTCGCGGAAGACGCTGAGCTTAAGCTTCAAGGCGCCTGGAAGATGAACTCTTGGTTCCAAACAGGATCAATTGAGCGTCCCTGTGAAGATCCTCGTCAGCGCCTTGTGCGGCTTGCCGGGCTTTATCTTCGCGTAGATGGCGGCAGCGGGAGATCCCTGGCTTCGGCTACGGATGCGTAGAAGAGACAGAGGATGGTATTCGAGGAAGAGAAGCCATGGGGAGGGCGAGAAAGAGGCACGACGCATGCAGCGGTAGAAGCCGGCACGTGGAGGAGCGTGCTCCTTTCCATCTGTATATATTTGGGGAAATTGCAATTTACTCCTAGATGTTCAAGATTTTTCATCACTTCTGATAATCTAATAAATTCGTTTCTCCTTGCACTCTGTAGTCAGATAATAAAATGCGACTCTTCAAGCCTCAACTCTCCTTGCAATTTGAGATCCCTTGCCGTTTGAGCTTTTCTGATCTACAATTTCTTAATGCAATTCCTTCTATTGCACTTACGCATTACAACCCTACTTTTATATTATGATTATAGAATTAATGTATGAGGTTAATATTATTAATTCAGGGATTGAATTGTGAACCTCCAACTCTGTATGTGGAGCTGCATGCGGCTTGAGGTCGTCGACGGTGTGGTGCAGGCTGTTGTCTGTCGATGTACTCCCACCGTTGCTGCTCCACGAGGCTCATCAATCCCCATTATTATTTCCGGCTTCAGCTGCTGGCACATGCCATTGTCGACGACCATGCAGCAGCAACACCCACACCACGAAGCACCTCTATCACCATATGCCGCTGTAACTCCAGGCTGCTCAGCAGCAACACCAGGTTCGGAACAACCTTATGTAGTCTGCTTCACCACCATTATCGTCAGCTTCCTCGGCTCCTGTTTTCTCCTGAACTTGACCATCATGTTTGGCCTTTGTTTGGGATCACCTTTGTGGTAGTTGTTAGAGAAAATTGAGAGGAGGATAAGAATATTCTTATCAGTTTCTTTATTACTATATCTAAAATTTAGGATGAATGACTCACTTTATTAAATTTAGATAATTATTTTTTACTACACACTACATCAAATATCCTAAAATTTCCATCATCCTTAATTTTTTTTTATTTTCTTCTCTTTCTTCTATTTTTTATTATTATATTTATGAAATGAAGGAGTATAGATTAAAATTTGTTTATTATATAGATTAAAAAAGTTAAATATTATTTGTTTTAAGGTGATAAATATTCTAAATTTAGAGAATCACTATTCATATCCAATCTAAATTTTAGCAACTGAGAGGTAATTAATGCAGAGGGGTTTTAATTATCCCATCCCGTAATTTAGGATAAAATCCGGATAAAAGAAATACGCGTACGCCTAAGTAGACAAGACGGACAAGGGAACACAATAATCTTCACACTTCCAATAAATCACATAAAACATCTAGTCTATTACGCCATTTACAACTCATTACCGCTGGGAGCAATCCCAATGGTTCATGGACCACGCTGCTTTTTGTGCTGTCAAGAAAGCCATGGAGCCAGGCTCACCTGTATCTGATATGCAGACTGAGTCAGGTGGTGTTCATAGTGATACACATATGACTCCGTGTTGACGGCTCTTGGTCCTGGAAGGACGGAGCATCCGAGGGACCGGGACAAGGCAAATGAGGATAAGGGCCGAGGAAGCGACTTCGAGGCATACGCTGTTGACGCATTGCACAGCCAAGCCAATGCATCCTAGGGACTTAGAGCCAAAGGAAGTAGGCTTGAAGGCAAAGGTCAAAGTCACAAAGGAAGAATCAAGTGAGTCAGGGCGAGCCTGAGGCATCCGAGACCTGGAAGTCAAAGTGGAATTAATGGATTCCAATGGTTCTTGTAAATCTTATCTTGTAGAGTGTAAACTCGGCGCATCATTGCAGTGCAACGCAATGCTCGCATGATCCGCCGATGCGGGTGAACTCTAATGTAATCGTTAGCAACGTTATTGATGTGATCACTTAAGGGCACGCAAGAATCGCCATTTAGTGCGATGACTGGTAGCGGGGTTTTCCAACGCGTGGCCTATAAAACCAAAGCTTGGGAGCTTGGTTTGAGTTAACGAAATAGAGGTGGTTAATCTCTGTTAGTAGTCTACTTGTGCCTAAGCGTCGAAAAGAGTTCTTGTGAGGGTTGTGGTGAGGTTTGCGTCACGGAGCTAGCTTGGGGTAATCCACGCGTTTGACAAGCCGTGGAGTAGGAGCCCTAATCTCCGAACCACGTTAAACGAACGTGTCATTGGTTTGCTTGTTCTTTCCTTGTCTTTAGATTAGCTTTAGTATTCGTATTTGTATTCTTTGTATTCCGCTGTGCTAACGAATACGTAGGAAGCAACGATTTGGGGGCGCCGTCTATCCAACCCCCCTTCAAGCCGGCCGATCGATCCCCTACAATTACAACCCACTAACTCCATAATTCATAAATGTAAATACATTAAATATAGACTTTTTCCTTTAACCATTACTACCACTTATTGCCATCTCATCAATCCACTAACTCAATTGTTAATTTTGAGTCATTTTATCAACACTCACTCTTGATTCAAAATTACAAACACCAATACACGATCTAAAATAAATAAACTTGTCTCTTGGAAGTAACTATGTCAAAATATCTGCCACTTGTTCATTTTGTGCTGCAGTGCTCCAACATAATTTCATTATTTGCAACTAAGTCTCGAATGAAGTGTAAACGAATATCAATATATTTAGTACTTGTATGGAAAGCTGAATTTTTTGTCATTGCAATTGTCGCCTTGTTATCACAAAAAATAGTAGTTGTATCTTTTTATTATTGGTGGAGATTTGCAAGTAATCTTTTGACCCAAATTGCTTAACATGCTCCTGAATTTGCTGCTACATATTCTGCTTCTAAAGATGATAAGGCTATAGTAGCTTGTTTCTTTGAACTCCATGAAATTACTCCTGATCCAATATACCTAAAACACTAGCTGAGATGCTCTTTCGATCATCCACTAAACTTGCTCAATCACTATCAATGAACCTGCAAAGATCAAATTTTGAAACTTTAGTATAATAAATTCCATAATTTACGATTCCAGTAACATAGCGTAAAATCCTTTTAGCTGCTCCAAGATGATGTTTTGTAGGATTTTGCATAAACTTGGAGATTACACCAACAGAAAAAGTAATATCTGGTCTAGTATGAGTTAAATAGATTAAACCTTGAACCAAACTTTTGAAATTTCTTGCATTAGTTTTTTCTGAACCATCTTCCAGTTGCAATTTCTCATTTATATTCATGGGTGTAGTAACTGAATTGCAATTGAATAGGCTGAACCTTTTAAGAAGTTCTGTTGCATATTTTCTTTGTGAGATAAAAATCTCATCAACTCCTTGCTTAAATTCAAGACTAAGAAAATAATGCAATATCCCCATATCTAACATCTCAAATCTCTTCATCATATTAGATTTAAAATCGGCCAATAGAGAATTAGAAGAACTCATATAAATTATATCATCAACATAAAGACACACAATAATATAATCATCTCTACGTTATTTTTTCATATAAAGAGTGGCTTCATTTTCACTTATTGTGAAACCATGTTGTCAAAAATAATCATAAATCTTACTATACCATGCTCGTGGGGCTTGTTTTAACCCATAAAGTGTCTTTCTCAATTTGTACACTTTCGTCTCTTTGCCTTCAATTATAAAACCTTCTGACTGATCTATATAAACTTCTTCTTACAAATCGCCATTCAGAAATGTAGATTTAACATTAAATTGATAAATAGGTCAATGTAATTGTGCAGCTAATACTAGGATAATTCTCACAGTTTCAAATCTAGCAACTGGAGAAAAGGTTTCTTCGAAATCAATACCTTGTTGTTGCGAATACCCTTCTGCAACAAGTCGAGCTTTGTGTTTATGAATGGTTCCATCAGCATGATATTTTATTTTAAACACCCACTTGAGACCAATCACATTCTTGCCTTTGGGTAGATCTACCATCTCCCGTGTTTCATTTTTATAGATTGCAATTAACTCTTCTTTCATTGCATTCCTCCATTCCTCATTTGTTACTACTTGTTCAAAGGTTGTAAGATCTACAACAAAAAGAGCAAATTGACTTGACTCATATATTTCTTTTAAAGATCTAACCTTTGCTAGAGGTACTTCATCAGAAGATTCTTGTAAGGAGGATGAACTGCTACTTCTTGAATTTGATGGTGAGGGAGCTGGTGATTCCAAAGGAGATGATTCAACACCTTTTGTTGTTGGAGTTCTGTTCTCTATTGGGATGCGAATTTGAGTCTCTTCACCTTGTGTATTCCAATTCCACTTTGAATTTTCATCAAAATATACATCTCTTGTTATAATTAATTTGCCAGTAAGAGGATTATACAATCGATATGCTTTTGATTGATTGCAATATCCAACAAATATGCATTTTTTATATTTCTTTTCGAGTTTATGATGAAATTGAGAGTTAATCAAAGCATATGCAATATAACCAAAAATTCTTAAGTGATTTACCGATGATTTTCTACCTTGCCATGCTTCATATAGTGTTTGATTCAAAATGGCCCTTTTTGGAGAAATATTCAACAAGTAAACTGATGTGGCCACTACTTCAGCCTAGAAAAGATTTGGAAGTCCTCTGATATTCAACAAACTTCTAGCCATTTCTACAACGGTTCGATTTTTCTGTTCGGCTACACTATTTTGCTTCGGTGTATAAGGCATTGTTAATTCCCTGCGAATACCATGTTCTTCACAAAATTTACTAAATTCTTTATATATAAACTCACCTCCTCGATCTATATGAAGAGTCTTTATTAAAGTATCATTATGATTTTCCACAAGCGCCTTGAATTTTCTGAAAATTTTAAAAGTCTCTGACTTGTCTGCTAGAAAATATACCCAACTCACCCGACTAAAATCATCAGTAAATATTAAAAAATATTTACTCTCACCAAACGATGTAGTTCTCATAGGACCACATAAATCAGCGTGAATTAGCTCAAAACATTCTAAAGCTCTCCATGATTGCCTACTTGGAAAAGACTTTCTTATTTGTTTTCCATAAATACACCCTTCACATAGACCAAGGGAACTAATTTGAGCTAATCCAAAAATTATACCTTTCTGATTTAAAAGTTGCATGCTTTTGATGTTGAGATGCTCATATCTCAAGTGCCACATCTTGGATTCATTATCTTCCCTAGCAATAAAAGCTTGGTTTCCCACATTAGAAATCTTCAGTGGAAATATCTTATTTTCTATCATTTGCACACTAACAATAGACTATCCAGAATCTTTGTCAGAAATAACACAAGCTCCGTTATCAAAGACAATAGCATAGCCACCCACCATCAATTGCCTGACACTTAACAAACTATGTGCCAAACTAGGAACAAAATAGACATTGTAAAGTAATTTTACTTTACCATCGCTAGTCTCCATGGCAATTGTGCCTTTGCCTTCGACTTGTATCTGCTTATTATCTCCAAGTCTTACTAGCATCTTCTGTGATTCATCAAGCTCTTTAAATAATGACTTATTGCTAGTCATGAGATTTGAACATCCACTATCCAAAAATCAAATATCATTTTGAACTTCATTAGAATGAGAATGAACCATAAATAACTTACTTTCCTCGTTTTCTTCTGTCACATAGTTTACTTGTGAGCAATTTCTACAATTTACCTTTATATGCCCAAATCTTTTGTAACCATAATGTTGAATGGAATTTTTATTTCATTTTTGATCCCTGTTAAATCTTGTCCATTAAAATGTTTCTTCCTCTGCCACGTCCTCTACCACGAAAACCTCCTCTTCCACGACCTCTGGCGGAGAAGTTTTTTTTTTTTTTTTCTCTATCTCCCCCTTTACTTGAGAACCCTGAAATGTCTTTTCATCATTCTTCTCAGCGAATATATTTCGCCTTGCCTCATGAGCTTGCAAAGAACCCATTAGTTCATCAAAAGATAAAAAATTAAAAGATCTTTTGCCTCGATCGCAGTTACTATGTAATCATATTTAGGAGTCAAACTTCACAAAACTTTTGAAATAATAATTGCATCAGTGATCTTTTCTCCATAAGATCTCATTTGACTGATAATCAAAATTACTCTAGATAATCAAAACTTCACAAGTCTTGTAAAGTTTCATTACCCTTCATAAGCAAGGCCTCAAACTCACTTCTAAGAGTCTGGAGTTTCACTGCTATCACCTTGGAGGAGCCTTGGAATTCTTTTTGCAATATTTTCCATGCTTCTTTGGAAAATGAGGCAGTTACAATTCTTGAGAAAATTGTCTCATGGACTGCTTGTTGAAGAATGAACAGTGCCTTCGAATCTTTCTTTCTGTTCTCCTTCAATCGACCTTCATCAGCATCCTCGGCATCAAAGCCTTTCTCTACTAAATCCTAAAGATCTTGAGAGTTAAATAGAGTCTTCATTTTGATATTCCAAAATTCGTAGCACTCTCCTTTGAAAATGGGGATCAGGGGTTGAGAAACTCCGTTAATTGCCATTGCAAGCAAGCTAGGACACGTCAAACCTGACGCTCTAATACCACTATTAGAGAAAATTGGGAGGAGGATAAGAGTGTTGGTTGCTACTCAGAAAACCTGGAGGTTCCACTGTACAAAAATTTTGTACAAAGGTCTGAACCTTTTCCTAGCTACCATGTGTTCTTTTAAATTAAATTTTGGATCGTCTGCGGAACTTAACACGTTTGATCCAAAACTTAATCTATTTGTTCTTTTAGGTTTAGACTTGGATCTCCTGCGGAACTTAATACGTTCGACCCAAATCACCTTAAGTTATTAATTCCATTAAATATTAATTTCCATAATTGGTTCCCAGTACTGACGTGGCGAGGCACATGGCCTTCTTGGATATGGGAGCAACCACCACCGACTAGACAAAACCTTTTATGGAAAGCTAATATTTAATTTCCTAAAATAACTTTAGGTTAACCGAAAAGAACAATCAAATCACAAGGAAAAGAAAAACAAAAGAACACTATATCGAAAACAAATTCGAAACACTAGAATCGTATGCCTCTTGTATTTAGTATTATTTCCAAAAATAACTAGTATGATGCGGAAAGAAAAATTACTAGTTATACCTTTTAGAAAGACCTCTTGATCTTCTACCGTATTCCTCTTCTAACCTCGGACGTTGTGTGGGCAACGATCTTCCGAGATGAGAACCACCAAGCACCTTCTTCTTCCTTGCAAGTTTCGGCCATCAAAACTTCTTCTAGGATGAAGAGGTTCGGCCACCACCACCATGCTCCAAGGGATGCTAGAAAAGAGGCTTCTTTTCTCTCCTTCTTCTCCTTCTTAGATCCGGCCACCAAAGCTATCTCCACCATGAGAAAGTTTCGGCCACACAAAGGAGAGGAGAGAAAAGAAAGGGCCGGCCACACCCAAAGAAGAAAAGAGGGAGAAAAATAATAGAGACATTCACCTTGAAGCCTCCTCTACCCCCTCTTTTATAATCCTTGGTCTTGGCAAATAAGGAAAATTTAATAAAAACTTCCTTAATTCTTTTGCCATTAAAAAGGAAAATTTATTTAATTAAAAATAATTTTCTTTTCTATTTATTAATGCCGACCACCTTAATCCCTTAATTAAGGAAATTTTAATTCACAAGAATTAAAACTTCCTAATTTGCTTCCAGAAATTTATAAAAATTTCTCAAATAATTTTTAATATTTCTTTTAAACATGTGGATAAAAAGAAAGTTATCTCTAAAAATTAAAATCTCTTTTAATCTACAAATAAGGAAAGATATCAAATCTTTTCTTAATCTTTTGTAGAAACTTATAAAAGAGAATATTTAATTTTTAAACTCTCTTTTAAATCATAAACATGATTAAAAAGGAAAGTTTTCTTAAAATTTAAAATCCACCTTTAATCAACAAATAAGGAAAGATTTCAAATTTTAAACTCTCTTTTAAACATGTAGATGATTTACAAATAAGGAAAGTAAAACCATCCTTTTAAACTACAAATAAGGAAAGAGATTAATCTCTTCTCTTAATCTTTTGTAGAAAGTTATAAAAGGAAATTTTTAATTTTTAAACTCTCTTTTAAAATGATGATATCCACATAAGAAATAATTTTAATAAAAATCCTTTTAATATTCTAGTGGCCGGCCACCTAAGCTTGGGACCCAAGCTCATCTTGGCCGGCCCCATTGGATGAGTAAGAAGGTGGGTATGCGGTGGGTATAAATCTCTATATACTAGAGGCTACGATAGGGACCGAGAGGAGGAATTGGTTTTGGTCTCCCGATGAAATTAAGCATCCCGTGTTCGCCCCGAACACACAACTTAATTTCATCAATAATAATTCATTCCACTAAAGAACTATTATTGAACTACCGCACCAATCCCAAATTACATTTTGGACTCCTTCTTATTATGAGTGTGTTAGTCTCCCTGTGTTTAAGATAACAAATGTCCACTAATTAAGTAAGTTACTGATAACTCACTTAATTAATATCTAGCTTCAAGAGTAGTACCACTTAACTTCATCGTCATGTCGAACTAAGTCCACCTGCAGGGTTTAACATGACAATCCTTATGAGCTCCTCTTGGGGACATTCTCAACCTAGATCACTAGGACACAGTTTCCTTCTATAATCAACAACACACACTATAAGTGATATCATTTCCCAACTTATCGGGCTTATTGATTCATCGAACTAAATCTCACCCATTGATAAATTAAAGAAATAAATATCAAATATATATGCTTGTTATTATATTAGGATTAAGAGCACACACTTCCATAATAACTGAGGTCTTTGTTTCTTTATAAAGTCAGTATAAAAGAAACGACCTCTAATGGTCCTACTCAATACACTCTAAGTGTACTAGTGTAATTATATAGTTAAGATAAACTAATACCTAATTACACTACGACCTTCCAATGGTTTGTTCCTTTCCATTATGGTCGTGAGCTACTGTTTATAATTTATAAGGTACTGATAACATGATCCTCTGTGTGTGACACCACACACCATGTTATCTACAATATAAATTAATTGAACAACTACATTTATCATAAATGTAGACATTTGACCAATGTGATTCTTATTTCTAGATAAATGTTTATACCAAAAGCTAGGCTTTTAGTATACACTCTAACAAAGAGGACAAGATGGACAAGTGGAACACAATAATCTTTCACGCTTCCATTAAATCATAAAACAGGTAGCCTATTTATAAGCTACTTACATAACTCATTACAACCCACTAACTCCATAATTCACCCCACTAACTCAACTACTTTACCCCACTAACTTCATAAATGTAAATACATTAAATATATACTTTTTCCTTTAACCACTACTACCACTTATTGCCACCTCATCAATCGACTAACTAAATTGTTAATTTTGAGTCATTTTATCAACAGTAGTCGTCTTCTTCGTCGCTCCTTTCGTCTCTATCGGGTGGGTACATTTCAAATTCTAGAGATTCTTAGTTGATATTAAACATCAAGGGATGTAGCTCAGATGGTAGAACGCTTGCTTAGCATGAACGAGGCATGGGGATTGATACCCCGCATTTCCATTTGTTTATAATCTTTTATGCCAATAATATTTTCATTTTTTATCTCAACATTTAAATCGATTTGTCATTAAAACTGATACCTCGCATCTCTATTCATTTATTACCTTTTACGCCAATAATTTTTTTTTATTTTTTAGTGATATTTTATAGTATGTCGGTAATATTAGCGATGAAATATTAACTATATATCATTGCTAAATATGATTTGCGATAAGCTTATAGTGATGATGTTAGTGATGAATACACAAATATTTATCGCCATTATTTAACGTTAGCGATGAAACCATATGACTTTAGTGACGACAAATTTCAACGCAAAAGAACTTTTCTTGTAGTGATTACCTTGGCTTGATTTTGTAAAGTATCTTTATTATTTTCTTTAATTATTATCTTTAATTATTTCTCTAAGTCTATTTGCATGCGAGAGGCATGGGGATCGATACTCCGTATCTTTATTTGTTTGTTTATATTCTTTTATGCCACACCTTTTATGGCAATAATATTTTTTTTTTAATTTTTAGTGATGGTTTATGGCACGTCAGTAATATTAGCAACAAAATATTAACTATATATCGTCGCTGAATATGATTTGTGACAAGCTTACAGAGATGATATCAGCGACGAATACATGAATATTTATCGCCATTATTTAATGTTAGCGATGAAACCATACGACTTTAGTGACGACAAATTTCATCGCAAAAGCACTTTTGTTGTAGTGATTACCTTGGCTTGATTTTGTAAAGTACCTTTATTATTTTCTTTAATTATTATCTTTACTTATTTCTCTAAGTCTATTTGTATTCAAATGGATTTCAACATCAAGGGGATGTCGCTAAGATGGTAGAGCGCGACACGGATAAAATTTTCATATATCATTGATAGAGAGTTTACAAGGTATATAGAGACCTATTACAAAGCAATAATCTTACGATTACAATTAATTTTATCTATGGAAAATCATAACTAATTGATTCTAGTATAATTTATTTACATAGATACAAAGAGAGAAATCAAGGATATTATTGCATTAATAAATAAATGAAATATTCCTTTAATACAAATGAATTTCAATATCAAGGGAATGTAGTTTAGATGGCAGAGCAATTGCTTAGCATGCGAGAGGTGAGAGGCACAGGTATTGATACCCCAATCTTTTATGCCAATAATATTTTCATTTTTTATCTCAACATTTTAATTGGTTTGTTGTTAAAACCGAAACCCCACATCTTTATTCGTTTATTACCTTTTATGCCAATAATATTTTCATTTTTTATCTCAATATTTTAATCAATTTGTCGTTAAAACCGATACCCCGCATCTCCATTTGTTTATAAACTTTTATGCCAATAATATTTTCATTTTTTATCTCAATATTCGGTTTGTCGTTAAAACCGAAACCCCACATCTCCATTCGTTTATTACCTTTTATACCAATAATATTTTCATTTTTTATCTCAACATTTTAATGAATACACGAATATTTATCGCCGTTATTTAATGTTACCGACGAAACTATACAACTTTAGTGACGACAAATTTCATCGCAAAATCACTTTTCTTGTAGTGATTATCTTGACTTGATTTTGTAAAGTATCTTTATTATTTTCTTTAATTATTATCTTTAATTATTTTTAAAATCTATTTGTATTCTAATGAATTTTAACATTAAGCGGTTGTAGCTCAGATGGTAGAGTGCTCACTTAATATGTGAGAGGCACGAGATTGATACCCTGCATCTCTATTTATTTATAATTTTTTATGCTAATAATATTTTCATTTTTTATCTCAACATTTTAATCCGTTTGTCATTCAAATCGATACCCCGCATCTCCATTCGTTTATTACCTTTTAAGCCAATAATATTTTTATTTTTTAGTGATGTTTTATGGTACATCGGTAATATTAGCGACGAAATATTAACTATATATTGTCGCTAAATATGATTTGAGACAAGCTTATAGCGACGAATACACGAATATTTATCGACGTTATTTAATGTTAGCGACGAAACCATACGACTTTAGTGACGACAAATTTCATCGCAAAAGTACTTTTCTTGTAGTGATTACCTTGGCTTGATTTTATAAAGTATCTTTATTATTTTCTTTAATTATTATCATTAATTATTTCTCTAAGTCTATTTGCATTCAAATGGATTTCAACATCAAGGGGATCTAGCTCAGATATAGCCATCAATTTGAGTTAGGCCTGCCCCACCAAATAATTTAAACAGATTGGGTTAAAATTTTATCAACCCAAGTCCGTCACGGGTTGACCCACCTAGGTCCGCGACCCGCGCGGGTCAGCCCGTGGGTTGAGAAACATATAAGCTAAGTTCTATGTCAATTTATTATCTTTCTTTGTTATAATTTTAAAATAAACTAATATTTTTCATCCATCATAAGTGTTGGGACCGAAAAGTAGCTAGAGGGGGGTGAATAGCTCGTCGCGTGCTTCGTGGTTGACGTTGTTTGTTTCTTCAAGGATGTGCAGCGGAAATACAAGAAACAAACGCATACAACGCTAACAAGGTAGATTTACTTGGTATCCACCTCCAAAGGAGGTGACTAGTCCAAGGATCCACACACTCACACACCCTCCACTAATGAAACACTCCTTTATGGTTACTACCAAAGGTGGAGAAGCCCTACAACACTCTCAGTACAATAAGAAAGAAAGGATAGCAAAATACAAGCAAAAGCTTACAAGATATGCAGTGAAAATCTAACCCTAACTTCTTATTGTAGCTTTTGATCCGCCTCTTGACTTGGAAGAAACTCCAAGAACCTTCAAGAACTGGCGATCTAGAGCTTAGAGAGAGATGTGGAGGAGCTGGTGAAGATCGGTGATGAATCAGTGAAGCGGTCGGATCGTCGATTGTTGCTCCCAATCGATCGGGAGGCTTTGGATCGATCAACCGATCGATCCAGGGCGTTCAATCTCAATCGATCAGCCAATCGAAATCGATCCAGCGATCGATTGGGACCTCTCGATCGATCCGTACGATCGATCAAGAACTCACCCAATCGATCGGCGATCGATTGGGCAGATCTAATCGATCGATCGATCGATTCAGAGATCCTCTGGATTCGGATCGATCCAGCGATCAATCCAGATCTTGGTTTTGCCAATCAAGTCCTGAAGAACCAACATCCGATCAATCCTTGACCTGTTGGTACATCATGCCTAGCATCCGGTCACCCTTGACCTGCTAGGACTCCCTCACCAAGTGTCCGGTCACTCCCTTTGACCCACTTGGACTTTTCTTCATCTTGCCAAGTATCCGGTCACTCCCTTGACCTACTTGGACTTTCACCAGATGTCTGGTCAACCTTGACCCATCCGACTTCACTCACCAGACTTCCAATCTGCCTAGCCTCACTGACTAGCTTCACTCACTAGGACTTTCACCTGGCTTCACTCACCAGGATTTTCTTCTGCCTGGCTTCACTCACCAGGACTTTCACCTAGCTTCACTTACTAGGATTTTCCTCACTGCCTAGCTTCACTCACTAGGTCTTTCCTTCTGCCTAACATCCCAGTTAGGACTTCCCAGTCAAGTATCCGGTCATCCTTGACCTACTTGACTCTTCTTCAATCAACCTTGTATTGTCAAACATCGAAACCCAAACCAAGACTCAAGCTTGGTCAACCAGGTCAACCTTGACCTGAGGGATGTTGCACCAATAATAAGTACTCGTTTGTGTCCATTTATACTTAAAATACATGTTTATGGATATATTTGATTAATGAAACCTTTTTGAAGTAAAATGTTGAATATATGAAACATTTTTTTTATTTTTTTTAAATTTTTTTGATGGGCCCGCGGGTTGGCCCTCCAAACCCACAACCACCTTAGATTGAATTAGGTTGGAAATTTTCCAACTCGCCAAATTGACGGGTCAGCCCGCCCCGCCCCGCCGGATGAATAGCGATCGTTGAAAATTTGATTTAAAAACTTTATTTATCTCAAGAACAAGAATGACACCATATTTTTATCTGGCGATGTCAGCTCCCGCTAGATTGCCAGAATAGTGTGAGCATTGATTCGCTTTTTCTCTCAAGCATTGCAGTTGAGCCCCACAAGAAGAGCGAGGAAATATTAGCTATAGCTCTCTACCTCCCTGTGGTGTAAAATTACTACACGCCTGATTCCCCCGTGACAACTTATACCCCGTTGTTTCAGCCATGACAATGTCAGACACAAGATCTGATTTATTCTGTCGCATTTGATTATCAGGCGCAGATCGGTCAATTATGCGGCCCAAGAACATGACTTCTCTATCGGTGCGTCAGCATACACAGTAGTTAGAAAGAGATCTTTATTGTATTTCCCCCGACCTATTGACAGACTGGATGGCTTTATTGTTCGTTTATCTCGGCTCCGGCCGGTAACGGTTCGTGCTAAGGAAAGCAGCACGAGGGAGACGCTACCAGTCCCCAGGCATCATCCCAGCACCACGGCCTTTTGCAGTTTCACTGCATGGATTTTCGCTTGTACGAGAACCTTCACCTGCATGCGATGATTTCTCTGGAATTTTATCAGACTTCGGGTGGAATCACTTCACGATTGCCTGATTGTCACCTTGATCGTAATGCGTGGACGTCTGTGGCTTCTCATAGCCGAATCTGATTACCATCACAGTATCTCCCCTTACTCGCGGCAGAATCTGCGGGGCACACTAGAGCTAGAGAGCCCTAACCTGGTTGCCTGGTTCGAGAACGAGCCACGACGAGCCCTCTCCGACTCAGGCTCCTTGAGCAAGCTTCTAACTTCACAATTTCCTGCATACCACCCCTTCTTTATATCCTCCTCCCCTTTAAAATCTTTTTCATCACTGTGCATAAGGTACTCGTCCTTTACCTTCTACCGACAGTACCTAACACCGCCTCCCATAGGATTCTTCTTCATGCTGCTGATAGCTTGATTATAGGAAACCTCCCACATTTTGTTCCAGGCTGCCAGGCTACTCCTCTTGTCATCCAGGCTAGGATCTTAAAATTCTCTGCCCGGTTTCCTCGGAATGCGACCCGTCTCTGATCACGCGCAACAAGCCCCCGCACGAAAATTTTAACGGACTTTTGTGCCACTCACTTGTGGCTACCAATTCTTCAACCACTGACTGTCTGTGTGTCTGAATGGTTCACGAGTGTCAAACATCAACATTAGTGGGAATAATATATCGACTGTCGCTCCAATCATAATATTCCCAAATAATCCAACAATTAGGTCGAGGAAGGTCCGAGAGAACGACGACAGGGTGGGCCTACACCTGACTGTACAGGTAGTATGTTGTAACTGGCAATCAAAGTAAAGTAATACAATTAAGTACAGTTCTGCAAGACAAGTTGATGAAGTCGCGTTTCGCTGTCAGGCTCCTATGGTCGCGGCAGCGAAGGACTGCACCGAAGAGGAAGAAGCCATAGTTATCAGTCTCTGTCAGGCCGGGTTTGGGTTGTCAAAGGCCTTAACAGGTTCATTCGGCCGAACCTCCTCCCAGGCCACCGCAAGCGCGCTCGTATATAGTTGATCCGATTCTGTCGGGCACGAGGCGCTGGACTGGAAGGTCCCGGAATACGCGCGCACCTCTGGGCGCTCTACCTACTACGACCTTGAACGAAAGACTTATCGGGCTCGAGCCCCACGACGACTTTTCATTTCTTTTCTGAAGAAGGTTAGTCTAGGTAATCAAAAAATATATTACCTGCGACAGTTGTAGACCATAGATTGTGAATTATCTGCCTCACAGACGATTCATTATCTACCTGGGTTTCATAGACTAGCTCGACCCTATAGTTCTCGAGAGGACACCGGATCCTCTCTCAGCTTGTACACCACTGTTCCCACTACTCGCCCGTCCCGTCTGTCCCCCCGACTCAATGACTGGACCTGTGAGTCGTGGTCCCGCGTGGACCAGATCAATCGAACATGTAGTCCCGCGACCCAACCAAGCACCGGGCCGGATATCGACTATACTTCTCTATTGGACACCCTCCCGGGGCTCTCTATGCCCCACGATTTCAGTAGATTTTAGCTCAGCCTGGTGTCAGGTCCTTCAGACGAGTCAACTCTTGCACACTTGGTAGAAGCGTTAGACAAACAACTCATCTAACTTTAATCTATTTGTCAAACATCAAAATCAGACTGTTAGTGCAACATGCACCAACAATCTCCCCCTTTTTGATGTAATGACAACCTGGGTTAAAGTTAGAAAAAAATGCAATAAAGCATAAAATGTTTAAAGTGTTTTAAAGTGAGTTAAATTTTCTAACTTAGCCCACTATGCTCCCCCTTTGGCATACATCAAAAAAATAAAGATATAATGCATAAAAAATAAATAAGAAAATATTGCAAGTTGAGATCTTTAAACAAGTTTCAAAGAATTATGGTATTGTAAGGAATTTTGAATACTAATTACTTTAAATAACTTTGTAAGAAGACAAAGTTCAGGTTCATTTGAGAGAGGAATAAATATTTTGAGAAAATTTTGCAAGTAATATTTTTGAATATTTTAAAAAATATGGTAAAGCTATTTTTCAAAATGATTTTTAAAAATTCAAAGTTTTCTAAATAAGAATTTCAAAAGAAAGTTTAGAGAGAAATGTCTAAGTAACATTTTCAAAGGAAGTTTAAAGCAAACCTTCTACGTGTTGGGATCTTAGATGGCTAGAGGGGGGGGGGGGGGGGGGGGGAATAGCCTCTTAAAAACTTAAACACAAATTTCTACAAAGAAACTTGTTAGCACAGCGGAATTAGGAAACTAAAACAAAGAGGAAACAAGCACACTAACACACGGATTTACGAGGTTCGGGGATAACTTGCCCCTACTCCTCGGCGTGTCCGTAAGGTGGACGACCCCTTGATCTTCGGTAGATCGCACCCCGGATAAATTCCGGCTAAAGATCCTCCTTCTCGGTGGAGTAACCTCTCCACAAAGTCTCAAGAAATATATATGTTAAAGCACAAGACTTACAGAGCTCGGTGGCAAAGAAGAATGAACTAACGCTTACAACCACGCGAGGATCAGTGGAAACAGAGAACTCACAGATAGCAGTTTCTCACCCGAGAGCTCAAGAACTTAGCACACCTCAACGATCAACAGAACGTTTTTTCACTTTCTTGCTTTCTTGTTGTTCTTTCCTCTCGCTTTTTACTGCTTCTTAAGCCCCTGTTCTCTGCTGTCACGGATCGTGGTCAAACTGCACAGAATCATCGCTGCAGCTAATCCCTCTTCCTCCTTACCTGGTTCTCTGAACTCACACCAATGAAATCACAGTCTTCTGAGCTCGAACCAATCACCAGGAGTCAAGCGGATCGCAGCCAGATCACACCAGTAGCCGTTGATGCTTCAAATGCACCATGCGCCGCGAATCACAGCAGAAAGGCCATTTGTCGCATTCCTCTTATGAACTTAATTTGAAATTAGGCTTGGAATGATACTTGTGATCCTGCAAACTCAAGAGCTAACAGCACAGAGAGTTATATCATATGAATCAGGCAGATCAAATGCAGTGGAGGAATTGCAGAAACAGCGAACAAATCTAATTGTGTGTGGATCGGTCAGCAGACCGATCCATGGACCGATCAGACAACAGTCTGATCGGTCTGAGGCTGGTCTGATCGGTCGTGGCGATCGATCAGATTGGATCCTGATCGGTCAACAGACCGATCAGAAAATTTAGTCTCACTAGATCGGTCTGCGGACCGATCAGTCATCCAAAGTATCACTGGATCGGTCTGTTGACCGATCCAACGCCTATGTGATACTAGGATTGGTCCGAGAACGATCTACCGAGCCCTCTCTGACCTAATCCGGTCCAGAGAACGAGCTCCCTGTAGGATCGAAAAGAATTTAGATATCTCTACAATAGCATGATATTGTCCACTTTGGGCCTAAGCCCTCATGATTTTGCTCTTGGGCTCTACCCAAAAGGCCTCATGCCAATGGAGATATCTTTCTCTTATAAACCCATGATCTTTTCCATGTGTTTTCAATATGGGACTATATTTGCAACCTTGCAACCCCAACAATCCCCCCCTCAAACAAAGGACCATGAGCTTCCCACGTCCGATCCTCGACCCACCAGGTCTTCCTGCCCCTCGGTCTACCCGACCTATTAGGACTTCCTTGCCTAGCCGCAACTAGGACTTCCTGCCCCTCGGTCCACCCGACCTACTAGGACTTCCTGCCTGGTGTCTGGTCCTCTTGATCCGAACATAGGAGCCCCCACTTTTTTTGTTCGAGGTCAATATTGTACTCACATGGTTCAATCAGACCATAGCTCTTGTGCATAGTCGGCGGTTAAACCTTCTGGCAGTCCGGGCTCTGATACCAATTGTAGGATCGAAAAGAATTTAGATATCTCTACAATAGCATGATATTGTCCACTTTGGACCTAAGCCCTCATGGTTTTGCTCTTGGGCTCTACCCAAAAGGCCTCATGCCAATGGAGATATCTTTCTCTTATAAACCCATGATCTTTTCCATGTATTTTCAATATGGGACTATGTTTGCAACCTTGCAACCCCAACATTTACAATGTGTTTTCCTTGGTTATAGTAATTTGCATCATGAGTACCGTTGCCTCCATATTTCGACTGGCCGGATATATATTTCTCGACATGTTACGTTTGATGAATGTCTATTTCCGTTTGCAGTTGCTACTTCAGATTCTCCTTCAGATAATCAAGACAACTATCTAATATTACCAAGCAATATACTAGAAGCCCCATATATTGATTCATCAGGACAAATTGAAAGTACAAGGGGGATGATATCTTAGGTCCTGCTCCATCTCCACAAGTTCCTGTAGACTCGGTGGCTAGTGGTGATCCACTCTCTAGTTCTGATTTTCATCCGTTTGATCACTCATCTCCGAGTAGCTCTGATGATGATATTCCTCGGCGGATGCTTCCTCTAAGCGATATTTATGCACGATGTCAACATGTTTCCACTCGTTATCTTCTTCCACGTGCTCTTATTACTTCTTCAAATTTTGTTGAACCTTCTAGTTTTACACAGGCAGTCAAAGATCCAAATTGACGTGTTGCGATGGCTATATAATTTGATGCTCTTCTTCGTAATGCAACCTGGAGCTTAGTCCCTTGTACCCCATCTATGAATATTATGGGCTCTAAATGGGTTTACCGAATTAAGTATTGTGCAGATAATTCTATTGAACGTTACAAAGCTCGCATTGTTGCTAAAGGCTTTAATCAATAGTCAAGTATTGACTTTAATGATACTTTTAGTCCATTCGTCAAAATTACAACTATTAGATTGCTACTATCTATAGCTGTAAGCTCCAATTGGCCAATACGCCAATTAGATGTTTCCAATGCTTTCCTTCATGAACACCTTGAAGAAACTATTTATATGGAGCAACCTCCTGGATTCATCCACCCGCAACTTTCAACACATGTGTGTTAACTTCAGAAGTCTATATATGGTCTTTGACTAGCACCTCGTGCATGGTTTCATTGTCTATCTGCCTGGCTTCATACTCAGGGATTTTCTAACTCAAAAACAGACTCTTCCCTATTCTACAAATGCAATGAGGAATTTTTAATATTTGTTCTGATTTATGTGGATGATATATTAATAACTGGTAGTGATCAAAACGACATTACTCCTTTACTACATCTTATCCGTCAAGAGTTTCCTATTCGGGATCTTAGCAATGCTCCTTTTTTCCTTAGCATATAGTTTTTCTCACATTCTGAAGGATGTCTTCTCTCTTAGAGCAAATAGATTACTGAGCTCCTATAATGAGCTAAAATGGATGGTGCACACCCTATCTCCAAACCAATTATTGAGGGTGGTTTTACTGCACCTTCATCCTCCTCTTTGATGTCTAACCCCCAGATCTACCGTAGTATTATTGGCGCCCTACAATATGTCATAATTACACGACTTGATATTGCTTTCGCTGTGAATCGTGCCTGTCAATTTATGCATGCTACTACTGAACATCATTGGGAAGGTCTTAAGAGAATTTTTCGATATCTCAAAGGCACTATTCTACATGGTCTTCTTTTATATCATCAGTCTTCACGAGAGTTGATTGCCTATAGTGATACAGATTGGGCTGGATCTCCTAAAGTAGGCGTTCTACTAGTGGATATGCTATATTTTTTGGGTGAAATCTTGTTTCCTAGCTTTCAAAGAAGCAACCTACAGTCTCTCGCTCGAGTATTGAAGTTGAATATAAAGCTATCTCTAACGCAACATTAGAAATTATTTGACTACAATCTCTTCTTTCAGAATTACACTTTTTCCTAATTGCTGCGCCTAAACTTTGGTGTGATAATATTAGAGCAACTTATCGTGCGGCAAATCCTGTTTTTGATTCTCGTACCAAGCATGTAGAGATTAATTTTCATTTTGTTTGTGAGCGTGTAGCGACTCGACAACTTTCAGTTTCTTATATCTCTACGGAAGATCAAATTGCTAATATATTTTTTAAGCCATTATCTAGACAATATTTCACCAAATTAGCACTCAAACTCAACGTTCAGGTACTCCTGTTGAGTTTATCGAGGGGTAATAACAATAATGGAAATAAACACTACTTGATTTCAATTAATTAAGATTTTTTATATTTGGTACATAATTAAGATCGACATGAATCAAATAGAGAAAATCATATTTCTAAGTCTATTATATTACTATGTTTATAATTATTATGATTGTATGCATTATTTAATTTTTCCATTATTGTTTTGGACAATTTGTATAAATAAACCTATCGGCTTGAATAATAAAATTATCAAAAAAGCTTTATATTATTTCTTTTCTCTACCTATTGATTTCAACAGTACCCACCCCATAGCAATGAAAGGAGCCACTAAGAAGGAAGGACGCAACCATAAAGTTGATCCCAAACAGAGGCCAAACATGATGGTCAAGCTCAGGAGGAAATAGGGGTCGAGGAAGGTGCCTGAGAAGAAGCAATAGATGATACGATAGTGGTGGTGAAGCAGATGGTTGTTTCGAACCTACTATTGCTCCTGAGCAGCTTAGAGTTGCGCAGCGGTGGATGGTGATGGAGGTGCTTCGTGGTGGTGATCAAGTCGATTGATCTGAGTGGTTGCGTGTATCTTTCTAATTTGCTGTTAAGGTTTAACGACAAACCAATTAAAGTGTCGAGATAAAAAATAAAAATATTATTGGGTTAGACGGTAATAAACGAATGGAGCTATATTTAGGTTATTGATTTTAATGACAAACCGATTAAAATGTTGAGATAAAAAATAAAAAACAATATTGACATAAAAACTGAAAGAAATGGAGACAAACCAATTAAAATGTCGAAATAAAAAATAAAAATATTATCGGCTTAGAGTGTAATAAGCGAATGGAGCTCTATTCGGGTTATTGATTTTAATCACAACCCGATTAAAATGTTGAGATAAAAAATTAAAAACAATATTGAGATAAAAAGGTTAAAGAAATGGAGATGCAGGTATTGATCCTCGTATCTCTCGCATGCTAAGCCAGCGCTCTACCATCTAAGCTACATCCCCTAATGTTTAATGCTAACAAAGCATCTCTAGCATTGGAGATGTAGCCACTTGATATCGACGAAAGGAGCCATGAAGAAGGAAGGACGCAACCGCAAAGGTGATCCCAAACAGAGGTGAAACACGATGGTTAAGCTCATTAGGAAATAGGGGTCGGGAAGGTGCCTGAGAAGAAGCAACAAACAATACGATAGTGGTGATGAAGTAGATGGTTGTTTTGAACCTATTGTTGCTCCTGAGCAACCTAGAGTTGCGCAGCGATGGATGGTGATGGAGGTGCTTCGTGGTGGTGATCAAGTTGATTGATCTGAGTGGCTGCGTGGATCTTTCTAATTTGCTATTAAGGTTTTAACGACCAACCAATTAAAATATTGAGATAAAAAATAAAAATATTATTGGCTTAGAAGGTAATAAACGAATGGAGCTCTATTCGAGTTATTGATTTTAACGACAAACCAATTAAAATGTTGAGATAAAAAATAATAAAAATTATTGGCATAAAAAGTTAAACAAATGGAGATGCGGGGTATCAATCCTTGTACCTCTAAGATGCTAAGCAAGCGCTCTACCATCTGAGCTACATCCCCTAATGTTTAATACTACCTAAGAATCTCTAGTATTGGAGATGTAGCCACCCCATAGCAACGAAAGGAGCCACTAAGTGTTAGGATCGGTTGAGCTAGAGGGGGGGGGGTGAATGACTCACTTCGTTTTCTTGATCAATTTACTTTTTCGCAGCGGACACTTGAAGGCAATGCTAACTCTTGTATTTACTTGGTATCCACCTCCTCAAGGAGGTGACTAGTCCAAGGATCCACACCACTCACCACTCTTTCACTATCAAAACCCTCCTTCTCGGAATCACACCGAAGGTGGAGAAACTTTACAAGATTACAACTCTCCCTCTCCAAAGTAAAGATCACAAACACTACAATGAAGAAGAAAAGAAGGATCACAAACTTTAACCGACTTCTTCTTTGCAAGTGAGACTTCAGAAAATGGCGGAGAGGAGAGCTTGAACACTTTTTCAAATCTAGATCACTTGAAGGATTTCTGAAAACCTTTGAGAGCAATGGAACAGTATTTTCTTTTTGGATGCTTTTGTTTTCTTTTTCTTCCACGCTTTTAAACGTCGAGAAAACTAGCCGTTTCTCACGTAGCCATTGCCATGAATCGATTGGGCTCGTATTCCAATCGATTCAAAGGTATCCGTTGAGTGTTGTCACGTTAAGATCAACAGCGTAGATCATCTGATTTGAGCCTTAATCGATTGGGATTTTGCCTTGATCGATTCAGACGTGCTATGCTTCATCGCAGAGCCTCTTTGAATTGATCGACCGATCGATTCAATACCTTGAATCGATTGGCTGATCGATTCAGGACGAATCTGTGCTTCGCACAGATCATTCACCGATCGATCGGCCGATCAATTCAATACCTTGAATCGATCGGCTAATCGATTCAGGAGGATTCTGTGCTTCGCACAGAACATTCACCGATCGATCGGCCGATCGATTCAATACCTTGAATCGATCGGCTGATCGATTCAGGAGGATTCTGTGCTTCGCACAGAAACTTACTAATCGATCGGCCGATCGATTGACTTCCCTTCAATCGATCGGCTGATCGATTCAGAGGCATTCTACCTCACAGTTATGTCTGAATCGATTTACAAATCAATTTCTGACAGTGGGCTTAGCACACATCCAATCTTCTGACTTGCAGGAGCTTCTCTTACCAAGAATCCGGTCCCCGACCTTCTTGACTTCTCTTGTCTTGCATCTGGTCTTCTGCAAGTAGGCAAGAACTTCTTTTTGCCAAGAATCCAGTCCTCGACATTCTTGGACTTCTCTTGCATCTGGTCTTCCGACCTGCAAGAAACTCCTCCTGCAAACTCACAATGCATGTTAAATCCAATGTATTAACCTAAACTTAAATAATTGTTAATACATTGAAACTTTCAGGGCATGATTGCACCAACACTAAGAAGGAAGGATACAACCACAAAGCTGATCCCAAATAGAGGACAAACACGATTGTCAAGCTTAGGAGGAAATAGAGGCCGAGGAAGGTGCCTGAGAAGAAGCAACATATGATAGTGGTGGTGAAGTAGATGGTTGTTTCGAACCTACTGTTGCTCCTGAGCAACCTAGAGTTTAGGGGTGTAAACGAATCGAATCGAGCCGAATATGCTGAAAAATTTAAGGCTCGAATTCGGCTCGAAATAAGTATATTCGAGTTCGAGCTCGATTCGAAGTTCGAAAAATTTAAAATGTTTGGTTCGAGTTCGGTTCGAATTAGGGTTTGGGTTCGAATTCGGCTCGAAATATTCGAACATGTTCGCGAACTATTCGAATTTTTACTCGAAAATAAGTTTGAAAGGCTCGAAATTTATTTATTTAATATATATTTAACTTATATTAATAAATATTAAGGCTCGTGAACGGCTCGCGAGCGGTTCGAACAATATAATTTGGGCTCGAGTTCGGCTCGAAAAAAAGTTCGAACATGTTCAAGTTCGGCTCGAATTCGATAAATTCGAATACGAATCGAATATTTTTCGAGCCAGCTCGAAAAGCTCGCGAGCCGGCTCGATTCGTTTGCAGCCCTACTAGAGTTGCACAGCGATGGATGGTGATGGAGGTGCTTCGTGGTGGTGATCAAGTCGATTGATCTGATTGGCTGCGTGGATCTTTCTAATTTGCTGTTAAGGTTTTAACGACAAACCAATTAAAATGTCGAGATAAAAAATAAAAATATTATTGGCTTAGAAGGTAATAAACAAATGGAGCTCTATTCAGGTTATTGGTTTTAATGACAAACCGATTAAAATGTTGAGATAAAAAATAAAAAAAATTATTGGCATTAAATTAGTTAAACAAATGGAGATGCGGGTTATCCTCGTACCTCTCGCATGCTAAGTGAGTGCTCTACCAGCTGAGCTACATCCCCCCATGTTTAATGCTAACAAACCATCTCTAGCATTGGAGATGTAGCCACCCGATATCGACGAAAGCAGCCACGAAGAAGGAAGGACTCAACTACAAAGGTGATACCAAACAGAGGCCAAACACGATGGTCAAGCTCAGGAGGAAATAGGGGCAGAGGTAGGTGCCTGAGAAAAAGCAACAGACGATACGATAGTGGGTGTGAAGCAGATGGTTGTTTCGAACCTACTATTGCTCCTGAGCATCCTAGAGTTGCGCAGCGGTGGATGGTGATTGAGGTGCTTCTGGTGGTGATGAAGTCGATTGATCTGAGTGGCTACGTGGAACTTTTTAAGTTGCTATTAAGGTTTTAACGACAAACCAATTAAAATGTTGAGATAAAAAATAAAAATATTAACTCTATTCGGGGTATTGGTTTTAATGACAAACCAATTCAAATGTTGAGATAAAAAAAAATTATTGGCATAAAAAGTTAAACAAATGGAGATGCAAGGTATCAATCCCTATACCTCTTGCATGCTAAGCAAGCACACTACCATCTAAGCTACATCCCCTAATGTTTAATACTAACGAAGAATCTCTAGTATTGGAGATGTAGCCACCCCATAGCAACAAAAGGAGCCACTAAGAAGGAAGGATGCAACCGCAAAGCTGATCCCAAAAGAGGCCAAACACGATGGTCAAGCTCAAGAGGAAAAAGGGGCTGTGGAAGGTGCCTAAGAAGAAGCAACAGATGATACGATAGTGGTGGTGAAGCAGATGGTTGTTTCGAACCTACTGTTGCCCCTGAGCAGCCTAGAGATGCGCAGCAGTGGATGGTGATGGAGGTGCTTTGTGGTGGTGATCAAGTCGATTGATCTGAGTGGCTGCGTGGATCTTTCTAATTTGCTATTAAGGTTTTAACGACAAATCAATTAAAATGTTGAGATAAAAAATAAAAATATTATTGGCTTAGAAGGTTATAAACGAATGGAGCTCTATTTGGATTAATGGTTTTAACGACAAACCAATTAAAATGTTGAGATAAAAAATAAAAAAAATTAAGGTACAAATGGAGATGCGAGGTATCGATCCCCGTACCTCTCACATGCTAAGCGAGCGCTCTACCATCTAAGTTACACCCCCTAATGTTTTATGGTAACTAAGAATCTATAGTATTGGAGATTTAGCCACCCCATAGCAACGAAAGTAGCCACTAAGAAGGAAGGATGCAACCACAAAGCTGATCCCAAACAGAGGCCAAACACCATGGTCAAGCTTAGGAGGAAATAGGGGTGGAGGAAGGTACCTGAGAAGAAGCTACAGACGATACGATATTGGTGGTGAAGCATATGGTTGTTTCAAACCTACTGTTGCTCCTGAGCAGCCTTGAGTTGCGCAGCGTTGGATGGTGATGGAGGTGCTTCGTGGTGGTGATCAAGATTGATCTAAGTGGCTGCGTGGATCTTTCTAATTTGCTGTTAAGGTTTTAACGACAAACCAATTAAAATGTCAAGATAATAAATAAAAATATTATTGGCTTAGAAGGTAATAAACGAATGGAGCTCTATTTGGGTTATTGATTTTAATGACAAACCGATTAAAATGTTGAGATAAAAAATAAAAAAAATTATTGGCATTAAAAGTTAAACAAATGGAGATCCCAAACAGAGGCCAAACACAATGGTCAAGCTTAGGAGGAAATAGGGGTCGAGGAAGGTACCTGAGAAGAAGCAACAGACAATACGATAGTGGTGGTGAAGCATATGGTTGTTTCAAACCTACTGTTGCTCCTGAGCAGCCTTGAGTTGCGCAGCGATGGATGATGATGGAGGTGCTTCGTGGTGGTGATCAAGATTGATCTGAGTGGCTGCGTGGATCTTTCTAATTTGCTGTTAAGGTTTTAACGACAAACCAATTAAAATGTCGAGATAATAAAAAAAATATTATTGGCTTAGAAGGTAATAAACGAATGGAGCTCTATTTGGGTTATTGGTTTTAATGACAAACCGATTAAAATGTTGAGATAAAAAATAAAAAAAATTATTGGCATTAAAAGTTAAACAAATGGAGATGCGAGGTATCAATCCCCATACCTCTCGCATGCAAAGCGAGCGCTCTACCATCTAAGCTACATCCCCGGATGTTTAATGCTAATGAAGCATCTCTAGCTTTGGAGATGTAGCCACCCCGATATCGACAAAAGGAGCCACGAAGAAGGAAAGACTCAACTACAAAGGTGATACCAAACAGAGGCCAAACACGATGGTCAAGCTCAGGAGGAAATAGGGGCCGAGGAAGGTGCCTGAGAAAAAGCAACAGACGATACGATAGTGGTGGTGATGCAGATGGTTGTTTCGAACCTACTGTTGCTCCTAAGCAGCCTAGAGTTGCGCAGCGGTGGATGCTTATTGAGGTGCTTCATGGTGGTGATCAAGTCGATTGATATGAGTGGCTGCGTGGAGCTTTCTAATTTGCTATTAAGGTTTTAACGACAAACCAATTAAATTATTGAGATAAAAAATAAAAATATTAACTCTATTCGGGGTATTGGTTTTAATGACAAACCGATTCAAATGTTGAGATAAAAAATAAAAAAAATTATTGGCATAAATGGTTAAACAAATGGAGATGCAGAGTATCAATCCCTATACCTCTCACATGTTAAGCGAGCACTCTACCATCTAAGCTACATCCCCTAATGTTTAATGCTAATGAAGAATCTCTAGTATTGGAGATGTAGCCATCCCATAGCAACGAAAGGAGCCACTAAAAACGAAGGATGCAACCGCAAAGCTGATTCCAAACAGAGGCCAAACACGATGGTCAAGCTCAGGAGGAAAAAGAGGCCAAGGAAGGTGCCTGAGAAGAAGCAACACAAGATACGATAGTGGTGGTGAAGCAGATGGTTGTTTCGAACCTACTGTTGCTCCTGAGGAACCTAGAGTTGTGCAGCGGTGGATGGTGATGGAGATGCTTCGTGGTGTTGATCAAGTCGATTGATCTGAGTGGCTGTGTGGATCATTCTAATTTGTTGTTAAGGTTTTAACGACAAATCAATTAAAATGTTGAGACAAAAAATATAAATATTATTTTTTTCTTAGAAGGTAATAAACGAATGGAGCTCTATTTGGGTTATTGGTTTTAATGACAAACTGATTAAAAGTTGAGATAAAAAAAATATTGGCATAAAAAGTTAAAAACAAATGGAGATGCGGGGTATCGATCCCCGTACCTCTCGCATGCTAAGCGAGCGCTCTACCATCTGAGCTACATCCCCTAATGTTTAATGCTAACGAAGCATCTCTAGTATTGGCGATGTAGCCACCTGATATCGATGAAAGGAGCCACAAAGAAGGAAGGATGCAATCACAAAGGTGATCCCAAACAAAGGCCAAACATGATGGTCTAGCTCAGGAGGAAATAGGGGCCGAGGAAGGTGCCTGAGAAGAAGCAACAGACGATATGATAGTGGTGGTGAAGCAGATGGTTGTTTCGAACCTACTGTTGCTCCTGAGTAGCCTAGAGTTGTGCAGCAATGGATGGTGATGGAGGTGCTTCGTGGTGGTGATCTAGTCGATTGATCTGAGTGGCTGCGTAGATCTTTCTAATTTGCTATTAAGGTTTTAACTACAAACCAATTAAAATGTTGAGATAAAAAAAAATATTATTGGTCTTAGAAGGTAATAAACGAATGGAATTCTATTAAGGGTATTGGTTTTAATGACAAACCGATTCAAATGTTAAGATAAAAAATTTAAAAAAATATTGGCATAAAATGTTAAACAAATGGAGATGCAAGGTTTCAATTCCTATACCTCTTGCATGCTAAGTGAGCGCTCTATCATCTGATCTACATCCCCTAATGTTTAATGCTACCAAACAATCTCTAGTATTGGAGATGTAGCCACCCCATAGCAACAAAAGGAGCCACTAAGAAGGAAGGACGCAACCACAAATTTGTTCCCAAATAGAGGCCAAACACCACCAATTAAAATGTCGAGATAAAAAATAAAAATATTATTGGCTTAGAAGGCAATAAACGAATGGAGATCTATTTGGGTTATTGGTTTTAATGGAAAACCAATTAAAATGTTGAGATAAAAAATAAAAAAATTTATTGGTATATTAAAAAAGTTAACAAATGGTGGAGATGTGGGGTATCAAACCCTGTACCTCTCGCATGCAAAGCGAGTGCTCTACCATCTGAGCTACATCCCCTAATGATTAATGCTAACGAAACCTCTCTAGCATTGGAGATGTAGCTACCCAATATCGACGAAACGAGCCACGAAGAAGGAAGGACGCAACGACACAAGTGATACCAAACAGAGCCCAAACACGATGGTCAAGCTCAGGAGGAAATAGGGGCCGAGGAAGGTGCCTGAGAAGATGCAATAGACGATACGATAGTGGTGGTGAAGTAGACGGTTGTTTCAAACCTGGTGTCGCTCCTGAGCAGCCTGAAGTTGCGCAGCGACGAATAGTGATGGAGGTGCTTCGTGGTGGTGATCAAGTCGATTGATCTGAGTGGCTGCGTGGATTTTTCTAATTTGTTGTTCAGGTTTTAATGACAAACCAATTAAAATGTCGAGATAAAAAATAAAAATATTATTGGCTTTGAAGGTAATAAAGAAGCTCTATTTGGGTTATTGGTTTTAATGACAAACCGATTAAAATGTTGAGATAAAAAATAAAAAAAATTATTGGCATTAAAAATTAAAGAAATGGAGATGCGAGGCATCGATCCCTATACCTCTTTGCAAGCGCTAAACCATGTAAGCTACATCCCCTGATGTATAATGCTAACGAAGCATCTCTAGCATTGGAGATGTAGCCACCCGATATCGACGAAAGGAGCCACGAAGAAGGAAGGACGCAACTGCAAAGGTGATACTAAACAGAGGCCAAACTGTTTTTGCGTTGTGGAAACCCTGAAGTCTTACCACCGGATCCGTTCGAAGGTTAAAAATTTTACATGTACATGTTTGTAATCCTAGATCTACCTTAGATCTACATGAAAGAAAGTATACCTTTGATGCGAAACCCTTCGCTTATCCCGCTCGTTCAAGGTTCTTCGGATCTCAAGTGTGTTCAAGTGTACACACCTCTAGAAATATCCACACGGGACAAGAGATGGAAGAAAAACACCTAGAGTGTGCTAGCACTCTTGAATGTTTCAACCAAGGAGGATGAGAGGGAGAGAAGAGAAGAGAGGAGGAAGAAGAAGGAATGAATGAGCACACAATGCACTTGATTCCTCAATTAAAGTGGTCGGCCACTTATTGGAAGGTTATAAACCTCCATGGAATATCAAGAGTCAAGGCTCTTGATCTCCCTCATTAGGTGACACACCTTGATGATGTGGAACACCATGATTGGCCGGCCCATGCCAAGTAGTTTTGGTCAAGTCAAACTTGACCAATGAAGTGGCATTTGGTCAAGTCAAACTTGACCCTTCACCTTCCCTCTCAAATCAAGTCAAACTTGACCCATTTATCTCCCATGGTTGATCAAATCCAACCATAGATTCAAGTCAATTTGATTTAATGAATCTCTATTCATTAAGTTAAATTGATTCAATGAGTCATAATCTAAATTAGACTCATTGGACACATGAATCAAATTGAGTCCAACTCAATTAGTTTAATTTGGATTACTCTTAATCCAATTTGGTTCATCATATGAACCTAATCCTTTTGGTTCATCATATGAACCTATTCTCCATTTAATTGCCCTTTGTGTGTGACCCTATAGGTTTTTGTAACGTTGGCAATGCTCCTAAACCCATTTAGAAGCATAAGTAATGAACGGTATCTAGCAACAGATCATTACTACCCAAGTTACAAGAATGTTGAGATCCAACATCACCTTGTGACTACTAATTGTGACCCTTCACAATATATGATAATGTCCTTCTATCCTTGACATCTAGATTGATTAAATTGAGGCATAGACCGTGTCATCCTCTAATCAATCTATATCTTGAACTCCAAGCAGACTCACTCTAAACAAATGAGTTCAATATCTCATATTGACTCATTTGGGCATGACCATGCACTTAGTGGTCTCACTCTATCAAGAATGATGATGTCACTCCCGTCATATAGGAGGGATAGATCCCATCTACATCACTCACATCCCTCCACATAATTTGTTACATACCCAGTAATCGCCTTTATAGTCCACCCAGTTGAGGGTGACGTCTGACGAAGCCAAAGTATGCAACTCTTTATGTAGGGAACCATGATGACTTCAGGTCTAAGGACTAATAGTCATACTAATAGCCACATGAGAATGTATATGACACTCATATAACGATCCATGATACTTTCTCATGGCGGGTTATTCAGTATACATTCTACAATGCATACCCATGTGTCAACTTGATATCTCTATATCCATGACTTGTGAGATTAAGTCATCGAGTTGACCTACATGCTAGTCTCATTGCATTAACATTGTCCCTGAATGTTAATACTTGACTAGGAATGATTAAGAGTAGTGTTCTCTATATCATCTCACTATCGATTTAACCAATCGATTGATATAGATAAGAACCTTCTACTCAAGGACGCTATTATACTTAGTTATTTGACACCAATACAAGTAAGTATAATAACCATAAAGAAATGCCTTTATTTATATACAAGAATATGATACAATGAGTCCATACAACAATTATTATATGATTGGCTCTAGGCCTCTAACTAACACAAACACGATGGTCAAGCTCAAGAGGAAATAGGAGCCGAGGAAGGTGCCTAAGAAGAAGCAACAGACGATAGTGGTGGTGAAGCAGATGGTTGTTTCAGACCTACTATTGCTCCTGAGCAGCCTAGAGTTACGTAGTGTTGGATGGTGATGGAGGTGTTTCGTGGTGGTGATCAAGTCGATTGATCTGAGTGGCTGCGTGGATCATTCTAATTTTTTGTTAAGGTTTTAACGACAGACCAATTAAAATGTTGAGATAAAAAAAAAATATTATCGACTTAGAAGGTAATAAACGAATGGAGCTCTATTCGGGCTATTGGTTTTAATGACAGCCCGATTAAAATGTTGAGATAAAAAATTTATTATCATTAAAAGAGTTATACACAAATGGAGATGCGGGGTATCAATCCCCGTATCTCTCGCATGCAAAGCGAGCGCTCTACCATCTGAGCTACATCCCCTAATGTTTAGAGCTAACTAAGTATCTGTAGTATTGGAGATGTAGCCATCCGAAATTGACGAAAGGAGCCACGAAGAAGGAAGGACGCAACTACAAAGGTGATCCCAAACATAGGCCAAACACGATTGTCAAGCTCAGGAGGAAATAGGGGCCGAGGAAGGTGCCTGAGAAGAAGCAACAGCCGATACGATAGTGGTGGTGAAATAGATGGTTATTTCTGTTGGGGTTGCAAGGTTAAACATAGTCCCACATTAAAATCACATGGGAAAGATCATGGGTTTATAAGAGAAAGATATCTCCATTTGGCATGAGGCCTTTTGGGGAGAGCCCAAGAGCAAAACCATGAGGGCTTAGGCCCAAAGTGGACAATATCATGCAATTGTAGAGATATCTAAATTTCTTACGATCCTACAATTGGTATTAGAGCCCGGACTGCCAGAAGGTTTAACCGTTGACTGTCCATGTGGGTACAATATTGACCTTGAACAAAGAAGGTGGGGGGGTTCCTATGTTCGGATCAAGAGGACCAGACACTAGGCAAGAAGTCTTAGTTATAGCTAGGCAAGGAAGTCCTAGTAGGTCGGGTGGACCGAGGGGCAGGAAGACTTGGTGGGTCGAGGATTGGATATTGTAAGCCTGTGGTCCTTTGTTTGAAGGGGGGGGGGGGATTGTTGGGGTTACAAGGTTGCAAACATAGTCCCACATTGAAAACACATGGGAAAGATCATGGGTTTATAAGAGAAAGATATCTCCATTTGGCATGAGGTCTTTTGGGGAGAGCCCAAGAGTAAAACCATGAGGGCTTAGGCCCAAAGTGGACAATACCATGCAATTGTGGAGATATCTAAATTTCTTACGATCCTACAGTTTCGAACCTACTGTTGCTCCTGAGCAACCTAGAGTTGCGCAGCGATGGATGGTGATGGAGGTGCTTCGTGGTGGTGATCGAGTCGATTGATCTGAGTGGCTGCGTGGATCTTTCTAATTTGCTATTAAGGTTTTAACGACAAATCAATTAAAATGTTGAGATAGAAAATAAAAATATTATTGGCTTAGAAGGTAATAAATGAATGGAACTCTATTCAGGGTATTGGTTTTAATGACAAACCAATTCAAATGTTGAGATAAAAAAATAAAAAAAATTATTGGCATAAAAGGTTAAACAAATAGAGATGCAGGGTATTAATCCCCATACCTCTCGCATGCTCGCGAGCGCTCTACCATTTAAGCTACATCCCCTAATGTTTAATGCTAACAAAGAATCTCTAGTATTGGAGAAGTAGCTAATGACAATAATGGAAATAAACTTTAATTGATTTCAATCAATTGGGATTTGTTATATTTGACACTTAATTAAGATCGACATGAATCAAATAGGGGAAATTATATTTCCAAGTATATTATATTACTATGTTTATAATTATTATGATTGTATGCCTTATTTAATCTTTTCATTATTATTTTAGACAATTTGTATAAATAAGATTATTGACTTTAATAATAAGATTATCAAAAAAAAGCTTTATATTATTTCTTTCCTCTACCTATTGATTTCAACATGGTATTTTCCTCTTAATTTCCCTCTTCCAAATTTTTATTATAGCAGCTACAGGAATTTATACATCGAAGTTTGATATCATCGTCTACAATGCGGCAACCTCGGCAACTTCGGCAATAACAACTTTTCTTCTTCTTTCATGAACAACACTTTTTTATCGACGGTAGTAACTACGACAATATTAATCATAGCAAAGCAAAATTATTATTTGTTTGTTTTATTTTTCTTTGTATTTTTTTCCTTGTCTGTTTTTTTTTACTCTCTTCCGCTTCTGTTAGAAAAAAAACAAAAGCATAAAAAAATTGAGCAAAAACAAAAGGAAAAAAACGTGGAGAAGAAAAAAACAAAAAAAAAAAAAAACAGAGAGGAAAAAAAAGCAAAAAAAAAAAAAACAGAGAGAAAAAAAAGTATGTTCTCGAGTCTTATTTTTCTTTCTTTCTTTGTCTTTTCTTCTGGCGTTATATTTTTCTCGAGTATTATTTTTCTCTCTTTTCTCGAGTCTTATTCCTCTCCATAGTAGTAAGTACTTCTATTCACCACCGATAGCTGCCTAAGTCAACGCAGAAAATCCTCTACTTTCTTATTGCCATCGAAAAGTTTCTCTGCCACCCACAACAATTGGTCGTCACCATCCACCAAGCTTCTGATTTGTCGCTTCCGTTGGATAGCAAGGTTCTAGTGCCAAGTATTATTTCCAGTCACCGAAAATTCTTCCAGCAAGGTCTATTACTATCAAGTGACGAGTTATTTATTTTCGATGTCTGATACTCAACGTCATCAAGGTGGCCAAAAGTAAAGGTTAGATCGATGTCAAATTTATCACATCGTTAATCATACTGGTATTCATTGCTCTAGAAGTTTTGATTGGTCTTATAGTCAGAGAAGATATCAAATTTGTCTAAGAGTTAGACATATAGGTATTCAATGTCCTAAAAGATTTGACTCAAATTTTGTTGGTGGTCCTGCAGCATTGGGACAAACAACTATTTCACAAGGAGAGCATGCATCTTCAAATCGACCACCACCTTCTTGGCATTCTACTGCCCAATCATCTCATACTGGAGCATTCTCACATTCTATCTCTCCTAATATTGTTTGATCGACTCTTGAGAACCCAGGATGACATCTGGATTCTGGAGCAACTCATCATGTTACACCGGAATATAATATTCTCACACGAGCTTTGCCTTATGATGGACCCGACATGGTACAAATAGGTAATGCTCAGGTTTGCAAATTACTCACATTGGAAACACATCTTTTTACTCATGTGGTCGTACTTTTCGCATGCACAACACTCTTCATGTTCTTTCTATTACTAAAAATTTGCTTTCCGTCTATCCGTTTGCTCTTGATAACAATGTGTTCTTTGAATTTCATCCTCGTCATTACCTTATGAAGGATCCCACAATAGAAAATATTCTACTTCGAGGAAATATTAAAGACGGTCTTTATCATCTTCAGCCCACCTATACTAATGCGTTTGTTGGAGAACGCACTGATAAATTCTCTTGGCATGCACGTCTTGATCATCCGTCTCTACATGTTGTTCAGAATATCATTAACCAGTATGATTTACCAATTTCTTTAGCCTCCTCTTCTCATTTATGCGAAGCTTGCATGAAAGCAAAATCTCATAAATTACCTTTTGTGTCTTCTTCTAGCACTTCTAGTTTTCCTTTAGAAATTATTCACATTGATGTGTGGGGTCCTGCTCCTAGTCTATCTAATTAAGGGTTTCTTTATTATGCTATTTTTATTGACAATTTTAGCAAGTTTACTTGGATTTTTCATATAAAAAGAAAGTCTGACCTCTTTGATAATTTTTGTCGCTTTAAAAAACAAATTGAGCGCTATTTTGATCGTAAAATCCTCTCCCTTCATTCTGATTGGGGTGAAGAGTCTCAAGCGCTTCATCGTCATCTTACTTCCTCTGGCATCATCCATCAAGTCTCTTGTTCCTACAGTCCTGAAAAAAATAGATCCACCGAGAGAAAACATCGTCATGTGGTTGAAACTACCTTAGCTCTTTTTAATCATGCTTCGGTTCCACTTAAATTTTGGGATGATGTCGTCCAAACCGCAGTCTACCTTATCAATCGTTTACCCACTCTACTACTTTAAAATAAGTGTCCCTTGGAAAGATTTTATAATTGTCTTCCAGATTACTTCTTCTTTCGTATCTTTGGTTGTGCATGTTATCCTTGACTACGACCTTACTCTAAGCACAAGTTAAACCCTCGATCTTTACAATGTGTTTTCCTTGGTTATAGTAATTTGCATCATGGGTACCGTTGCCTCCATATTTTGACTGGCCGGATATATATTTCTCGACATGTTACTTTTGATGAATGTTTATTTCCATTTGCAGTTGCTACCTCAGATTCTCCTTCATATAATCAAGACAACTATCTAATATTACCAAGCAATATACTAGAAGCTCCACATATTGATTCATCAGGACAAATTGAAAGTACAAGGGGGATGATATCTTAGGTCCTACTCCATCTCCACAAGTTCCTGTAGACTCGGCGGCTAGTGGTGATCCACTCTCTAGTTCTGATTCTCATCCGTCTGACCACTCATCTCCGAGTAGCTCTGATGATGATATTCCTCGGCGGATGCTTCCTCTAAGCGATATTTATGCACGATGTCAACATGTTTCCACTCGTTATCTTCTTCCACGTGCTCTTATTACTTCTTCAAATTTTGTTGAACCTTCTAGTTTTACACAGGCAGTCAAAGATCCAAATTGGCGTGTTGTGATGGCTATAGAATTTGATGCTCTTCTTCGTAATGCAACCTGGAGCTTAGTCCCTCGTACCCCATCTATGAATATTGTGGGCTCTAAATGGATTTACCAAATTAAGTATCATGCAGATGATTCTATTGAACGTTACAAAGCTCGCATTGTTGCTAAAGGCTTTAATCAATAGTCAAGTATTGACTTTAATGATACTTTTAGTCCATTCGTCAAAATTACAACTATCAGATTGCTACTATCTATAGCTGTAAGCTCCAATTGGCCAATACGTCAATTAGATGTTTCCAATGCTTTTCTTCATGAACACTTTGAAGAAACTATTTATATGGAGCAACCTCCTGGATTCATCCACCCGCAACTTTCAACACATGTGTGTTAACTTCAGAAGTCTATATATGGTCTTTAACAAGCACCTCGTGCATGATTTCATTGTTTATCTACCTGGCTTCATACTCTGGGATTTTCTGGCTCAAAAAAAGACTCTTCCCTATTCTACAAATGTAATGAGGAATTTTCAATATTTGTTCTGATTTATGTGGATGATATATTAATAACTGGTAGTGATCAAAACGACATTACTCCTTTACTACATCTTATCTGTCAAGAGTTTCCTATTCGGGATCTTGGCAATCAATGCTCGTTTTTTCCTTAGAATAGAGTTTCTCTCACATTCTGAAAGATGTCTTCTCTCTTAGAGCAAATAGATTACTGAGCTCCTACAACGAGCTAAAATGGATGGTACACACCCTATCTCCACACCAATTATTGAGGGTGGTTTCACTGCACCTTCATTCTCCTCTTTGATGTCTAACCCCCAAATCTACCGTAGTATTATTGGCGCCCTACAATATATCATAATTACACGACTTGATATTGCTTTCGCTGTGAATCATGCATGTCAATTTATGCATGCTACTACTGAACATCACTAGGAAGGTCTTAACAGAATTCTTCGATATCTCAAAGGCACTATTCTACATGGTCTTCTTTTATATCGTCAGTCTTCACGAGAGTTGATTGCCTATAGTGATGCAGATTGGGCTGGATCTCCTAAAGTAGACGTTCTACTAGTGGATATGCTATATTTCTTGGGTGAAATCTTGTTTCCTGGCTTTCAAAGAAGCAACCTACAGTCTCTCGCTCGAGTACTGAAGCTGAATATAAAGCTGAATATAAAGCAACATCAGAAATTATTTGGCTATAATCTCTTTTTTCATAATTGCACTTTTTCCTAATTGTTGCGCCTAAACTTTAGTGTGATAATATTAGAGCAAATTATCGTGCGACAAATCCTGTTTTTGATGCTCGTACCAAGCATGTAGAGATTAATTTTCATTTTGTTCGCGAGCGTGTGGCGACTCGACAACTTTCAGTTTCTTATATCTCTACGGAAGATCAAATTGCTGATATATTTACTAAGCCATTATCTAGACAACATTTCACCAAGTTAGCACTCTAACTCAACGTTCAGACACTCCTGTTGAGTTTATCGAGGGGTAATGACAATAATGGAAATAAACTCTAATTGATTTCAATTAATTAATATTTATTATATTTGGTACACAATTAAGATCGACATGAATCAAATAGGGAAAATCAAATTTCTAAGTCTATTATATTACTATGTTTATAATTATTATGATTGTATGCATTATTTAATCTTTCCATTATTGTTTTGGACAATTTGTATAAATAAACCTATTGGCTTGAATGATAAGATTATCAAAAAAAGCTTTATATTATTTCTTTTATCTACCTATTGATTTCAACAGTAACCACCCCATAGCAACGAAAGGAGCCACTAAGAAGGAAGGACGCAACCACAAAGCTGATCCCAAATAGAGGCCAAACATGATGGTCAAGCTCAGGAGGAAATAGGGGTCGAGGAAGGTGCCTGAGAAGAAGCAATAGATGATACGATAGTGGTGGTGAAGCAGATGGTTGTTTCGAACCTACTGTTGCCCATGAGCAGCCTAGAGTTGCGCAGCGGTGGATGGTGATGGAGGTGCTTCGTGGTGGTGATCAAGTCGATTGATCTGAGTGGTTGCGTGGATCTTTCTAGTTTGCTGTTAAGGTTTTAACGACAAACCAATTTAAATGTCGAGATAAAAAATAAAAATATTATTGGGTTAGAAGGTAATAAACGAATGGAGCTATATTTGGGTTATTGATTTTAATGACAAGCCGATTAAAATGTTGAGATAAAAAATAAAAAACAATATTGACATAAAAACTTAAAGAAATGGAGACAAACCAATTAAAATGTCAAAATAAAAAATAAAAATATTATTGGCTTAGAATGTAATAAGCGAATGGAGCTCTATTCGGGTTATTGATTTTAATGACAACCCGATTAAAATGTTGAGATAAAAAATAAAAAACAATATTGAGATAAAATGGGTATAGAAATGGAGATGCAAGTATCGATCCTCGTATCACTCGCATGCTAAACGAGTGCTCTACCATCTAAGCTACATCCCCTAATGCTTAATGCTAACAAAGCATCTCTAGCATTGGAGATGTAGCCACCCGATATAGATGAAAGGAGCCATGAAGAAGGAAGGACGCAACCGCAAAGGTGATCCCAAACAGAGGCGAAACATGATGGTCAAGCTCAGGAGGAAATAGGGGTCGAGAAGGTGCCTGAGAAGAAGCAACAGACAATACGATAGTGGTGATGATGTAGATGGTTGTTTTGTACCTACTGGTGCTCCTGAGCAGCCTAGAGTTGCACAACGGTGGATGGTGATGGAGGTGCTTCGTGGTGGTGATCAAGTCGATTGATCTGAGTGGCTGCGTGGATCTTTCTAATTTGCTATTAAGGTTTTAACGACCAACCAATTAAATTATAGAGATAAAAAAATAAAAATATTATTGGCTTAGAAGGTAATAAGCGAATGGAGCTCTATTCGGGTTATTGGTTTTAACGACAAATTGATTAAAAAGTGGAGATAAAAAATAAAAAAAATTATTGGCATAAAAAGCTAAACAAATAGAGATGCGAGGTATCGATCCTTGTACCTCTAACATGCTAAGCAAGCACTCTACCATCTCAGCTACATCCCCTAATCTTTAATACTAACTAAGAATATCTAGTATTGGAGATGTAGCCACCCCATAGCAACGAAAGGAGCCACTAAGAAGGAAGGATACAACCACAAAGCTGATCCCAAACAGAGGACAAACACGATTGGCAAGCTTAGGAGGAAATAGGGGTCGAGGAAGGTGCCTGAGAAGAAGCAACATATGATAGTGGTGGTGAAGCAGATGGTTGTTTTGAACCTACTGTTGCTCCTGAGCAGCCTAGAGTTGCACAGCGATGGATGGTGTTGGAGGTGGTTCGTGGTGGTGATCAAGTCGATTGATCTGATTGGCTGCGTGGATCTTTCTAATTTGCTGTTAAGGTTTTAACGACAAACCAATTAAAATGTCGAGATAAAAAATAAAAATATTATGGCTTAGAAGGTAAAAAACAAATGGAGCTCTATTCAGGTTATTGGTTTTAATGACAAACCAATTAAAATGTTGAGATAAAAAATAAAAAAATTTATTAGATTAAATTAGTTAAACAAATGGAGATGCAGGGTATCAATCCCCGTACCTCTCGCATGCTAAGCGAGCGCTCTACTATATGAGCTACATCCCCCAATGTTTAATGCTAACAAAGCATCTCTAGAATTGGAGATGTAGCCACCCGATATCGACGAAAGTAGCACGAAGAAGGAAGGACTCAACTACAAAGGTGATACCAAACAGAGGCCAAACACGAGGCCAAACACGATGGTCAAGCTCAGGAGAAAATATTGAGGAAGGTGCCTGAGAAGAAGCAACAGACGATATGATAGTGGTGGTGAAGCATATGGTTGTTTCGAACCTACTATTGCTCCTGAGCAGCCTAGAGTTGCGCAGCGGTGGATGGTGATTGAGGTGCTTCATGGTGGTGATCAAGTCGATTGATCTGAGTGGCTGTGTGGAGCTTTCTAATTTGCTATTAAGGTTTTAACGACAAACCAATTAAAATGTTGAGATAAAAAATAAAAATATTAACTTTATTCGGGATATTGGTTTTAATGACAAACCGATTCAAATGTTGAGATAAAAAATAAAAAAAATTATTGGCATAAAAAGTTAAAGTAATGGAGATACAAGGTATCAATCCCTATACCTCTCGCATGCTAAGCGAGCACACACTACAAGAAAAACCCTCATAGACATCGGTGGAACAACAACGGTTTTAAGCAAAAACCGATGTCTTTGAGTATTTTACACCGATTTTTCTAAAAACTGGTGTCTATGAGCGCAGATTTTCGCTCATAGACATCGGTTTTTTAGCTGGTGTCTATGAGCACCTTTTTTTTGTTAATAGACACCGGTTTTAACAGCGGTTTTTAAAACCCGATGTTAATGAACCAAAAAAAAATAATTTAATTTTTTCACCGGCCAAAATTTACAAGACTTCACAAAATTCCCTCCAAACCTAAACCAATATCGTGCCCCTTCTCTCAGCATAAACCTAAACCTAAACCTAAACCTCAGCCTCATCTCCCTCTTCCCCTTCCGCCGTCCCCTTCGTCTGCAAGTCCTGGTACCGCGCCTCCCTCGACCCTAGCTGCTGGCGCCGCCTCAACTTCCGCTCCCTCGATTTCTCGCCGTCGCCGTCCCCTTTGAACAGTGGGTTCATTTCCTCGTCACATCTCCCTGCCCGATTCCGCCGACCCTTCTCTTCTTTCCATTTTTCCCGAGTCGACAGAGCCACTCGTCGCGCCATTTCGCTGCCTAGCTGAGCTTCGCAGGCGGCGCCACAGCTGACGGGGCACAACGCGAGGACGAGTGGAGGCGAGACGAAGAAGAAAGAGGCAAGTGTATCTACCTGTGATAACTCGAAATCCATGAGGTATAGTGGGGTGGAAAACCTATAGAAAGTGAGGATTTGGTATGGATTTCGACTGGTTTTCTTCTGGTAAAGGCTTTGATTGTTCTTCCTGGAGATGTTTTGATTTACTTCTTTTGTAGACGCTTTCGATATGTTTTCCTCTTCTGTGGATGTGTTTGATTGGTTTTTCTTTGTATACGATTCGGGTTGGATTATTCTCGGTGGGATGTGTTCTTGTTGGAGGTTTCGGTTGAAGGTTACTGCTTGGTTTGCGTATGTTACCCAAAATTGTTTGACAGTGATTTCTGATGTGTTCACAGTAGGTTTTCCTAGAGATTTTGGCTGGTGTTCGATGATTTGAGGTTGAGTTGTGTTGTGTTTTCCATGATGAACAAGTTGTAGAGAGTTGCACGTTACCTGTTTGTTAGAATGGGACACAGAGAGGTCAGAAGTGATTCGAGCTTTCCTTGAAGTTTTGGTTCCTAATTGGAGGGTTTCGGAATGATTTAGAGTCGAATTTGTGTCTTCGTGAGAAGTTGATTTGAAATCTTTGGGTAATTTCCACTCAATGAATTTTCCCCTGCAACATCGTTTACAGATTTCTTTTGATTTGGTTTCTGGTTTAGCTCACTTAGAATGTGATAGCAGATTAGGAAAATTAATGATGCATTGTCAGGACTGGTGGGTGGAAGACCTTTCTGTGCTAAAAATTGATCTTTATCGACGAGTTATCGCTGCAATGAGGAGAGCTGGTGACTACGTATATTCTTGATGTTTATTTGTTCCCATTCTGTAACCTCTGCTGGTTCTTAGGCAGTATTTTGTTACTTTCTCCTATAAACATGATGTCTTGAGTTTGTGAGTCAGTGATTATATGCAGCCTTAGCATTTCTTTATCTATGATCATATTTTTACTCAGGTTTGTTGATAAGTCTGTGCATATGTTTGATCAACGTAACCTAACTTCTGGTGGTGTTGGTGCACCAGTACACAAACTTGATGGTCACAAGGTTGTTGTTCTCTATGTTCAGGCATGCTGTATTACTATATTATTAGCATTGGAATACTTCTGTTAACTGCTTCTATAACTTACTGTTCTTTTAACTTTATTCCAGTGGTTTCTTGATAAAGCATCAATTTTTAGAAGAGCTGCTGAGGATGGCTTCCTCAATATATGGGATTATGAAGGTATTTGTTTATCTATAATGAAGGTTATGGAAAGTCATTTTCCCATATATTTTTTTGAAGCGAGTCTTTAAAGACAATAGAGGACCACACTCGTCTTCTGTCCATGTGATGATGCCATTCATGCCCAACACTAAAGGCATTTTTTTTTTGGAGAAATAAGCATCACTGCAATCTTCCATCGCCTATATTGTCGGGGTTGTTAATTTTAATATAATTAACCTTTATCATGTTAATCATGATGTGTTTGTCTTAATTATTTGGGCTTAACTATATGGATCTTATCTTAATGAGTGTAGATCTAATGCTTGATCATTAGATCTAATGAGGTATCTGCAGATCTAATGCTTGATCATTTGTCTGTGAGTTCAAGATGACTTTTTTTTACGCCGATCAGCAATCTGTAGCAATAGCACATAGTTGTATGCAGATCTAATGCTTAGATCATTCCTCTATGAGTTCAAGATTACTTTTTTTTAACACCGATCAGAAATAAATCTACATATTTCCCAGAAAATAGAGAGGTTTCATCTTTCTAAGTGATATGAACTTGTTATCTCTGATAGTTTTTGTGATCATAACATAGACCAAGGAAGAAATCTTCAAGAAATGAGTTTTTTTTTATTTAATGGATCAGGCAAATAATTGTTTTGATATATGAAATTGTTTTCTTCTTGTCCAATTGATTTACATAGATTTTTTCTTCTTTTAATAATTGATAGAAGATTGATTTTTCAAATCTTTGATAATGTGATATTCCATAATGAAACTCATAAAAGAGGAGCACAGAGATTATAGTCTTCATTTCCATGTGTTATTTATGTTTCCTAGTATTGTTATGTTCTTTGGAAATCTCCTTGTAAGAGTTTGCAAAAGTGTTCTGTTTGTCCATCCCTGAAGCCTTGTCCCTTTGAAGCCTAATGTCTAGCAATGGGTTCATCAAGGCCTCATATAATGTCATTGTGCATAAGAGAGATGCAAGTTCTTCTACAGTGTATTTCGATACCTTGCTCAGATACACTAGTTTTGAATAGCATATATAAATTTATGAAGAAATAGTGAAGCAAATTTTGTATAAGCTAAATAGCCTTACCGCGACATCTACATGTGTCAGGATGGGGAACTAATGAGAAGACACTGATCAACATTTTAGCGCATAGAAATGCCACCCAAAGAAAGCAGATTCAGTTGGCTTACGAGGAATTGTACAACGAGAGTCTCACCAAAAAGCTCGAATCAGAACTGAAAGGAAACTTTGAGGTGGTTATTTTTCTCAACCTTTATTGTCCAATGAATGTTTTTATCTGTAGGGGCAACATCATTTGCAGAAGCTAATATTAATTATTTGAAAAATTTATAAATGTGAAGAGATCGACATGAACTTAGATATGACTTGAACCAATACTATGAATGTAAGTACATAATTAATGGTAGATTGATAGGACTTGTGGCTTGTTATGCGTGATATGCTTATGTACACTATCACATTGTAGCGGTGTATCTGATTATGTTTGATTCTTCAGAAAGTTGTATACCGCTAGAAACATCCACACTTCCAATCAAAACTTGACACTCTTAATTTGATAGCATGTAAACGTTTACAAAAAGCATTAGATGTTTTGTTTCACAAGAGTGAAAACTAGTTGCTTCTACTTAATATGTACATGGTTTATGCATATGGCTTAGGTGAAAAGGAGAAAAGAACCCACACAAATTGGGACGAATTTAGCTCTGACATAGCATGTACAGTAGCTTAGGGATGACCTTAAGCAATTCACACAACATAAAACACATGAATTAAACAACCCATATTAATTGACCTACATCCCATTAAAGAAAATTTATATGTTGACTTAAGCAATCCTTATGCAACCATTAATGAGTGTAGCATTCTCTCATTTCATAAGCTTATATGGTTGCTTTATTTGCCTAAAATAAGTTACAAACCGGATGCTATGCTTTTGTTACAAACCAGATACTAGTTGGAGACTAAATGATTGCCTAAGAAGAAAGGAATTAGAGATTAGGAGCTGCAGTGAGTAGAGTGGCTGGATAAGCTATCTTAAATGGTAACCTTAGGATTAAAGTATTGATTACATTTTTTAAACCTGCTCAACTTCCTCTAAATATCTAACACATAGATACTCGAATTTAACCTAACCTATTAAGATAAATGGGTAATCAAACCTAAAGGGTACCCATTACCATATTTAGCTATACCAATGAATTTCAAGTTCAACTAGAAGTAAGAGTGAGTGTCAATATGCCTGTGGGTACCTCAAGAATAGGGAACTCTTTGTTTTTATGATTTAACCCCTCTTCATTATTTTACTCACCTCTTTTGTTTTTACCTATATTCATGTTTTTCATTAATCAGATAGAGACCCCTAACTACATTATTTAGGCTACAAGCTCGACCTCTACCACATGGCTATAGGGAGGAAATGATCATGTTGATCCCTAATCTTATCCCTAGCCGATCATTAAACATTAAATGTGTGGGAATTTACTAGAATCTACTCCTACATGAAGCAAATGAATAAAAACTACAAGTAAAGTTTACCTACCCTGTTACTTCAAGTAAACATTGCAATTTTCCATGTATGCTGGCCTTTAATATAGAGGGCTACAAGAGGATTATATCTTAGGTCAAGACACTCCAAATCCATCATAAACCAAAGGGAAAATAGTTTCTACTTACTAGAGGATTGAATGGACCCAAAAGGAAGCTCTAACTTGCTATTTTGGGTGCTGAACTAAGGAGGCAGCTGCCTTCTTGCCGCATTCCTTGCTGCTGTGGTTGGTAGCAGAAATCACAGAAAATAGGGGGCTTAGTGCAGGATATTCAGGATACCAAGATGATATCAGAGGTAGTACAATAAATAGTATATCTCTTCATCAGAGGTAGCTTTGTTCTTCTATGCTTCACTAGATTTGTTGTGTAGTCATATTTCTTTGTTCAACCATTATCATGCCTAGTAAGTTGTTGTATGATGCTGTCGGTTCTTATCAATCTGTACACTTGAATTAGAAGGAGCAAATTATCTATGTTATATTCTAAGCAGCATATACTAAGTGTCATATATGAAAGTTTTAGATTCTATGTTATATTCGTTATCTTGCACAGTAGCCTTTAAAAACTCAGTATTCTATTTTATTTGATACATGTACACATTTGTTTTAGTTATTTGACATATGGTGGATTTATGTGTTTTTACAGTTTACAAATCTCAAGTACTCCAGAGTTGAAATTGATGAAGTGCGGTTCGAGTGGGCTGAATGCATGCTAGATTACATTTGAAGTGCGGTTCTACCTTGATGTGTTAAAAGAATGTTCTACCTTGATTTTGATATCTATTAGCTAGCTTTTGATGTAAAAAGAATGTTTGGGTATTTTATGGATATTGTTGTAAGAAGATTATTTATATAATTTGTGAATATTTGTGTATTTTATGGATATTATTGAATGAAGAATATTTGTATAATTTGTGAATATTTGTGTATTTTTTTTTGTTATTGTCGGTTTTTCATTGTTTCGGAAATCAAATATGCGCTGTTAAAAAATATACATATTACATCGGTTTTCCACCGCTGCAAAACCGGTGTTATTAACTAATATTACATCGGTCATTTGCTGCTGCCAAAACTGGTGTTATTAACATACAATATTACATCGGTTTTACACCGTTGATAAAACGGTGTCGTTAAGTGATACTACACCGGTTAATAACCGATTCGAAGACTGGTGTTGTTAAGTGATACTACACCGGTTTTAAACCGATGTCTAAAATGGCAGACTTTTAACATCGGCTTCATAGACATCGGTCGAAAATGAAATAGACACCGGTGGAAAACCGATGTCTATGAAGGTTTTTGTTGTAGTGACACTACCATCTGAGCTACATCCCCTAATGTTTAATGCTAACGAAGAATCTCTAGTATTGGAGATGTAGCCACCCCATAACAATGAAAGGAGCCACTAAGAAGGAAGGATGCAACCGCAAAGCTGATCCCAAAAGAGGCCAAACACGATGGTCAAGCTCAAGAGGAAAAAGGGGCCGAGGAAGGTGCCTGAGAAGAAGCAATAGATGATATGATAGTGGTGGTGAAGCAGATGGTTGTTTCCAACCTACTGTTGCCCCTGAGCAGCCTAGAGTTGCGCAGCGGTGGATGGTGATGGAGGTGTTTTGTGGTGGTGATCAAGTCGATTGATCTGTGTGGCTACGTGGATCTTTCTAATTTGCTATTAAGGTTTTAACGACAAACCAATTAAAATGTTGAGATAAAAAATAAAAATATTATTGGGTTGGAAGGTAATAAACGAATGGAGCTCTATTCGGGTTAATGGTTTTAACGACAAACCGATTAAAATGTTGAGATAAAAAATAAAAAAAATTAAGGTACAAATGGAGAAGGTAACCAAGCCACAGAGAGGACTTGCAGGCCTCGCCAACGACCGACCGACAGCCAGACCGCAAGGGGGGGATGACCCATGGGTCCGGGGAACAAGGGGAAGACAACTGAAATTGAAAGGGAAAGGCGACATAAATCATACTAACCAACAACACAGACCGCCGAATAAGGGAAACAAAAAGACTAGGCCTACTAAGGCCTTTTCGTTTTTTGGCCAAATTTTTCAGAACAACACTTTAATACCCTACAAAACACATAAACCTAGTAGTCGCTGCAGGCTTCCGGCTCGACCAAACGTCTATGGTCGAGTCCTCAGCTCAGCAGCTACATTAGTCGCTGCAGCCTTCCAGCTCGGTCAAACGTCTATGACCGAGTCCTCAGCTCAGCAGCTACAGGAGCTACAGGTAAGAATACACTCTCCTGCATCCACTGGGTTTTGTGGGCTCTCTTTTGGGGACGCCCGCAGCTCAGTGGATGCAGATAGGACATTACATTCTGAACTACCCTAACTACTGAGAAACAAACGATGCAAGGTATCGATCCCCGTACCTCTCGCATGCTAAGCAAGCACTCTACCATCTGAGCTACATCCCCTAATGGTTTTTGGTAACTAAGAATCTTTAGTATTGGAGATTTAGCCACCCCATCGCAACGAAAGGGGCCACTAAGAAGGAAGGATGCAACCACAAAGCTGATCCCAAACAGAGGCCAAACACAATGGTCAAGCTTAGGAGGAAAAAGGCATCGAGGAAGGTACCTGAGAAGAAGCAACAGACGATACGATAGTGGTGGTGAAGCATATGGTTGTTTCAAACCTACTGTTGCTCCTGAGCAGCCTAGAGTTGCGTAGCGATGCATGGTGATGGAGGTGCTTCGTGATGGTGATCAAGATTGATCTGAGTGGCTGCATGGATCTTTCTAATTTGCTGATAAGGTTTTAACGACAATCCAATTAAAATGTCAAGACAAAAAAAAAATATTATTGGTTTAGAAGGTAATAAACGAATGGAGCTTTATTTGGGTTATTGGTTTTAATGAAAAACCGATTAAAATTTTGAGATAAAAAATTAAAAAATTATTGGCATTAAAAGTTAAGGTCTACCATCTGAGCTACATCCCAGGATGTTTAATGCTAACGAAGCATCTCTAGCATTGGAGATATAGCTACCCGATATCGACGAAAGGAGCCACGAAGAAGGAAGGACTCAACTACAAAGGTGATACCAAACAGAGGCCAAATATGATGGTCAAGCTTAGGAGGAAATAGGGGCCGAGGAAGGTGCCTAAGAACAAGCAACAGACGATACGATAGTGGTGGTGAAGCAGATGGTTGTTTCGAACCTACTGTTGCTCCTGAGCAACCTAGAGTTGCGCAGCGGTGGATGCTTATTGAGATGCTTCGTGGTGGTGATCAAGTCGATTGATCTGAGTGGCTGCGTGGAGCTTTCTAATTTGCTATTAAGGTTTTAATGGCAAACCAATTAAAATATTGAGATAAAAAATAAAAATATTAAATCTATTCAGGGTATTTGGTTTAAATGACAAACCAATTCAAATGTTGAGATAAAAAATAAAAATAAATTATTGGCATAAATGGTTAAACAAATGGATTACATATGTAGAGTATCATTCCCTATACCTCTTACATTCTAAGCGAGCACTCTACCATCTAAGCTACATCCCCTAATGTTTAATGCTAATGAAGAATCTCTAGTATTGGAGATGTAGCCACCCCATAGCAACGAAAGGATCCACTAAGAAGGAAGGATGCAACCGCAAAGCTGATCCCAAACAGAGGGCAAACATGATGGTCAAGCTCAGGAGGAAAAAGGGGCCGAGGAAGGTGCATGAGAAGAAGCAACACAGGATACGACAGTGGTCGTGAAGCAGATGGTTGTTTCGAACCTACTGTTGCTCCTGAGTAGCCTAGAGTTGTGCAGCGGTGGATGGTGATGGAGGTTCTTCATGGTGTAGATCAAGTCGATTGATCTGAGTGGCTATGTGGATCATTCTAATTTGTTGTTAAGGTTTTAACGACAAACCAATTAAAATGTTGAGATAAAAAATAAAAATATTATTTTGGCTTAGAAAGTAATAAACGAATGGAGCTCTATTTGGGTTATTGGTTTTAATGACAGACCGATTAAAATGTTGAGATAAAAAAATATATTGGCATTAAAAGTTAAACAAATGGAGATGCAAGGTATCGATCCCCGTACCTCTCGCATGCTAAGCGAGCGCTCTACCATCTGAGCTACATCCCCTAATGTTTAATGATAACAAAGCGTCTCTAGTATTGGCGATGTAGCCACCCGATATCGATGAAAGGAGCCACAAAAAAGGAAGGACGCAATCACAAAGTTGATCCCAAACAAAGGCTAAACTTGATGGTCTAGCTCAGGATGAAATAGGGGCCGAGGAAGGTGCCTGAGAAGAAGCAACAGACGATATGATAGTGGTGGTGAAGCATATGGTTGTTTCGAACCTACTGTTGCTGCTGAGTAGCCTAGAGTTGCACAGCAATGGATGGTGATGGAGGTGCTTCGTGGTGGTGATCTAGTCGATTGATCTGAGTGGCTGCGTGGATCTTTCTAATTTGCTATTAAGGTTTTAACTACAAACCAATTAAAATGTTGAGATAAAAAATAAAAATATTATTGGTCTTAGAAGGTAATAAACTAATGGAATTCTATTCAGGGTATTGGTTTTAATGACAAACCGATTCAAATGTTAAGATAAAAGATAAAAAAAAATTATTGGCATAAAATGTTAAAAAAATGGAGATGCAAGGTTTAAATCCCTATACCTCTTGCATGCTAAGTGAGCGCTCTATCATCTGAGCTACATCCCCTAATGTTTAATGCTACCAAAGAATCTCTAGTATTGGAGATGTAGCCACCCCATAGCAACGAAAGGAGCCACTATGAAGGAAGGACGCAACCACAAATCTGTTCCCAAATAGAGGTCAAACACGATGGTCAAGCTCAGGAGGAAATAGGGGCCGAGAAAGGTGCCTGAGAAGAAGCAACAAACGATAGTGGTGGTGAAGCAGATGGTTGTTTCGAACCTATTGTTGCTCCTGAGCAGCCTTGAGTTGCGCAGCGGTGGATGGTGATGGAGGTGCTTAGTGGTGGTGATCAAGTCGATTGATCTGAGTGGCTGCGTGGATCTTTCTAATTTGATGTTAAGATTTTAATGACAAACCAATTAAAATGTCGAGATAAAAAATAAAAATATTATTGGCTTAGAAGGTAATGAACGAATGGAGCTCTATTTGGGTTATTGGTTTTAATGACAAAACAATTAAAATGTTGAGATAAAAATAGGGGATCTGAGCTACATCCCCTAATGTTTAATGCTAACGAAGAATCTCTAGTATTGGTGATGTAGCCACCTCATAGCAACGAAAGGAGCAACTAAGAAGGAAGGATGCAACCGCAAAGTTGATCCCAACCAGAGGCCAAACATGATGGTCAAGCTCAGGAGGAAAAAGGGGCTGAGGAAGGTGCCTGAGAAGAAGCAACACACGATATGATAGTGGTGGTGAAGCAGATGGTTGTTTCGAACCTACTATTGCTCCTGAGTAGCCTAGAGTTGTGCAGCGGTGGATGGTGATGGAGGTTCTTTGTGGTGTAGATCAAGTCGATTGATCTGAGTGGCTGTGTGGATCATTCTAATTTGTTGTTAAGGTTTTAACGACAAACCAATTAAAATGTTGAAATAAAAAATAAAAATATTATTTTGGCTTAGAAGGTAATAAACGAATGGAGCTCTATTTTTGTTATTGGTTTTAATGACAAACCGATTAAAATGTTGAGATAAAAAAAATATTGGCATAAAAAATTAAACAAATGGAGATGCGGGGTATCGATCCCCATACCTCTCGCATGCTAAGTGAGCGCTTTACCATCTGAGCTACATCCCCTAATGTTTAATGCTAACGAAGCGTCTCTAGTATTGGCAATGTAGCCACCCGATATCAATGAAAGGAGCCACAAAGATGGAAGGACGCAATCACAAAGGTGATCCCAAACAGAGGCCAAACATGATGGTCTAGCTCAGGAGGAAATAGGGGCCGAGGAAGGTGCCTGAGAAGAAGCAACAAACGATATGATAGTGGTGGTGAAGCATATGGTTGTTTCGAACCTACTGTTGCTCCTGAGTAGCCTAGAGTTGCGCAGCAATGGATGGTGATGGAGGTGCTTCATGGTGGTGATCTAGTCGATTTATCTGAGTGGCTGCGTGGATCTTTCTAATTTGCTATTAAGGTTTTAACTACAAACCAATTAAAATGTTGAGATAAAAAATAAAAATATTATTGGTCTTAGAAGGTAATAAACAAATGGAATTCTATTCAGGGTATTGGTTTTAATGACAAGCCGATTCAAATGTTAAGATAAAAAAAAAAAATTATTGGCATAAAATGTTAAACAAATGGAGATGCAAGGTTTCAATCCCTATACCTATTGCATTCTAAGTGAGCGCTCTATCATCTGAGCTACATCCCCTAATGTTTAATGCTACCAAACAATCTCTAGTATTGGAGATGTAGCCACCCCATAGCAACAAAAGGAGCCACTAAGAAGGAAGGACGCAACCACAAATTTGTTCCCAAATAGAGGCCAAACACCACCAATTAAAATGTCGAGATAAAAAATAAAAATATTATTTTGGCTTAGAAGGTAATAAACGAATGGAGCTCTATTTGGGTTATTTGTTTTAATGACAAACCGATTAAAAAGTTGAGATAAAAAAAATATTGGCATTTAAAAAGTTAACAAATAGTGGAGATGCGAGGTATCAAACCCCGTACCTCTCGCATGCTAAGCGAGCGCTCTACCATCTGAGCTACATCCCCTAATGTTTAATGATAACGAAGCGTCTCTAGTATTGGCGATGTAGCCACCCGATATCGATGAAAGGAGCCACAAAGAAGGAAGGACGCAATCACAAAGGTGATCCCAAACAAAGGCCAAACATGATGGTCTAGCTCAGGAGGAAATAGGGGCCGAGGAAGGTGCCTGAGAAGAAGCAACAGACGATATGATAGTGGTGGTGAAGCATATGGTTGTTTCGAACCTACTGTTGCTGCTGAGTAGCCTAGAGTTGCACAGCAATGGATGGTGATGGAGGTGCTTCGTGGTGGTGATCTAGTCGATTGATCTGAGTGGCTGCGTGGATCTTTCTAATTTGCTATTAAGGTTTTAACTACAAACCAATTAAAATGTTGAGATAAAAAATAAAAATATTATTGTTCTTAGAAGGTAATAAACGAATGGAATTCTATTCAGGGTATTGGTTTTAATGATTCAAATGTTAAGATAAAAAATAAAAAAAAATTATTGGCATAAAATGTTAAAAAAATGGAGATGCAAGATTTAAATCCCTATACCTCTTGCATGCTAAGTGAGCGCTCTATCATCTGAGCTACATCCCCTAATGTTTAATGCTACCAAAGAATCTCTAGTATTGGAGATGTAGCCACCCCATAGCAACGAAAGGAACCACTATGAAGGAAGGATGCAACCACAAATCTGTTCCCAAATAGAGGCCAAACACGATGGTCAAGCTCAGGAGGAAATAGGGGCCGAGAAAGGTGCCTGAGAAGAAGCAACAAACGATAGTGGTGGTGAAGCAGATGGTTGTTTCGAACCTATTGTTGCTCCTGAGCAGCCTTGAGTTGCGTAGAGGTGGATGGTGATGGAGGTGCTTCGTGGTGGTGATCAAGTCGATTGATCTGAGTGGCTGCGTGGATCTTTCTAATTTGATGTTAAGATTTTAATGACAAACCAATTAAAATGTCGAGATAAAAAATAAAAATGTTATTGGCTTAGAAGGTAATGAACGAATGGAGCTCTATTTGGGTTATTGGTTTTAATGACAAAACAATTAAAATGTTGAGATAAAAAATAAAAAAAATTATTGGCATTAAAAAAGTTAACAAATAATGGAGATGCGGAGTATCGAACCCCGTACCTGTCGCAGGCAAAGAGAGCGCTCTACCATCTGAGCTACATCCCCTAATGTTTAATGCTAACGAAGAATCTCTAGTATTGGTGATGTAGCCACCTCATAGCAACGAAAGGAGCAACTAAGAAGGAAGGATGCAACCGCAAAGCTGATCCCAACCAGAGGCCAAACATGATGGTCAAGCTCAGGAGGAAAAAGGGGCCGAGGAAGGTGCCTGAGAAGAAGCAACACACGATATGATAGTGGTGGTGAAGCAGATGGTTGTTTCGAACCTACTGTTGCTCCTGAGTAGCCTAGAGTTGTGCAGCGGTGGATGGTGATGGAGGTTCTTCGTGGTGTAGATCAAGTCGATTGATCTGAGTGGCTGTGTGGATCATTCTAATTTGTTGTTAAGGTTTTAACGACAAACCAATTAAAATGTTGAGATAAAAAATAAAAATATTATTTTGGCTTACAAGGTAATAAACGAATGAAGCTCTATTTGGGTTATTGGTTTTAATGACAAACCGATTAAAATGTTGAGATAAAAAAAAATATTGGCATAAAAAATTAAACAAATGGAGATGCGGGGTATCGATCCCCGTACCTCTCGCATGCTAAGCGAGCGCTCTACCATCTGAGCTACATCCCCTAATGTTTAATGCTAACGAAGCGTCTCTAGTATTGGCGATGTAGCCACCCGATATCGATGAAAGGAGCCACAAAGAAGGAAGGATGTAATCACAAAGGTGATCCCAAACAGAGGTCAAACATGATGGTCTAGCTCAGGAGGAAATAGGGGCCGAGGAAGGTGCCTGAGAAGAAGCAACAAACGATATGATAGTGGTGGTGAAGCATATGGTTGTTTCGAACCTACTGTTGCTCCTGAGTAGCCTAGAGTTGCGCAGCAATGGATGGTGATGGAGGTGCTTCATGGTGGTGATCTAGTCGATTGATCTGAGTGGCTGCGTGGATCTTTCTAATTTGCTATTAAGGTTTTAACTACAAACCAATTAAAATGTTGAGATAAAAAATAAAAATATTATTGGTCTTAGAAGGTAATAAACGAATGAAATTCTATTCAGGGTATTGGTTTTAATGACAAGCCGATTCAAATGTTAAGATAAAAAATAAAAAAAAATTATTGCATAAAATGTTAAACAAATGGAGATGCAAGGTTTCAATCCCTATACCTATTGCATTCTAAGTGAGCGCTCTATCATCTGAGCTACATCCCCTAATGTTTAATGCTACCAAAGAATCTCTAGTATTGGAGATGTAGCCACCCCATAGCAACGAAAGGAGCCACTAAGAAGGAAGGACGCAACCACAAATCTATTCCCAAATAGAGGCCAAACACGAAGGTCAAGCTCTGGAGGAAATAGGAGCCGAGGAAGGTGCCTGAGAAGAAGCAACAAACGATAGTGGTGGTGAAGCAGATGGTTGTTTCGAACCTATTGTTGCTCCGGAGCAGCCTTGAGTTGCGCAGCAGTGGATGGTGATGGAGGTGGTTCGTGGTGGTGATCAAGTCGATTGATCTGAGTGGCTGTGTGGATATTTCTAATTTGCTGTTAAGGTTTTAATGACAAACCAATTAAAATGTCGAGATAACAAATAAAAACATTATTGGCTTAGAAGGTAGTAAACGAATGAAGCTCTATTTGGGTTATTGGTTTTAATGACAAAACAATTAAAATGTTGAGTTAAAAAATAAAAAAATTTATTGAAATTAAAAGAGTTACAAATGGTGGAGATGCGAGGTATCGAGCCCCGAACCTCTCGCATGCAAAGCAAGCGCTCTACCATCTGAGCTACATGCCCTAATGTTTAATGCTAACGAAGAATCTCTAGTATTGAAGATGTAGCCACCCCATAGCAACGAAAGGAGCCATTAAGAAGGAAGGATGCAACCGCAAAGCTGATCCCAATAGAGGCCAAACACGATGGGCAAGTTCAGGTGGAAAAAGGGGCCGAGGAAGGTGCCTGAGAAGAAGCAATAGATGATACGATAGTGGTGGTGAAGCAGATGGTTGTTTCGAACCTACTGATGCCCCTGAGCAGCCCAGAGTTGCGCAGCGGTGGATGGTGATGGAGGTGCTTCGTGGTGGTGATCAAGTCGATTGATCTCAGTGGATGCGTGGATCTTTCTAATTTGCTATTAAGGTTTTAACGACAAACTAATTAAAATGTTGAAATAAAAAATAAAAATATTATTGGGTTAGAAGGTAATAAACGAATGGAGCTCTATTCGGGTTTATGGTTTTAACGACAAACCGATTAAAATGTTGAAATAAAAAAAAAAAAATTAAGGTACAAATGGAGATGCAAGGTATCGATCGAATACCTCTCGCATGCTAAGCGAGCACTCTACCATCTGAGCTACATCCCCTAATGTTTTTGGTAACTATGAATCTATAGTATTGGAGATTTAGCCACCCCATCGCAACGAATGGAGCCACTAAGAAGGAAGGATGCAACCACAAAGCTGCTCCCAAACAGAGGCCAAACACAATGGTCAAGCTTAGGAGGAAATTGGGGTCGAGGAAGGTAGCTGAGAAGAAGCAACAGACGATACGATAGTGGTGGTGAAGCATATGGTTGTTTCAAACCTACTGTTGCTCCTGAGCAGCCTAGAGTTGCGCAATGATGCATGGTGATGGAGGTGCTTTGTGGTGGTGATCAAGATTGATCTGAGTGGCTGCATGGATCTTTCTAATTTGCTGTTAAGGTTTTAACGACAATCCAATTAAAATGTCAAGACAAAAAAAAAATATTATTGGTTTAGAAGGTAATAAACGAATGGAGCTTTATTTGGGTTATTGGTTTTAATGAAAAACCGATTAAAATTTTGAGATAAAAAATTAAAAAATTATTGGCATTAAAAGTTAAGGTCTACCATCTGAGCTACATCCCAGGATGTTTAATGCTAACGAAGCATCTCTAGCATTGGAGATGTAGCCACACGATATCGACGAAAGGAGCCACGAAGAAGGAAGGACTCAACTACAAAGGTGATACCAAACAGAGGCCAAACACGATGGTCAAGCTTAGGAGGAAATAGGGGTCGAGGAAGGTGCCTGAGAAAAAGCAACAGACGATACAATAGTGGTGGTGAAGTAGATGGTTGTTTCGAACCTACTATTGCTCCTGAGCTGCCTAGAGTTGCGCAGCGGTGGATGCTTATTGAGATGCTTCGTGGTGGTGATCAAGTCGATTGATCTGAGTGGCTGCGTGGAGCTTTCTAATTTGCTATTAAGGTTTTAATGATAAACCAATTAAAATATTGAGAAAAAAAAATAAAAATATTAACTCTATTCGGGGTATTTGGTTTTAATGACAGACCGATTCAAATGTTGATATAAAAAATAAAAAAAATTATTGGCATAAATGGTTAAACAAATAGAGATGCAGAGTATCAATCCCTATACCTCTCACATGCTAAGCGAGCACTCTACCATATAAGCTACATCCCCTATAATGCTAATGAAGAATCTCTAGTATTGGAGATGTAACCACCCCATAGTAACGAACGGAGCAACTAAAAAGGAAGGATGCAACCACAAAGCTGATCCCAACCAGAGGCCAAACATGATGGTCAAGCTCAGGAGGAAAGAGGGGCCGAGGAAGGAGCATGAGAAGAAGCAACACACGATACGATAGTCGTCGTGAAGCAGATGGTTGTTTCGAACCTACTGTTGCTCCTGAGTAGCCTAGAGTTGTGCAGCGGTGGATGGTGATGGAGGTTCTTCGTGGTGTTGATCAAGTCGATTGATCTGAGTGGCTGTGTGGATCATTTTAATTTGTTGTTAAGGTTTTAACGACAAACCAATTAAAATGTTGAGATAAAAAATAAAAATATTATTTTGGCTTAGAAAGTAATAAACGAATGGAGCTCTATTTGGGTTATTGGTTTTAATGACAAACCGATTAAAATGTTGAAATAAAAAAAAATATTGGCATAAAAAATTAAACAAATGGAGATGCGGGGTATCGATCCCCGTACCTCTCGCATGCTAAGCGAGCGCTCTACCATTTGAGCTACATCCCCTAATATTTAATGCTAACGAAGCGTCTCTAGTATTGGCGATGTAGCCACCCGATATCGATGAAAGGAGCCACAAAGAAGGAAGGACGCAATCACAAAGGTAATCTCAAACAGAGGCCAAACATGATGGTCTAGTTCAGGAGGAAATAGGGGCCGAGGAAGTTGCCTGAGAAGAAGCAACAGACGATATGATAGTGGTGGTGAAGCAGATGGTTGTTTCGAACCTACTGTTGCTCCTGAGTAGCCTAGAGTTGCGCAGCAATGGATGGTGATGGAGGTGCTTCGTGGTGGTGATCTAGTCGATTGATCTGAGTGGCTGCGTGGATCTTTCTAATTTGCTATTAAGGTTTTAACTACAAACCAATTAAAATGTTGAGATAAAAAATAAAAATATTATTGGTCTTAGAAGGTAACAAACGAATGGAATTCTATTCAGGGTATTGGTTTTAATGACAAGCCGATTCAAATGTTAAGATAAAAAATAAAAAAAAATTATTGGCATAAAATGTTAAACAAATGGTGATGCAAGGTTTCAATCCCTATACCTATTGCATGCTAAGTGAGCGCTCTATCATCTGAGCTACATCCCCTAATTTTTAATGCTACCAAAGAATCTCTAGTATTGGAGATGTAGCCACCCCATTGCAACGAAAGGAGCCACTAAGAAGGAAGGACGCAACCACAAATCTGTTCCCAAATAGAGGCCAAACACGAAGGTCAAGCTCAGGAGGAAATAGGGGCCGAGGAAGGTGCTTGAAAAGAAGCAACAAACGATAGTGGTGGTGAAGCAGATGGTTGTTTCAAACCTATTGTTGCTCCTGAGCAGCCTTCAGTTGCGCAGCGGTGGATAGTGATGGAGGTGCTTCGTGGTGGTGATCAAGTCGACTGATCTGAGTGGCTGCGTGGATATTTCTAATTTGCTGTTAAGGTTTTAATGACAAACCAATTAAAATGTCGAGATAAAAAATAAAAATATTATTGGCTTAGAAGGTAATAAACGAATGGAGCTCTATTTGGGTTATTGGTTTTAATGACCAAACAATTAAAATGTTGAGTTAAAAAATAAAAAAAATTATTGGAATTAAAAGAGTTAATAAATGTTGGAGATGCGGGGTATCGAACCCCGTACCTCTCGCATGCAAAGCGAGCGCTCTACCATCTGAGCTACATCCCCTAATGTTTAATGTTAACGAAGAATCTCTAGTATTGAAGATGTAGCCACCCCATAGCAACGAAAGGAGCCACTAAGAAGGAAGGATGCAACCGCAAAGCTGATCCCAATAGAGGCCAAACACGATGGGCAAGCTCAGGAGGAAAAAGGGGCCGAGGAAGGTGCCTGAGAAGAAGCAATAGATGATACGATAGTGGTGGTGAAGCAGATGGTTGTTTCGAACCCACTGTTGCCCCTGAGTAGCCCAGAGTTGCGCAGCGGTGGATGGTGATGGAGGTGCTTCGTGGTGGTGATCAAGTCGATTGATCTCAGTGGCTGCATGGATTTTTCTAATTTGCTATTAAGGTTTTAACGACAAACTAATTAAAATGTTGAGATAAAAAATAAAAATATTATTGGGTTAGAAGGTAATAAACGAATGGAGCTCTATTCGGGTTAATGGTTTTAACGACAAACCGATTAAAATGTTGAGATAAAAAATAAAAAAAAATTAAGGTACAAATGGAGATGCAAGGTATCGATCCAATACCTCTCGCATGCTAAGCGAGCACTCTACCATCTGAGCTACATCCCCTAATGTTTTTTGGTAACTATGAATCTATAGTATTGGAGATTTAGCCACCCCATCGCAACGAATGGAGCCACTAAGAAGGAAGGATGCAACCACAAAGCTGCTCCCAAACAGAGGCCAAACACAATGGTCAAGCTTAGGAGGAAATAGGGGTCGAGGAAGGTACCTGAGAAGAAGCAACAGATGATACGATAGTGGTGGTGAAGCATATGGTTGTTTCAAACCTACTGTTGCTCCTGAGCAGCCTAGAGTTGCGCAGCGATGCATGGTGATGGAGGTGCTTCGTGGTGGTGATCTAGATTGATCTGAGTGGCTGCATGGATTTTTCTAATTTGCTGTTAAGGTTTTAACGACAAAACAATTAAAATGTCGAGATAAAAATTAAAAATATTATTGGCTTAGAAGGTAATAAACGAATGGAGCTTTATTTGGGTTATTGGTTTTAATGACAAACCGATTAAAATTTTGAGATAAAAAATAAAAAATTATTGGCATTAAAAGTTAAGGTCTACCATCTGAGCTACATCCTCTGATGTTTAATGCTAACGAAGCATCTCTAGCATTGGAGATGTAGCCACCCGATATCGACGAAAGGAGCCACGAAGAAGGAAGGACTCAACAACAAAGGTGATACCAAACAGAGGCCAAACACGATGGTCAAGCTTAGGAGGAAATAGGGGTCGAGGAAGGTGCCTGAGAAAAAGCAACAGACGATACAATAGTGGTGGTGAAACATATGGTTGTTTCGAACCTACTGTTGCTCTTGAGCAGCCTATAGTTGCGCAGTGTTGGATGGTGATGAAGGTGTTTCGTGGTGGTGATCAAGTCGATTGATCTGAGTGGCTGCGTGGATCATTCTAATTTTTTTTTTAAGATTTTAACGACAGACCAATTAAAATGTTGAGATAAAATAAAAAAAATATTATTGACTTAGAAGGTAATAAACGAATGGAGCTCTATTCGGGTTATTGGTTTTAATGACAACCCGATTAAAATGTTGAGATAAAAAATTCAAAAATTTATCCGGGTATCAATCCCGGTACCTCTTGCATGTAAAGCGAGCGCTCTACCATCTCAGCTACATCCCCTAATGTTTAGAGCTTACTAAGTATCTCTAGTATTGGAGATGTAGTCATCCGATATTGACGAAAGGAGCCACGAAGAAGGAAGGACGCAACCGCAAAGGTGATCCCAAACATAGGCCAAACACGATTGATAAGCTCAGGAGGAAACAGGGGCCGAGGAAGGTGCTTCAGAAGAAGTAACAGACAATAGTGGTGGTGAAGCAGACGGTTGTTCCGAGTCTAGTGTCGCTCCTGAGCAGCCTGGAGTTGCGCAACGGCGGATGGGTATGGAGGTGCTTCGTGGTGTGGGTGCTACTGCATGGTCATCAACACTGGCATGTGGCAGCAGCTGAAGCCAGAAATGATAATGGAGATTGATCTACCTCGTGGAGCAGCAGCGGTGGGAGTACATCAACAGACAACAGCCTGCACCGCACTGTCGACAACCTCAAGCTGCAGCTCCACATACAGAGTACTAATTCTATTACCATAATATAAAAGTAGTGCTGTATATTGTAAGCAATGGAAGAAAACTAACAGTTATGATATGTATTTTACTGTGAATGTCTAACCTTTTGAATGGATGATCACATTTAAAAGCGAATTGATTTTTGGATTACTCTTTCATGATATGTCAATTTTTTACTTTTAGGTACATTTGTGATGATTAAAATTTAGATTATCATATTAAATAGAGGTGCTTTTACATTGCTTTTCAAAAGACCTATAAATAGATATATTTCTCTTATTCTCTTTAAAATTAAACCTTTTTATTTTCTTGATATTTTATTTTACGTTATCAGCATGAATTTTGCTCGAATTTTATACAATCTTAACATCAAGATCATCTTCGACAATCTAAACTTGTTAGCAAATTGTTGCCCCCATTGATGTTTTGCTTTTATCTGAAAAAGTTAATCCTACTATACTTATTAATTTTAATCACATTTTGGTGACTTATGCAATTCAAGCACCTACAATTCTTTAAGGCCATGATGATTTTATTTGTCACCGGATCATCTTTCTCACAATTTTTTTTAGCAATTAAGAATATATTCTCTAATTTTATCTCATTGATGACATCTTTGAAATTTACATGGTATAGTGGAAATGTGTTAATTGCTGTTCCTTATGATTCTTTAGGGCACCCTGTGTGTCAATTTATTGGCTTTTGAGATTTCGGAAAAAAAAATTACTTGTCATGGATCGTTGGCGTTTAAATTCATTTAACAAAAATAGACTTAGAGAAATAATTAAAGATAATAAATAATTAAAGAAAATAATAAAGATACTTTACAAAATCAAGCCAAGGTAATCACTACTAGAAAAGTACTTTTGCAATGAAATTTGTCGTCACTAGAGTCATATGATTTCGTCGCTAACATTAAATAAAGGTGATAAATATTCGTGTATTCATCGTTGACATCGTTGCTATAAACTTGTCGCAAATCATATTTAGCAATGATATATAGTTAATATTTCGTCGCTAATATTACTTACTACCATAAAATATCACTAAAAATAAACATATTATTGGCATAAAAGGTAATAAACGAATGGAGATACGGGGTATCGGTTTTAACGACAAACCAATTAAAATGTTGAGATAAAAAAATAAAAATATTATTGGCATAAAATATTATAAACAAACGAAGATGTGGGGTATCAGTTTTAACAACAAACCGATTAAAATATAGAGATAAAAAATAAAAATATTATTGGTGCAGTTTGTACTAACGGTCTAACTCAGGTTTTGATGAATAACAAATAAGTTAAGTTAGATATAATTGTGATCTAACCACTTTACCAAGTGTGCAGGAGTTAACCAGATAGGTCGACAGGCCGATCGAATATCTGGTAAGAAGTCCAGATAGGTTGACGATATCTAGTGGGAAGTCAAGATAGGTCGACAGACCGATCGGATATCTGGCGAGAAGTCTAGATAGGTCGACGGGCTGATCAGATATCTGACAGGAAGTCTAGATAGGTCGACGGGCTCACCGGATATCTGACAAACTGGTAAGTAAAGGTAAGTCACTAGAGGAGAGTGACTAGGTGAGGACGCATCCCGATTGAGGGGACAGTAGGCGTCGATCCAGGTTAGGTCCATTTCGGATCTCTAATCTGAGACCTTGACTAGTTCCTAGTCTTGGGAGGACAAGAACTAATTACTACTACTCATTATTATTGTACTAACACTTGTCTTACAGGTTATTACTTGATTTATTGGACTAACATTGTTTTGCAAGATAAGGGAGCAAATTTACCTTCTGATGAACAATATCCGAAGGCGCCTTCTGTAGGACCGTTAGATTCGATAGAGGGGAGGGGTGAATATCGAGTATAAGCGCAGTGGAAAAGTAAAGTATACACAGGGTTTTTTACTTCGTTCGGAGCCTGTGACGACTCCTACTCGAAGGCCCGTACTCCTTGAGTACTTTCGTTGGGCAATTCACTAGCAATTCGGATAATTACAATTTAAGTACAAAAAGATGCTAATGAAAAGAAAAAAATCTTAAAGGAATTTAAAAGAGCGGATCGTCGTCGGGCTTTGTGAGCGCGAGCGCGAGCGAGTAATCTCGAGTTCTGGATGTGAAAGGTTGATTCAAGCTCCTGGCTTTATATGTTGCTCGGATTCCTTCCTCGGCGGTCAAACCGAGATGCTCCACGTGGCGGACTTGGCCCGGATATAATTTGCTTCCGGACGCCCCCAGAAAACTCCTTTTCCCGCAAAACAAAGTTAGTCCGAGGCAATATATATCCTGAAACATTGTTAGCACATTTTATAATAGTATGAATTAGACAAATAGTATGACTTAGATTCCGTCTTTCCGAGAGAATCTAGTCACGATCTCGAATTAGACATCCGAATTAAGTCTGATCGACGCCTAATGTTCCTTCCCGGGAACCTCCCCTCTGGTGACTTACCTCACTTACCTGCCGCCTTAACTTACCTGTCAGACATCCGGTCAGCCCGTCGACCTGTCTGGACTTCTCCTGCACACTCGATCAAAGTGTCAGATAACAACAAAACTAACTTAACATATTTGTCATTCATCAAAACCTAGGTTAGACCGTTAGTGCTACCCGCACCAACAATCTCCCCCTTTTTGATGGAATGACAACCTGGTTAAGTTAGTGAAAAGACGCAATAAATAAAACAGGTACATGGGTTTTAGTGTTTTCAATTTGGTTTAGCTTGGTTTAGCTAACTTAACCACCTAACCCTCCCCCTTTGGCATTCATCAAAAAAATAAGCAAGGGTAAACAAGCATAGTATAAGGTTACTGTAAAAAGTAATCAATTAAAAAACAGTTAATTTTAAAAAATATCTAAGTTTGATTCAAAATTCAAAGATATTGATAAAAGTATAAACACCAAGTTAAAAAGATAGTCAAGTTGACTTGGGGGAGACAAGTTTAATTTTGAAAAGTATAAGTTTAAAGTTAATCAAGTTTAACTTTTCAAACGTGTAAAATTTTTCAAATCAGGTTTTTCAAATTTACTTTTCAAGTTTAAGTAACATTTACTTGTCAAAAGGTAATTTCTACTTTTCAAATTCCAATTTTCAAATTTGATTTTTCAAAACAAAACAAAATTTTTAATTTTTCAAAAGACACGTAAAATTTTACCCAAAATAAATTTGTTAAGGTTAATTTGATAAAAGCTAAGTTTGGAAAGTTTAAGTGTCAAGCATATGTTACAAAACTGAATAAGTTTAGATTTGTAATAATTTTCAACTTTAAAATCAAGTTTAAAAATTAGGTGGGATTTTTAAACTTCCAATTTTTCAAACACTCAGTTAAATTTAACTTTTTGAAGACTGGTGTTCAAAAATAAGTTAGTTTTAAAATAGATGTACAAAAACATACAAAATTTTAATTAATTTCTCCCCCTGAACTTGACACTTAAAATTACACAACTGTCTAACCAATTAGGTACTAACTAACTATCAGAAGATAGTAGCTTTCACTTGGTTAGTCAGATTAAGTTGATTATAATGTCTGATTTGTATTTAACGTCCAGACTTATGCTGATGCACTGAAATAAGCATCTTAAGTCCAGACAGTTGGCCTATGCATCTCACCCCTTTCTATATTTGTCAAACACAAGCAAGGTAAACCTAAGGTGTTGGTGAGATGCTCAAAAACTAGTCCTATGGGTACATGTTTTCTAAGGATTCAAAAACTAATCTAAGGCCAAAACTATTTTTGAAAATCTAAAAATGGAAAGTTTTAAAAACAAACAGGTTTAACTTATAATTTGAAAACAATTTTTGAAAATAATTTTGAACTATGAAACTCCTAGTCTATTAAGATTGGACATGATCAATTCATACCAGAAGGAACACTAGGTAGATCAATAAGTATATTACAAGTGATGTAAATGTCTGAAATGTCACAACTAGAGCTACTGAGATGAGGAAGGGGGTGGGCCAGATCCCAAGCGTGACGTGGTGCTCGAGCTGGGGGCGGTGGTGGAGCCGGTGCGGCTTCCTCTGGAAACAGTGCAAGCATGAACTCGCCCCCCTCTGCGTCTGGATCGGGCTGGTGCTGTGCCCCCCTCCGCCAAGACATAGTCCCGTTATCCCTATCTACGTGGTAACAAGCAAGGTATATACAAATTTCCAATGACTAAACATTTACAATGAGAATATATCTCAACACAGGTAAGCATATCAACATATGTGAACAACAGCAGTAAGTAAGCAATAACAGCATATATAGACAGCAGTAGCCAAAGCAAATATAATAACAACAGCGTATGCACGGATGGTCACTCCCGCCCACCTCTCCGCACCATGACCCCGGTATGGTCGAGAGGCCGGGTCAGTGACAGACTGTACACCACTCCAGCTACCACTCACACGAGTGGCCGAGGGGACAGTTGCATAGTAGCTAACTAGCTACATCTGCGACGGGGTTCCTGCTGCTCGTACTCCAGCTACCACTCACACGAGTGGCCGAGTGCGACACGACAGGACAAGCGGCATCAACTCCAGCTATCACTCGCTCGAGTGGCCGAGGATGCGGCATGCATGCAATGACATGATGCGAACAATGCAACAGTCATCGTATATATATAAGTAGAAACAGGTATGCTACATGAAGCCAGCATGCTCAATACGGTACATAAACAAACAATAGTTAAAACATATAAATATGATATTTAGTATCTGCTACTGATCATGGACAATAACAAGAGATTGTATGGATATAGAAACGAATTTCTCAAAGATTGCGTGGAAGTATCAAGTGCAGGAAAGTAAGAGTGGAGTCAAGGTAAACAGTCCTTATCCAAAATAATTCATGCACTAAGGTCAAAGTACTAAAAGAAAATAAAGCAAGAAGTACCCGCCTTAAATAGAAGATCATGTCAAACAACCTCCGCGTCGAAGTGATCTTCTCGAAATAACGTCCTGCGAGTCATATACTATACAATTTAGCTAATTTCATAAACAACAACTAGCGAAACCCAAACCAACTTAATTAGGGAAAAACCCTAATCCAACCATGAACCTCGATTCACCCAAATCCTTCCATGATCACCCAATCTGACCAGCAAATTGAAAACAATGGGAAGAATAAGACGTGATTCACCAAGGTTTACCCGTCAACATCTGTGCGAAACCTGACGTCTGTGCGAAACCTTCGAAACACCAGGAGAAAGTAACTCACAACCAAACCAGCTAAACCCACAGCCATTTAAATAAACAGATCACCAAATGGAATTCTCACACAACCTTAGCTATCAACTGAAAGGGAGTACAGCAACCTGATTTCACCCAAACCCGTAGCCATTTGAAGAAACAAATCAACCTTGCATTGATACCCTCATCATCCCAGGTTATGCAATTAGGCAGTACACCCTCGACATAAATCCATAGAGAACCCACAACCAGTCAGGGAAATCGCACATCATCAAATCAGACCTACCCATTCCAAATCCGTTTAATCTCACCGAAGCAATAAGTCAACCAGAACATCACCGATCAAGGCTTAAAACTCCACAATATGAACTTCTCGAAACTCAACCGATGAGAAGAAACACAGCACATCAACTTCAACCAAAAGCCCCAAATCCGTGATTGTAAACCAAAATGAATCGCAGAAGAAAACAATCAAGGCAATCGAGAGTCGCAACTACCCTATGCTAAATTCTCCCTAAAAGCCATCCGAGAGCTCAAATCCAACAAAAAGAGACCAGGCGCTACAGGAAACAATACGGAACCCGTGCGATAAGAAAAGAACGATCAAGAATAACAAGAACATCATGATGACCTCAAATCGTAGCTCATTCAAGTAGAAAATCACCACAACCAAGCTTATCGTCTCCTCCCAGTACCTCACCATACTTCACTGATCTCATACCCACAAAATGAAAAGTACTTGCTATTAACCTACCAAAATCATCCAATCCATACTATAAGGGAAATTACTTACCGGGTCAGTTAGGGCACGACTCGGTGAAAAGGTCGTCGGATGTGGTTGCGGGAACTCGCAAGGAGAAGAGGGATGAAGGCTCGGTCGAAGCCGGGATGAGCAACGCCGGCACGATCCCGTGCTGTGGACAGAGGCGGCGGTTTGGTGATCGCGGGAGGGAGCGAGGTCGCGGCTATGGTGCACGCGTGAGGAGGAGATCGCCGACTGTGGCTTGAGGGAAGAAGAAGGCCGGCGGCGTCGCGAGGTGAGGGCTAGGGAGAGGAAGTCGGCGGTGGTTCGACGCGAAGGGAATCGGCCGCGTGAGGGGTTTAGAGGAGGAAGGGTTTCGGCGGTGAAGAGAGGAAGGAAGTTAAGGTTTTATTTATAACTTAGGTTTTGATTAATTCAACTATACGTTAATCAAATTGATCAACTCCCACTTTGGGTATTCCAAACAGACTTTTCTCCAGCCCAATAATTGATCCCCTTAAAATACATCATGCGAGCTCCAATTAAATCCCAGAAAATTTCTAAAAATTCTAATAAGATTATTTGTCAAATAATCCTATTTTTAATTATTATTTTGTTACCGTATTTTACAGATTGCTCCAGACACATGATTGGGGATCACACACCAAGTTTACTCAATTAATATACAAAAGCTTAAGAACCGTTGCTTTTGGAAACAATGAAAAACTCAAGGTAATTAGAATAGGTAATATCGAACTCAAAACTGGCTTTATTGTTAAAAAGGTGTTACTTGTTGATAATTTCAAATACAATTTACTTAGTATTAGTCAGTTGTGTGATTCTAGGTATAAGGTTATGTTCCTATCTTCTGAATGCTTAATTAAGCACATAGATAACCCTAACATAAATCTAAAAGGGTTCAGAAAGGACAACATCTATACAATTAACTGAACCATTTCTTGATTTAAGTGTCACTTGACACAAAAAGAAGAAACTTGATTATAGCATAGAAGAATGTCCCACACAAGCTTTAGAAACCTAACCAAATTAAATGGGTTAGTTAGAGGCTTATCAAAATTACTTAACTTAGACTCAACAATTTGTAATGTCTGTCGTCAAGGAAAACTAACAAAATCAACTCACAAATCAATTAATCAAACTTAAACTAACTCGATACTAGAACTATTGCATTTGGACCTATTTGACTCCTATGGAATCAAATCCATAAATGAGAGTCTTTATTGTCTAGTAATAATAGACGATTACTCTAAATTCACAAGGGTAAAATTCTTAAAAAATAAAGATGAAACATTTGAAGTCTTTAGTAATTTTTGCAAACAAATTGAGAATGAAAAAGATCAAAAAATAAAACAAATAAGAAGTGATAATGGAGGTGAATTTTAAAATAACAACTTTAATCTATTTTACCTTAAAAATGGTTATCATCACGAATTTTCATGCCCTAAAGTACCCCAACAGAATAGAATAGTTGAAAGAAAAAAATTGAACCCTACTTGAAGCCTCTAGGATAATGCTAAATGAATACCAACTTTCAAAATATTTTTTGGGTAGAAGCTGTTAATACAGTCTGCTATATACAAAATTGAACCATTATAAATAAAAATCATAATAAAAAAACTTCATTTGAACTTTATTATAATAAAATACCCAACATCAAGTACTTCAAAGTATTCGGGTTCTCAGTGTATATATTAAACACAAGAGAACATTTAGAAAAATTTACCTCAAAAATAGAAAAGAGAATTTGTATGGGTTATTCATTAAATAGTAGAGGTTATAGAGTATATAATAAAAACACTCTAAGAATCGAGGAAACTACAAATGTAAAATTTGAAGAATCCAAACAAGACTTAGAACAAAACCCTATTGATTTTATTCAAGGTAACACTAGTCAAGGGGGAGCAATTGAAAGTCTAAGTCATGAATACGAAGAAGAACATCAACTTTAGGAGAATGATGCTACTAAAACCATAAGAGCTAACCCAAACCATCCAATTGATCAAATAATTGGTGACCCAGACCTAAGTGTTCAAACTAGATCCACGTTTAGAAATCAAAGTCAAATTGCCTTAATCTCTAAAATTGAACCCAAAACAATAGAAGAATCTCTACTTGACCCATATTGGATCATAGCCATGCAAGAAGTACGAGCTCAATTTGAAAGAAATGAAGTATGAGATTTAGTATCACTACCTGTTAATAAAAGAGTAATAAAAACAAAATGGGTATTCAGAAATAAACTAAGTGAAAATGAAAAAATTTTGAGAAATAAGGCTAGACCAGTGGCTAAAGGGTTTAGTCAAGTAGAAGGACTTGACTATGATGAAACATATGCCCCAGTAACCAGACTTTAGTCCATTAGAATGCTACTTAGCTATACAGCCCATAAAGGATTTAAACTTTATCAAATGGATGTTAAGTCTACCTTCTTAAATGAGCTAATAAAAGAAAAGGTTTATGTAGATCAACCACCTGAGTTTGAGAGTCTAGATCATCCTGATCATGTCTTTAAACTTAAGAAGGTCTTGTATGGTCTTAAACAAACACCTAGGGCCTGGTATGAGAAGTTGACCTCTTACCTAATTTCCAAAGGATTCAACCAAGGAAAAATTGATCCAACACTATTTGTAAAATCAATCAAAAAAGATATCTTTATAGCACAAATATATGTAGACGATATAATCTTTGGTTCAACCAATTTAGAATTTTTACAAGAATTTATAACCCTAATGGAACAAGAATTTGAAATGAGTCTAGTAAGTAAACTAACTTACTTTTTAGGGTTACAGATTAAATAAACTAGTGAAGGAAATTATGTTTATCAACAAACATATATCAAAGAATTACTAAAAACAATTGGAATGGAAAATGCCAAAGAAATGAAAACACCAATGGCAACTAACTCAACCTTAGACAATGACCCAAATGAAAAACCTGTAGACCTAAGATACTATAGGAGTGTCATAGGCAGCCTCATATACTTAACTGCAAGTCAACCTAATATTTTATTTGCAGTTAGTATGTGTGCTAGATATCATGTAACGGCCCGGCCCTTTGGCTGCCGGCCGATAATCGGCTGTTTGGCGACCTCTCATATCGTCGATCGACGACTCTTGCGCGCTCAGTTACTCACTGACTTTCCACTGCGGTGGATTTGCCTCCCAGATTCGAACTCTAAACCTCCAGGCTTAAGTACTAGAGTTTATGAATCTTGGTAACCAAGTGAGATGATCTCACTTGGTTACCAGGATTCATAAACTCTAATACTTAAGCCTGGAGCTCTAGAGTTCGAATCCTGGGGGAGGCAAAAATCCACTGGCCAGGGGTGGAAATTCCGAGTGAGTAACGACATGGCCAAAGGGTCGTCGGTCGACGACATGAGAGGTCGCCAAATGGGCCAACGACATAAGGGCCGCCAGTTGGGCCGCCACAAGGGTCGCCCAAGAGGCCAAAGGGTCAGGTCGTTACATATCAAACCTATGCTAAGGAATCCCATTTAACTAATGTAAAAAGAATTTTTAGATATCTAAAATGAATACCAAATGTAAGAATTTGGTATCCAAGAACAACTAATTTTGAACTAATAGGTTACTCTGACTTAGACTATGTTGGCTGCAAACTAGATAGAAAAAGTACAAGTAGTGGATGTCAATTACTTGGATCATCACTTGTCAGCTGGTTTAGTAGAAAGCAATACTGTGTTGCTTTATCTACTACTGAGGTAGAATATATAGCAATAGGAGAATGTGTTGCACAATTGTTATGGATGATGCACACCCTAAAAGATTTTAACCTAAATTTTAAAAATATAAAAGTACTAATTGACAATATTAGCTCAATTAACTTAACAACAAATCCAGTGCATCATTCAAGAACCAAACACATCGAAATTAGACACCACTTTATCATGGATCATGTAGCTAAAGGAGACATTGAACTCAATTACATTGAGTCCAAATCTAACTTAGCTGACATATTTACCAAACCTCTCCCTGAAAGTGAATTTAGCAATTTACGTTGACAACTAGGAATGTGTTCTATAGAATAGGACTATTGTCTTCAAAAATAGTTTCTAAATGATTTGCAAATTCTAGGATAAACCCTTTTATATTTTTCAAAATTCCCATTTTCTAAGCATTTCAAAATCAATTTTAGCTTTAGTTTAGATTAAATCCATAGAAAGCATGTTCCTATAGATTTAGGACTTGAGCATCTAACAAATACAATAGGTCTACCTTGATCGTGTATTCCAAACTTAGAACAGTGTGAGATGCATAGACCCTTTTCCTGAACTTAAGATGCTTATATCAGTGCATCAACACAAGTCTGGGCGTAAAATACCAAACAGAACAGTGATCAGGTTAAGTAATCCACTTTTAGTCAAACACTAACTGGATACAATCACTTAACCTGACTAACCAAGTGAACACTGCTATCCTCTGATAGTTAGTTAGTAACTAACGGTTATACACTTAAGGACAATTTCTAGTTGATCAGATTATTTTAAAAGAATATCAGGTTTAGGGGGAGAATATTTAAAAATGACTTTCAAAATATTTTTTTTTGTGCTTACACATCCTTTAACTCCTTTTTTCAATATGCATACTTTGTAAATCATTTTAATACATGTTTTGAAAAATTTTGATACTTATCAAATCATATGTTTTGAAAAATTAAGTTGAAAACTGTTTCAATTTTTTAAAACCGCTTTAACCCAACTTTGAAAGGTGTTTTTGGAAACACCTTGGAAAGATTTTAAATAGTTTTATTCTTGAAACAACTTCATCCTTGAAAATTTTTGAAAAGTTTCATTCTTGCAAAACTTATTGTAAAATTTCCTTAAAACTTTTCAAGTTTAAAGCATTTGAAAAATATGTTCTAAACCTTCTTGTCCAAAGTATTTTGAGAAGCTAGTACACTTTGAAAGTTTCTTAACAACTATTTAAAGTTAGCTGTATAAAAGTTAGCTTTCAAAACCTAGTATAAACTTTCCTGGGAAAAACTTCTGACAATTTTTGAGTTGAAAAATAAGTGTTTTGTAGATTTTTTTTAATGATGATTTGAAAAAAATTCTTTAAACTCCCCCAATGAATCTGAAATTTTTGTTTCTTTGCCAAAAGTTACTTTACTTAGCATTATTTTGATATTTACTCATATTTTTTTGATGAATGTCAAAAGGAGAGAGTTGGGGATTAAGTTATCAAACAAAAGAAACGAAAATATTTAATCCTAAAAATGATGAAAAATCATTTTGTGCTTACTTTACATATTTTTTCCTAACTTAACCCAGATTGTCATTGCATCAAAAAGGGAGAGATTGTTGGTGTAACACTTGTCTTGCAGGTCAATACTTGGTTTATTGGACTAATGTTGTTTTACAGGACAAAGGAGCAAATTTACCTTCGGATGAACAGTGTCCGAAGGTGCCTTCAAGCAGCTCAAGGTGCCTTTGTACTATTCATCGAAGGCGCCTTCCATGGCTATGGAAGGTGCCTTCCGCAAGATGAAATTTGGACGAAGTTGCGGATAGAGGCCGGACTATTCAGGATCAACTTTCTCAAGTTGGAGGCGCCTTCCAAGGCTATGGAAGGCGCCCTCAATGCCCTATATAAGGCAATCTTGAGGAAGCTTCAAGAGACAACACATATACGAGCTACTACTCATCCATTTGAAGTTTTGACTGCTTCGGGCTCCTGCTACGACTCTGCTATGAAGTTGCTGTGCCTGACGACTGCTCTGAGGACTTCTGATCATCATTGGTAGATTGACATCGACTTACGAACAAGTTGCTTCATTTCCAAGTGTCGGTAACAATTTTTGTACTTAAAGTTTGCAAACGGGAAGTGCAGTCTGTTGCACTTTTCCGATCTTCTACGTATTCGATTCTATACCGGAAGAGGTTTCTAGTGAATTATCTGTCGATAGGTCCGCGAGACCTAGGTCTTGGAGTAGGAGCTGTCGAAGGCTCCGAACCAAGTAAAACTGCCTGTGTTTCCTTGTGTTATTCTTTTTAGTTTTCCGTTGTGTACTTGTTTCTTTCAAAATAATAAAACAAGATTTTCAAAAACTACGTGATTCACCTCCCTCTCACGTGCTATCAATCCAACAAATATTATTGGCATAAAAGATATAAAAAATGAAGATACAGGGTATCAATCCCCGTGCCTCTAACATGCTAAGCGAGAGCTCTACCCTCTGAGCTACTCCCCTTAATGTTAAAATCTATTTGAATACAAATAGACTTAGACAAATAATTAAAGATAATAATTAAAGAAAATAATAAAGATACTTTACAAAATCAAGCCAAGGTAATCACTACAAGAAAAGTGCATTTGCGATGAAATGTATTGTCACTAAAGTCGTATGGTTTCGTTGCTAGCATTAAATAACAGCGATAAATATTCATGCATTCGTCGCTGACATCGTCCCTATAAGCTTATCACAAATCATATTTAGCGATGATATATAGTTAATATTTCGTCGCTAATATTACCGACATACCATAAAACATCACTTAAATTTTAAAAAATATTATTGACATAAAAAGTAATAAACAATTGGAGATGTGGGGTATCGGTTTTAACGATAAAATGATTAAAATGTTGAGATAAAAAATGAAAATATTATTGCCATAAAATATTATAAACAAATAGAGGTACTGAGTATCGATTCCCGTGATTCTCGTATGCTAAACGAGCGCTCTACCATATGAGCTACAATCCCTTGATGTTAAAATCCATTTGAATACAAATAGACTTAGAGAAATAATTAAAGAAAATAATTAAAGAAAATAATAAAGATACTTTACAAAATCAAATCAAGGTAATCACTACAAGAAAATTGATTTTGCGATGAAATTTGTCGTCACTAAAGTCGTATGGTTTCGTCGCTAACATTAAATAATGGCGATAAATATTTGTGTATGGTTTCCTTACCAGGTTCACCAGATGAAGAGCACCTGGTGAACCTGGTAAGGAAGATGTTCACCAGGAGGAAGAGGAGCTTCAGCAAGAAGGACCTTCAGAAGATCAATTCTCCAACAGAATCAAGGAATGTGACGTGCTTCGGATGTAACAAGAAGGGTCATTACAAGAATGAGTGCCCGAGATTGAAGAACGACAAACCGAAGGCGACCAAAAAGAAAGCCCTCAAAGCGACGTGGGATGACACTTCCTCGGACGAATCGGAGGCCAAAGATCAGAAGCATCAGAGTTATCTTGCGCTAATGGCCTACGAAGCCAAGTTGGAAGGCGAATCAGAAGACGAGTCCGAACCCGAATCAAGCCACGAGTCCGTACTCGTTTCCGAAGGTCCCGAAGAGGTATATCTTAACTTAAATCGAAAATTCTTTAAAATTATTTCATGTGAATAATAAATTGGTAAAATTAGAAAAAGTAAATGAACTGCTCCTTGAAGAAAATCAAAATCTCAAGGAACAAATCATGAATAACAATCCAACTCAAGATCTAACACTTGAGGAGGAGAATTCATCATTAAAAATAGAAATTAGCAATTTAAAAGGAATGTTAGAAAAATTTACAACGAGATCCAAAAACTTGGATCTAATTTTAAATAACCAAAAAGCAATTTACAACAAAACTGGACTACAAGTCAAGTTCAAACAAAACATTTAAATCGTTAATAACCCAACACAAACCAACTAGTAAAGCTTGGGTCCCAAAAGCGTACTTAACCACGCAAATAGGACTTAACCAATATTACATTCTTAAAGACAAAATATATTATGTAAAGTCAATTAAATCAAGTCTAAGGCCAGAATACAAACCTAGACCAAAAAATTCAAAATCCAAGTATTCTAAAACTCACCAAAACTTAGACTATCATCAAGTAAATTATAACTATAAAAGAAATAGACATAAACCTAAAACTAAAAATTAAAAGGCCAATAATTCAGGGGGAGGCTCCAGAATAGCTGGCACCTCCAAAACTAACCTACCCGACAGGATAACCCAAATAAATCTACCCGGTAGGGTACTTAGGACTAATTAGAAAGGGACTCAAGTTTAACTTGAAAAATGGTACTGGTGAAATTTTGGATGATAGTACGTCAGGGAAGTTTAGTCTATGCATGTCTAGGAAGATATGACTTCGACCTGGTGCATTTGGCTAAGTGGAATTGACCAAAGCTACCCTTTATGGATCCTAACCAGTTAGACCAAGGTTTTGTACTAAGTCCAGTGGATATGACTATTTGGAAAACCTCGAAGGCATGGTTACTCTAATGATGTCCAAGTGACTCACCATAGCCCAGAAGTTTATCCAGAGAATGTCTATCTGTTGAACCCAAAGCTAAACCTGAATCTAACACCAAGTTAAAACTAAACCCTAAAATTGAACCTAATTCATCTCACAAAATTATAGGATTCACTGATTGAAAACGTAGATCGGGTGAGATGACTAAGGATTAAATTAAATTAAATTAAAATAATAAATTAAAATTAAAATTAAAATTAAAATTTTACTTTAAAATTAAACCTAAATTTTTTTTAACTTTAAAATTTATTTTAAAATTTAACTTAATTTTTTTTAACTTACTTTAAAATTAAACTTAAATTTTTTTACTTAAAAATTTAAGTTAAAATTTAACTTAAATTTTTTTTAACTTAAAAATTTACTTTAAAATTAAACCTAAATTTTTTTTAACGAAAATTTATAGGCCCTGAGGGCTATTTACTTAAATTTTAAATTTTCACCGGTACAGGGGAGATGCTGCCAAATTTTTGTCTGGGAGGGACTCCTTTGGGGCATGACAAGCACTTAAGTTATAAAATGTTTGTTTAAAAAGTTATCCAAGTACGAGAAACAAATAACTTATACTTAGGAGCATGTTAGCTCGGGTCACTTAACTTATTAAATTAATTTTAGAATTTTAACTTAAATTATAAAACTTGAGGATGAAAATTCTAACTTGAAAGGTCAAGTGAAGCAACTCAAGAAGACATTTAAAAATTTTTAATTGGGAACCAATTATTTAAATTTAGTACTTAGATTTTAACGATTTATTTAAAATAGATTTAGACTCGGATACAAATTAAAATTAACCAACAAATTTTTTTTTACTTAATTAAAATTTTAAATATTTTTTAACTTAAAAATTTATATTAAAATTTAACTTAATTTTTTTAACTTAAAAATTTACTTTAAAATTAAACCTAAATTTTTTTTTTTATTAAAAATTTATTTTTAAATTTAACTTAAATTTTTTTAACTTAAAAATTTATTTTAAAATTTAACTTAAATTTTTTTAACTTTAAAATTTAACTTAAACTTTTTTTAACTTAAAATTTTACTTTAAAATTTAACTTAAACTTTTTTTTAACTTAAAAATTTACTTTAAAATTTAGCTTAATTTTTTTTTTAAATTTAACTCAAACTTTTTTTAACTTAAAAAATTTACTTTAAAATTTAACTTAAATTTTTTTAACTCAAAATTTTATTTTAAAATTAAACCTAAACTTCTTAACTTAAAAATTTATTTTAAATTAATCTTAAATGTTTTAACTTAAAAATTTACTTTAAAATTAAAACCTAAATTTTTTAAACTTAAAATTTCATTATAAAATTAAACTTAAATTTTTTCTTGAAAATTAACAACTCTAAAAATAATCTTAAACGACTAACCTTAATTCCTACCTATTGTAGGAAACCAAGTGGATTTTGGACAGTGGTTGCTCCAAACTTATGACTGGAGATCACACCAAGTTCACCCAACTCACATACAAAAGTCTAGGAACAATTGTCTTTGGAAACAATGGCAAACTCAAGATAATTGGTATAGGTCATATTGAGCTAAACATTAATTTCATTATTACAAATGTACTACTGGTTGAAAGTTTTAAATATAATCTCCTTAGCATAAGTCAATTGTGTGACACTGGATATAAGGTTAGGTTTTTATCCTCAGAATGTTCAATCAAGCACTTAGAAAACCCCACAATAAGTCTAAAAGGGTTCAAGAAAGACAATATCTATGCGATCATCTTAACCACTTCTTCAGTTAAGTGTTATTTAACACAAAAAGAAGAAACTTGGTTATGGCATAGAAGAATGTCACACACAAATTTCATAAATATAAGCAGACTAAATGGATTAGTTAGAGGACTACCAAAATTACCTAACTTAGACTCAACCATATGTAATGGTTGTCAACAAGGTAAATAAACAAAATCTACTCACAAACCAACTAATCAATCACAAACCAACTCAATATTAGAACTTTTACACCTAGATCTATTTGACTCCCATGGAGTCAAATCAATAAATGGAAGTTTATATTGTTCAGTAATAATAGATGACTATTCTAGGTTCACTTGGGTTGAATTTTTAAAAAATAAAGATGAAACCTTTGAAATATTTACAAATTTTTGTAAACAAGTTGAAAATGAAAAAGACATTAAAATCAAAAGAATTAGAAGTGACAACGGGGGAGAATTTAAAAATCATAACTTTAATAAATTTTGTCTTGCAAACGGCTATCATCATGAATTCTCGTACCTTAAAACTCCCCAATAAAATGGAATTGTAGAAAGAAAGAAGAGAACTCTACTTGAAGCATCTAGAACAATGCTAAATGAATACAACCTACCTAAATATTTTTGGGCAGAAGCTGTTAGTACAACCTGCTACGTACAAAATAGAATAACACTAAATAAAATACATAATAAAACCTTTTTCGAGCTTTATTATAATAAACAACCCAATATAAAATATTTTAAAGTATTTAGATGCCCAGCCTTCATCCTAAACACAAGAGAACACTTAGGAAAATTCACTTCTAAAGTAGAAAATGGAATTTTTGTAGGCTACTCCCTAAACAGTAGGGGTTACAGGGTCTATAAGAAAGTTACATTAAGAATTGAAGAAACTACTAATGTAAAATTTAAAGAATCCAAACAAAACCAAGAACAAACCCAACTTCAACCAATTGAATTTGTTCAAGAAAATACTAATTATGAAGGAACCGATCAAAGTCTAGATCACGAAGAGGAAGAAGAACCTCAAGAGAGTCAACCTCCTAGAACTATTAGAGTCAATCTAAATCATCCAACTAGTCAAATAATTAGTGATCTAGACCTAAGGGTTCAGACTAGGTCATCCTTTAGAAACCTAAGTCAAATTTCATTAATTTCAAAAATTAAACCTAAAACAGTGGTTGAATCATTACTTGACCCAGACTGGATAATTACTATGCAAGAAGAACTAGCTCAATTTGAAAGAAATAAAGTTTGGGATTTAGTGCCACCACCCAAAGATAAAAAGATAATAGAAACAAAATGGGTATTTAGAAATAAATTAAGTGAAGCTGGGGAAATCATAAGAAATAAAGTTAGACTAGTTGCTAAAGGGTTCAGTCAAGTAGAAGGACTTGACTATGATGAAACTTATGTACCAGTGGCTAGACTAGAGTCCATTAGAATGTTACTTAGTTATACAGCCCATAAAGGGTTTAGACTGTACCAAATGGACGTTAAGCCAGCCTTCCTAAATGGACTGATAAAAGAAGAAGTCTATGTAGGACAACCACCTGGATTTGAAAATTTAGAACACCCTGATTATGTCTTTAAATTAAAGAAAGCTCTATATGGATTTAAGCAAGCCCTTAGGGCATTGTATGAAAGACTAACTTCTTACCTAATTTCTAAAGGATTCAACCAAGGTCAAATTGACCCAACCCTATTTGTTAAGTTAATACAACAAGATATTTTCATAGCCCAAATCTATGTAGATGATATCAGCTTTGTGTCAACAAATTCAGAATTTTTAAATGAATTCACAAGTCTAATGGAACAAGAATTTGAAATGAGTCTAGTAGGAAAACTAACTTATTTTTTAGGGTTACAAATCAAACAAACAAATGAAGGAAAATATATTTATCAACAAAAATACACTAAAGAATTACTTAAAAAATTCAGAATAGAAAATACTAAAGAAATAAAAACGCCCATGGCTGTGAACACAATCCTAGATAATGACCCAAATGGAAAACCGGTTGACTTAAAATATTATAGAAGTGTCATAGGTAGCCTACTGTACTTAACTGCAAGTCGACCCGATATTTTATTTGCAGTTAGTATGTGTGCTAGATACCAAACCTGTGCTAAGGAGTCACATCTGACTCAAGTTAAAAGAATCTTCAGATACCTTAAAGGAACAACAAATCTAGGTATTTGGTATCCTAGAACTAATAATTTTGAATTAATAGGGTATTCTGATTCAGATTATGCTAGGTGCAAATTAGACCGCAAAAGCACAAGTGGTGGTTGTCAACTACTAGGTCCATCACTTGTTAGCTGGTTTAGTAGAAAGCAACACTGTGTTGCGCTATCTACAACTGAGTCAGAATATATAGCCATAGGAGAATACGTTGCACAATTATTATGGATGCTGCACACTTTAAAAGATTTTAACTTAAACCTTACAAATGTAAAAGTATTAATTGACAACATTAGTTCTAGGGTTGTAAACAAGCCGAGCCGAGCCGAGCTTTGGGGTGTTCAAGCTGGTTTGATAAGGTAACCGAGCCGAGATAAGCCGAGCTTAAAATGAACCAAGCTTTTGAAATGAGTGTTCAAGTTTGGCTTGGTTTAATTTTTATGAGCTTGAGCTTGTTTGAAGCTTGGCTTGAGCTTGGTTCATTTAGATGTTATCAAGCTCTCAATTCAAGCTTGGCTTGAGCTTAGTTCGAGCTTGGCTTGAGCTTTGGTTTGAGCTTAGTTCGTTTAGATGTTATCAAGCTCTCAATGCAAGCTTGGCTTGAGCTTGGTTCGAGCTTGGCTTGAGCTTGGTTCGTTTAGATGTTATCAAGCTCTCAATTCAAGCTTGTTTGATTGGTTGAAACTTTTAATTGTTTGATTGGTTATTAAGATTGATAATTTAAATTTAATTTTTTTATTTTATTTTATTGTTTATTTAACATATTGAAAAAAGTTTTATTAATAAATATTGTTCACGAACGTTGTTCACGAACGTTAACGAGCTGAACACATATGTGTTCAAGCTTGTTTGTTTAGCTTATCGAGCTGTTCAAGCTTGTTTGTTTAATTAATCTTATGTATATTGAATGAACATAAACAAGCTCTTACCAAGCCGAACACCAAGCCTGTTCACGAACGCTTGGTTCATTTACAACCCTAATTAGTTCAATTAATTTAACAAAAAATCCAGTGTATCATTCCAGAACCAAACACATTGAAATTAGGCATCACTTTATCAGGGATCATGTCACTAAAGGAGACATTGAACTCAAGTACATTGAGTCAAAGTCTAATTTAGCTGACATATTTACTAAACCCCTCCCTGAAAGTGAATTTAGCAATCTACGTAGAAAATTAGGAATGTGTCTAATAGATTAGGAATTTTAAAATTGTTTTTAAAAATAAGGATTTTCAAATTCTAAGGTAAAATGCTTTTATGTTTTCAAAACTTCCTATTTTTAGAATTTCAAAAAGGTTTTAGCCTTAGACTAGAATAATTCCTTAGAAATCATGTACCCCTAGGGTTAGTATTTGAGCATCTCACCAACACCCTAGGACTCCCTTGTGTGTGATTGCCAAACATAGAAAGGGGTGAGATGTATAGGCAGATTGTCTGGACTTAAGATGCTTATATTAGTGCATCAATATAAGTCTGGGCGTTAAATACCAAATAAATATTAATCAAATTAAGTCATTCAGTATAGTCAAACGCTAACTGATACTTAGACTTAACTTGACTAACCTAGTGAAAACTGTTATCCTCTGAATAGTCAGTAAGTAACTAACTGGTTAGATAGATTTAACAATGTCAGGTTCAGGGGGAGCAATAATTATTTTCATATTTTTTTATTAAAAATATTTTTGAAATTAGGTTTTGGAAAATATTCTTCTAAAAATGTTTTAGAAACCTAACCTTTGTAAAACCAAGTTTTATATTACATTTTTTTTAGTTTGAAAACCGGTTTTGAAAATCGAATTTTACAAACTTAGTTTTTAAATATTGAAAATTAATTTAAGAAAATAAAACCTTAGTTTTGCAAATTAGATTTCACAAACTTAACTCTGAAGAATTAGATTTTGAACATTAAATCTCACCTATTTTTTTTTAAATCTTACTTTTGCAAAATTACTTTTATAAAATTTATGGTTGAAAAATATTTCAAGTTCAAACTTATTTTGAAAATTAAATTAATTATGAAATTTGGAACTTATACACTTATGTTTGAAAATTGGGCTTTTTGAAGTTAGCTTTAACTTGAAAATTAGCTCTTATAAATTTATGGTTGCAAAAATTATCTGTTGAAAATCCGCAAACTTATTACTAAGTTACTTTTCTAAAATTAGCTATTTGTCATAACTTAGCTATTTTGAAAAGGTTAAGAGATACTCTTTAAAGTAAAATCTTTAATTATTTTAATTCCTCCGAATCAATCTGACTTGTTTCTTGCAATTGTTCATATTCTTTATTGCAATTTTTCTGTATTTATAATATGTTTATGTTTGATGAATGCCAAAGTGGGAGGGTTAGGTGGTTAAGTTAGCTAAAACAAATTGAAAATAAAAACTAACTTAAAAACCTATTAATGCTTGTTTTACGTGCATTTTACACTAACTTAACCAAGTTGTCATTCCATCAAAAAGGGGGAGATTGTTGGTGCGGTTAGCACTAACGGTCTAACCAAGGTTTTGATGAATGACAAAATAGGTTAAAATTAGTTTTGTTGTTGATCTAACACTCTGACCGAGTGTGCAGGAGAAGCCCAGATAGGTCGATGGGCTGACCAAATGTCTGGCACGAAGCCCAGCTAGGTCGATGGGCCGACTGGATAGCTGACATGAAGTCCAAACGGGTCGACGGGCTGACCGGACATTTGGCACGAAGTCCAGCTAGGTCGACAGGCTGAGCGGATAGCTGGTGCGAAGTCCAGACGGGTCGAAGGGCTGACCGGACGTCTGGCAGGTAAGTAAAGGTAAGTCACTGGAAGGGAGTGACTGTGAGGACACGTTCCTGGGAAGGAAACTTAGGCGTCGATCTGACTTAGAACCATTTCGGAACTCTAAGTCGAGATCGTGACTAGATTCCAGTCTCGGAAAGACGGAATCTAAGTCATACGCTTTTTATTGAATTGTGAATTGTGCTAATAATATGTTTTGCAGGAGATATGAGTGCCTCGGACTAACGTTTTTCTTGCAAGAAGGAAACTGCTGGAAAACAGGGGTCTGGGCGTCCGTGAGGTACCCAGGCTCCCGGAGGTGAACTTTTATCCCCAACGTCATTGTGCCACGTGGAGTTCGCTGGTTGGCTCGGCTACGTCACAACCAGGGCACCCTGATGGTTCCAGGCGCCCCGAACCTCCTTTATAAGGAGGGTCAAGGCTGAAGCTCCAACAACAACTCACGATCAGCTCTTCAGTGCTCCTGCGACGCTACCAAAAGCTCACCGACAAGTTTCCTTTTCTTTCTGTCTTAGTTTTTATAATTGTCGATCTTTTCTTTACTAATAATTCCTGTACTTTCATTGTAATTTTCATTTCGAATTATTAGTGATTGCCCACCGAAAGCATCCTTATGTGCGGGCCTTGGAGTAGGAGTCGACACAAGCTCCGAACCAAGTAAAAAATTTACTTGTGTTATTTCTCTTTACCTTACTTTTTCCACTGCGTACTCTCGTTAATTTTTAATCGATATTCACCCCCCCTATCGAACATTCACAATCCAACAGTATGTAGTTGTTGTTCCAAAGCCTCTTCAAAACTGCCTTATAAAGGGCTTGGAAGGCACCTTTCAAAGGCCTTGAAGGCGCCTCCAATGGGATAGAATCTATCCCGACATCGCTGCGCCTTATCTGTGAACCAGTCCAATTTTATTCGTGGAAGGCGCCTTCCATGAACAATATCGAGGCGCCTTCCATAGCCATGGAATCAGAGCGAGGTCGCTTTTCACCAAAATCATCGTCGGAAAGGGCAACAAGCTAGAGGGAGAAGAAGTTGAAGCAAATTTCAACAAGTCAAAGACTTCATCAAAGGCTCAACTTCAAATGGAATTCCAAGATGGACTTGGCTACGACATAAGGGTGCCTCCACCATAAGCTTCGATTCTTGGAAATCAATAATCGAAAATTTCTTCATGATGGAGATAGAGCAATGGTTTGCTCTCATGGAAGGCTTTGAAGCTCCAAAGAATTCAAAAGGCAAAATTCTTAAGAAAAGCAAATGGAGCAAGGAGCAAATTTAAAGGTGCGAGGCGAATGATAAGGTAACCAAATTATTGGTTAGTCTATTGCCAAGCACAATCATTTGTAAAATTGGATAATGCAAGGATGCAAATGAACTATAGAGCAAGTTGGTCAAACTTCATGAAGAACCCTCCACTGCACCAAACTAAGAGAAATCCAAAGAGGATGACTCATTGGAGCAAGACCAAGAGGAAGAGGACTCCGAAGTTGAGATATGTTCAACTTTCGAAGAAGAAGTCCAAGAAGCTTCATCCTCAAAGGAGTGCAACCAAAAGAGCAAAGAGGGAGCATACTCTTTGTTTCATGTGCAAGAGGATGAAGATGAAGAGGCCTCCACCTCTAGGATTAAGGGGGAGCATCATTCCCTAACACCGGAGCAAGAAGAGGCTTCCACCTCCGGGTCAAATGAAGAAGAAGAAGATCTAGATGGTGCCACCTCCACAAGTCAAGAAAAATCAAGTGGAGGATCATGTTCAACCCCTACAAGCAAAGAAGGTATAAACATTTCAATGTTAAATAATAAAAATCACATTATATGCTTTGAGTGTAGGAAAAAATGATACTACAAGAGTAAGTGTCCTAAATTGGCCAAGAAGAAGGGTCATGTGGCACTAAGGGCAAGGAGAAGCCCAAGGAGACCGACCCCGTGACAAGGAAGAGCAAGGAACACATTGTGTGTTTCTTGTGCCATTGAAAAGGACATTATCAGAGCCAATGTCCAAAGGAGAAGAAATCGATCAAGGTTAAGGGAGGAATAGACCCGACCCCGGGCCGGGTCTGGCCCGGACCCGGCCCGGGCCCGTAACCGGGTCAACGGGTTGGTTGTCCATTGACCCGGTTCACCGGGTCGAACCGGAACCGGCCCGGCAAGTTGTCGGGCCGATTCCGGTTCATTGGTTGTAAAACCGACGAACCGCTGGTTAACCGGCGGGTTGAACCGGCGGTACAGCCATAAATTTTTTTTTTTTTTTTAAACGGCTTGAACCACCGGTTAACCGGCAGTTCATAGCCGTTGGAACCGTCGGTTAACCGGCGGTTCATAGCCGTTAGGAGGGGTTTTTGGGTATTTTTTTCAACGGTTAGGATCATTTGACCATTTGTTGATCAATGGCTATGATTTAGTGTCCGTTACTATCAAAACTCTATAAATAGAGAGTTCATTTCATCATTTTTCACACACATCTTCTCTACTCTTAATCTCATTTTCGTATTCTCTAATCTCTACACGCTTTCGTTTTCAATTTTCAATTACAATGGAAGGAGGCCGCGGAGGTGCATCATCTCGAGCTCGGAAGGGAAAGCAAATAATGAATCCGCGGGAGGAGGACCCCAATATTCAATCCACCGATGATGAGATCGAGCATCTTCCGAATTTGACACCCGAAACACAAGGAAGTACCGATGCAATTACTTCTAAGGTTCGGGAACTTCCTCCTCTAAAGTCTTCTATTTTCACTAAACATTTTGAGAAGGTCACTCTTCCGTCGGGAGAAATGCGTGCAAAATGTAAGCACTGCAATGCTTCCTACAAATTCCAAGTCGGCGGTGGCTATGGGTCATTGAAACGACATGTAGAAACGAAGCACCCGACGGAATATGGACTCGGTTGTTCTCAAATACAATTATCAAGATTTTCTCCTATAACGACCCGCCTCCTACTGGCTAGGCTGTAAGGCCGGACCGTCACATTATGTTGTGCTAAGCTATCCCCATGACCATTACTAAGTCTAGATACGGAAAACTGTACCAATTTGAGCCCTTGCTAAGCTAATACAAGTTCTTGGTACTACATGAGCTAAGGGATGCAATCTAGAGTATACATGGCCTATCCTACATCCCCTATGGTCAAGGAGCTGAATTACAGGGTTTCCTGGTCGAGACCCAGCTTCCCAATCGATTCAGATTCAACTCAATAGATTGCAAGCTGTTGGATCGATCCATGGATCGATTCAGATTGCTTCTATGCTCGGGGTAATATTCTGGATCGATCGGCTGATCGATCCAGGATGGCCAATCGATCCAGTGATCGATTCCAAAGCTCTCTGTTCGCGGGAGCAAATTCCCTGATTTCCTCGATCGATCGGTTGATCGATCCGGCAGCTCCCTGTTCACGACAGAAAGCGACTGGATCGATCGGTTGATCGATCCAGGAGCTTACTGTTCGCGGAATAAGTTCACCAATCGATCCTCTGATCGATTGAAGACCCCCAATCGATCGGTTAATCGATCAGGGTTTCTGATTTCGTATCTGAAGTCTGATTTTAGCACTGTTTCGTGCCTAAATCACATATCCAAGTTCTAAAGTGGCTAGGAAACATTCTAACAACAAATATTTAGTATTCTAAGCATAGCCTAACGCATAGTTCACGAGTTCATGGCATTTAACATACTAAGGTGCGGAACAAATAAAAATGCTACAGAGTTCTAATGCTTAAAACAAAACTTGCTAGATCCCTAAGATCTTTATTCCAAACTCCTTTTTTTTAGCACACACATCTTCGTTGCATTGACCTCCAGCCTCCGCTAGTCCATCTTTCCTTTACCTTTATCTGCAGTATAAGGAAAAGAGTATCTGTAAGCTTTCGCTTAGTAAGAAATCATCTACCTCACAAAACATGCATACGATGCAATTTATGATTTGAAAAACATGCTATTTGAAATATATGCTGAACATACTTAAACATGGCATACGATCATACAAAACATAGAAACCAAAAGCTAATCTTGGCTATAACTGAAATGTCAATAAGAAAGGACTAAACTGAAACATGCTGAGCTAAACTAAAGCTGAACTAGAACTGATTTTAAAAATATAATCACCTGACTGATTTGTGAGTTTGAAAGTTATTATCATACTAGATAAAAATACATAATCATGCTGCTGATGGGCCCGACAACTGTACTTGCTGTGCGCGTATCCCTAACTAGACCCGGGTTTGCAAGTCCCGAATTTAGTAGGGTTTACTAGGTTATCTAAACCTAGGGACGACTATGGAAGTCCAACCCAATGGATATCTAATCCAGTACAGTGCCACTGCTAAAATAAAATACTGATTATAGTTGAATTCTTCTTATATTTCTATGTCTAGGTTATCTGAAACTAGAGCTAGGTTATCTGAACCTAGAGGCGACTGTGGGAGCCCACCCATTGGACCGTAGTCCCATATAAGTTGTAGTAACACTGCATATGCTAATTAAATGCTTCTATCGCATTTAACTAAACCATTAAAATGCCTAAGTCGCGTTTTAATTGTATTGAACATACTATTGAGCACTTGACGTGCGCTATTGCGCACCCTATGCGCCAAAAATCCATAAACTACTAAACTAAAACATGCAATCACACGAAAGCTACTTATACTGCAGGTAAGGGGTTTCTTACCTCCTGCGTGAAGTTTCTTACGATTCTAGTCGCTAGATCTCTGGAGAAGACGATCCTTTCGACAATCTTCTCGCGTCTATGCGTTCTTCTCGCGGAGAGGAGCGCCTTCGTATCCTTGATGTCACCGGAAGGTACTCCCATGCTCCTTCCTTGGTTGGTGCGCCGAGAGGAGAGGGAGAGAAGAGGGTTCGGCGGTGAGGGTTTGGGGAAAAGGATTTAACGACTAAATTTAATCAATCCCCACTTAAATCTCCTATTTATATTAAGTGCTTAATTCGGCCAACTTAAATATAAATATAATTGGTTCCCTCTTCTTTCAGCATGACCCTGCTGGGTTCACTTGGTTACTAAAGCTATCTATAAGACATAGGGCCTTATAGGTCTCGGGTTCAATTCTCGCGTAGGCTATTTTCTCTTCTATTTATTTTTGCTACTTCCGCTACTCTAAAAATTCCATAAAAATATTCTAAAATTCCAGAAAAATCATAGAATATTTCTAAAATAATTTTGAGAATTTTCGGGCGCTACATCTCTAACTAGCGGTAGTACCGATTCTGGTTTATTTTTATATTCGGATAATAAATTAAGAGAATCATTAGCTAAATTTGTTTCCGTAGAAAATCTTTCTTTTAGTTTTGGATCTAAATGCACATTTGAAGATTTTTGTAAAGAATCTCTTAATCCATGTGCTAAACGTGTTCCTAGGACTACACTTACTCGTACAATTAAAAAATTAGTAAAACAAGGGGAAAAAAATTAATTGATGAATTTAGTAAATTAGATAATAAAGTTTCTTTATGTTCCGATATTTGGAGTGATCATTGGCAAACACATTCGTATATAGGTGTGACTTGCCATTGGATCGATAACTCTTGGAACCTCCAAAAAAGATTATTAGCTTATAGAGTTTTTGATGAATCACATAATGCTCATAATATCGCACAATTATTATGTTTAATTTTAGAAGAATATGGTTTAACTCATAAAATATTTTCAATATCATTAGATAATGCTAGTTCTAATACCGCTTGTATAGATGATCTAAAATTTGTTTGTCAACCTATTATTGGAGGTTTATTTTTTCATATTCGTTGTGTATGCCATGTTTTAAATTTATGTGTTCATGATGGTTTAAAAATTTTAGAAAGTAATATTAAACCAATTAGAATTGCAATTTCTTATTTATGGTTTCATCCATCTATAATGAAACAATGGGGTAGGTTTTGTAAAATTAATGGATTGAGACCTAAAAAATTTCTACGTGATGTGCCAACACATTGGAATTCAACATACCAATTATTACAAGATTCATTTCAATATAAAGAATTATTATGTTCATTTTTTGCACAAAACACTAATACTAATATATATTTATTTTCACAACAATGGAATATTTGTAGTAGTATTTGTGAAATTTTAAAAGTATTTAATGATGCAACCGAACAACTTTCCGGTGTTTATTATCCCACTGCTCAATTAGTTTTAGAAAATTTTTCTAATATAGTATTAGTTTTAAATGAACATATTAATAATGAATTTTTATCTCCTTGCATCTTAGCTATGAAAACTAAATGGGAAAAATATTTTTATTTAATTCCTGAAATTTATTTAATTGCATTTGCTTTAGATCCTAAATTTAAATTAGAAGTTTTACAAGAAATATTAACTTTATATTATGACACTTTAATTCCAATTAAAGATTCTTCTTCCCCTAATTATATATAATGTTAGAATTTATTTATATGATATTTATAATCAATATTATGCAAAATATGGAACACAAATTAATATTTCGAAATTCAACAAACTACTAGTAGTAATTTAAAACTTACAAAAGCACAACTCTTATTAAAAGACGGGTTTTGAAGGGATCAATTTCGGGTTCGGATAAGGCCTGTTTGGGATACCCGTTTAAGCGAGGAAATGTTTTTAAATATAATTTCCTTTTCTTATTACCTCCACACACGCCGAACCCGTCCCAATCCCTCTCTTCTTCCCCGACTCCTCTCTGCCCTATCCTCGTCTCTGCTCCGACGACGACGACGCTGACGTCGACGCCATGGAGTAGATCGCCGGCAGCAATCTTCCTCTTCCGAGCTCCGTCGAACTCAAGCGCCGGTCGTTCCCTCTCGTTGGCCTCGGTTGCTATGGCCGACATCAAATGCCAGCCAACGAGCCGATCCTCTCTCGCGTGGACGATGCGACGCCGACGATCGCCGGTGTAGACCTATCCTCGGAGCTTGCCAGAAATCAATCAAGGAGGCACGGATCATCTTGATTTCCTCTTCTCAACTCTTCCCCAATCTGATCGTCGGCTTGAAGATGCCCTAGGGTTTCGAGGGTAAGCAACCAATCGTCGGATTTCACTAGATTAGGGCTTGATTTTGGTTGTCTCCGGCCGATTGACCTTCGTTTCCTCCTTCTTGAGTTGTTCACAGAATGATCCGTGTATCCTCAAGTTGGATCGGATCGGGTGATACCTTCTGGAGATAATCGATTGAGGTAAGCTTAGGTCTTCTTCTTTGTTATCGATACTCTATTCTTGATCCTCATCTTCTTGCGGTTGATTTAGGCCTCAGTTGAAGATGATGGGATCATTTGAGCTGTCGGCAGAGGCTAGGAGAGTTCTTGCTTGATTCAATTGATCCAGTGAGGTTAGGTTCTGTGATTCGTGAGGTGAATCCATCAGTGAGGACCTGTTGAGTGTGATCTTGGTTCCAGTGGTGTTTCCGTGCCAGCAGCAGTCTCATCTAGCAGATTGCTTGGTTTCGGCAATCCACAGTAGCTTGATCGAGGTAAGGTGTGTAGGTTTTGTTCTTTGTTTTAGATGATTGATCTTAGTGTGGATGAATGAGGTTTATGTGTAAGTTTGAATTGGAGAAAGATGGTTAGTATATCATTAGTTGATACATGTTGTATTTAGTTGCTAATTTGTAATTAGATTTATTTACTTAGATTTAATCTAATGGAATGATTAGGGTTAAGACAATTAACCCTAGTCAACTATTGGATTTAATTTAAGTTTATATTTCTAATCTAATTGGTGATTAGGTACTAACCCTAATTGACCGTTAGGTTTAATTAGATAGGTTGAGATTGTGGATTAGGGCTTTACCCTAATTTAGTGTTAGAGAAATGCACTGAGGTGTTATATATATATATATATATTTACACGCATCAAATAAGTAGTCACTAACCAATTACTTTTATCGTATAATTAAAAGCTTAACTACGAACTTGTTCTCCTCTTCGACTTCGGTCACCGCCGGCGACGCCACCATGAAGTACTGCTGCTTGCACGCGCAGTACGTTACTTGAATCATGGCCGCGTTGGGGACCACAATCAATTAACGACATAGAGAGCTCTAAGAAATGGGTCAATATCACTTAACTCGATCCCGACGAAAGAATAGAAAACGTCAGTGTAAAACAGAAAAGTCCTTGATTCCTTCAACAGGGAGAAATTTAGATATAACAAGACAAATATGTTTATATCGTCTAGTTTATAGTATTAAATTCTCAGAAATATATATTGTGCTCCAGGAATGCTGCAACTAATTTAGCTTCTTTAACCCAAAAGCATATGTCAAGCATCATATAATATAACTTACCCAGCCAAAAAAAGTTCTGACACTAATACAGCATGACAATCTATATACGACGACATAACCCATGCAAAGCAGTTGCATAGTATTCCGAAAGAACAGTAGTTCTATCACAGTAAATGCTGACACACGGATTATACAAGAACAAAAGCATCGCACTCATTTAATACATAGCTGGTGGACGTGCTCTAAGAAACGGACTCTACCTTCTGTGCCTCCAATGCTTGGAATATGTCAGTTCGAGTCACCATTCCTGGTTTATCAAATCAAGTTTATACTAGTGATACATACATGGCTGCATGATATGAAGATGGATATTCATGATAACATTATAATTAGTTTGCGACTCTTACCTATAACTCTCTTTTCCACATCTAAAATAGGTACCCTCTTTTCTAATTATTTTTGCTATAGATTGTGCTTTATGCTATTGTTGGTTATTTCATTTATCTGTTCATCTATGACTAGGATATCAGTTGTCGATTTAAGGAACATACATATTTCCGGTTTAGGAGAATATGCAGACTTCTTAGAACTGATTGATATATATCTTTATCAGGGTTTATTTGTTCTACGCCGAACTCGGCTTATCAATATTTCACCCCATTACCCGTTACATTTTTCGTGTACTATTTTGTGTTGGGTGTATTTCCAACCAAAGCTAGGCCTTTCGTCAGATTCTGATATCGTTTTATTCGACTCTTAACTTACGATGACTGTGCTACTTGTATATGGACTTTATATATCTAACATTATATCATGTATTCATTCCCTGAATATGTGGTACATATCTAGTCGCGCTTTCGTAAATCGGGTATTGTTCGGAAGTGTGGATGATGTTCGTACTTGTTGATTATATACTGTGTGTATTGTATACCTATGATGATGTGTACGTCCGAGATTCAAGCTGCTGAGAGATCGTCGAATGTCTACTTGACTAGACTAGGGGTATTTTCTCGATTATGGCGCAAATTATTGCTCAAGTCACAGGAGATGTCAGACCAGGCTATCACTGACGAGTGTTATGGGATTTGTCCCTGATTGAATCTGCCGGGAACGGGGATTTGTATTGCCGATTTAATCGAATATGAGGCATTTGTGTTCTATAGCGTCTGACGGGACTAATCCTGCAAAATGATGAAATTATCTAATTCTCGGAGTAGTTGTTCTTGACGCCCACCGACTCATAACGTACACGTGGTCGCCCTTTCTACCGTGCATTGACACATACAGATCTGGCTTTGAGCTTGTCCGTCATTCCGGAGTCCGCAGAGACCGCTAGGCCAGCTCGTATTATATGATGTACTTACATCGATAGTGTACTTTACACTAAGACCCCCACTGCTATCGTACCGGTCGCGCAACCGACTCCACTACTAGTGGTTTACCACCGCGGCCTACTCTTCGTGTAGGCATCGAGTAGGTGCATGAGGACATGGAGATCTGGTGTACGCGGAGTGGGATATATATGCGGAGGCGAAAGTGACATTTATGCGACTGCATAGCGAAGTCGGATTCTGATGAATTCGTATCTGAGTCGTGTATAGTCGAGTCAGAGACTTCGGTTACGGTGATTTTCCGAGTCTTAACGACGTGAGTGGCCATGTCTCGCCGGATATACGGTATAACGCCAACCTAATGGCGAATTTCGTAATCTCACGTCATGCTGGGATGGATCTGATCTCGTTTTGTGGATAGATCATCCGTATGGATGTCGTCGCCGGATGAGTTCATGGTTGAAGAGCACAGAGTAGTTCAGATCAAGAGGCATGGATAGAACTCTTGATGATGATGAGTCCGTCTCACGCGGCTCGGTCTACGATAAGCACTAGAGGTAGCGCAGCCGCGGTAGCCAGCCATCATCTTGCATCACGGGAGGACCAACAAGCATCGACTCGCACTCTGATGGGTCGGGTACTTGGAGCGATCCGGCTTCGTCGTGTGATACTTACGGGTCATCCCCATGCCTGGCGCGCACTTTCTTAGCGATCCCGCAAAACCTCCAGTTAGTTAAGGGGTTACCAGCACATAGCCAGGCAGGTCAAGGTCAAGCCATAGGCCCGACAGAGGTTCTTAGCCCGCTTGACTTGATCCCTTCCCGCCGCGGCGAAGCCCAGGCTAGCAGAGAGGACATCATCCCACGCAGCACAGCTATGGCATTGTCGAGCAGTGAGAGCCGTTTATGGAATCTGCTAGTTCTATTGGACCCGACCTCTCGATGAGATATCATCGATTGGGAACCTATCGATTGCAATTGCATTAGCCAAATTAGATCCATGCGTGCTGAGATTATATAATCTTTGTATGTTTACTCGCATACACATGAAGCTAATCTATGCATTTTATACTCATTTTCCTTTTAGCATATTTACCTTTTTTGTTCGAAGATCTGCTTTTGTATAATTTTTGTACAGTCGATTTGGTGAAGAATCTACATCCTTGGGCAAGCACTGAGAAACAAAGGAAAAATGGTGTCGGTCGGTTACTTCCGCCTGACTGGACTGGGCCGGGTGTGTGTGGTGCTCAACCAGGAGAATGACATGGTCGGGACTTCTGCAGGGCGGCCGTTGCCAACACATGATCACCAGTACACGTGTGACGCAGATGTCAGCGAGATTAAGCTGGTCAGGTCGTCACTGCACTGCCAGCGTAGCACTCTGGTGCGTCAGGTGTCACAGTAGCGTCACGTGCTAGCAGTGCAGCCAGAGGTACAAGTTTAGCAGAGTGAGGCGCGTTTAATGTGGGGAAGGAATACTCGGCGGGCGTGTGGTCCAGATTGGCCTCCTCTATTTAAACCCTCCTTCATGAATTGAAGAGGATCTCTCCCCCTTGGGAGAAGGCAAGATTTGTGGTTTCCTCCCATTCTTGGGAGGATTGATTTCGGTGCAAAGTTCTTCGCGATCTAGCCCGGAGCATCGATCCAGGTTGGATCGAAAACTTTTCAGAATAAGTTTCTTTTCCCGGTTTCTTCTATTGAAGGAATGCTTGTATTCTCTATTTCTTCGGATTTTTTCTCGATTCATGGAGTAGATCTTGTATTCTAGGATAAGGGAGTAATTATGGATTGATGTAAATTCTTATGGATTTGCCATTCTCTTGTTTCAATGACATTATCTTTCTTGTATCAATTAGATCTTGAGTGAGTAATGATGTGTGCTTAATTCTCATTCTTAATTAATTGTTTGAATTTATGGACTGAAGATAAACTCTCCTCGATCATCAGGGATCCACGTTGATCAAAAACTGTGTAAGGCGCTTGAGAGACAATTGAAGAGGAAATAGGAATATTCAAAGAGAGTAGGATGGATTTTGTGATTAGTTTGTTGTATCTTGATAGATTGATAAGTGTGGCTTCTATGTTGATATCCGAGGAAGGCGTAGTAATAGGTGCGCTGTAAGGACAACATGGGTTCATCTAATTAATCCTATGTGAGACATTCTAGTAGCGATTGTCTATCTGTGCGCAAGCGACTTTCTTTTCTACATGTTGGCAGCAATGAGGAATAAGAATTGGTGAACCATTTACATGCAAGAAATCTTACAAAGAAACCGAAACCCCTAGAATCTCCCTTTATCATACCCACCCAAACACTAAACTCTTGTTTGTTGATCTTTAAAGATTAACACTATCTCAGTACCACCTTGATGTTGATTTTTAAAGATTCGCATTGAGACATTTCTAGTGCTTATTCCAATCCCTGTAGTGGCAGCTTGGGAGGCCTTGCTCCTCTTGATCAACGAACCCAAGGTGAGATTTTTGTCGCAGATTTTTTTTTTTTTTTACGTTTTCAATTGGGGAAGTTCGGAATCTTTCGCTAGAACGTAAAGTCATTTGTCGGTGTGATTGATCGCGCAGTTTTATCTTCAAAGTTTCGACTTTGGACAAACTGATTACTAGATTGAAAGCTCTATTTCAAAAGTTTGACCAAATGTTTGTTGGGAACTCTAGTACTTTTTTTTGTGAATTTTGTTGTGCAACTGGTCATATATATGATAATTGTCCAATATTGCTTGACCGTCCATATAGAATGCATGTTGAAAGAAGGGGTGTTTTCTCTAACTTTAATCATAGGTCAGAGCAAAATTTTTGTAAAGCTTGCAATGAAATAGGCCATTCAATTGAGAGTTGCTACAAGCTATACAATTTGGGATTATCAATAGATGAACTCGATAGAAAGATAGATGAAATGGCTTCATCAAATTCACACACATATGGCTCTGACTCGAATGACCCCCAATTTTCATCATTTATGGATAGAGTGTTGAAAGGTTTAGAGGAGGTTCTATCTATTCAAGCTGAATCACGCAAGGACATCAAGAAAATGCATGCTATACTTGATAGTATAGACTCAACAAATAATAGAATATCAGCTAATCTCGAGTCTATGATAAGAAAACGTTGTGATGAGCTTGAGGATCATGAATCTAAGATTTTGATAAAGGAGTGCATCACTTTAACTCCATTACCTCCTAATATTGAAGATCTAGAAGAACCTTCCCTTCCTACATCTGAATCAATTTATAGTCATGTTGTGGAGGGATGTGTAGGGATGACCCAAGAATCACTCCCCTTAATCACACAACCATTAGTCACTTTAGATGATGTAGGACATGAATTAGTTGAAGTTGAGAGTGTAGGGACTTGTGCAATAGAAGCTAAGTCTCAAGAATCACATCTTTTAGAAAGACTACCACTTGAGCCACGAAATTCCTTATCTAAATGTCAAACCATGCTTGATGACTTTCTTACATTAGTGATTGGTAAAAGTCAAATTTCAATTAATTTTTCTATTGTTACTAATCAATTCTTTTTTGAGCATGATGGTGGCAGGACATATGTTGCACAGGGTTCACAAGGTAAAGATAGTGTTGAACCTTTGAAGGAGAGCTTATTTGTTGAAAAACTGAGAACCCCTTGGTAAGAAGGTTCTAAAATATCTTACCCCTCCAAGAGCGAGATTTCGATGAATCTAATGAGGTGGTCGAGCTAATGACCTTAAACAAGCGCTTCTTGGGAGGCAACCCATTTTCTTTATGTCTTTAGTTCTTTCTTTATAATAAACATGTATCCTCTACTTAATTTTTCTGGTCTATCTTATTTTTGTAGAATTCAAAGTTGTGGAGGAATGTGAGCATTGGAGAGAGGAGTATTTTTAAAACATGAATGTCAACCATTTGGAGCTCATCACTTGGTAACTTCTCTAAATTTCATGAATATTCTCCACATTATTTTTAGTTTTCATTGGGACAATGAAAAGTTTAAGTCTGGGGGATGCATTAGATGCATTTGATTTAGTTTAGTTTTTTTTGCATAATAAGTTTTTTATTTTTGCTAGTTGCATCATTCATCATATCATGATTGTTTGTTCCTTAATGTAAAATACTAGCACACTTGTTCTAGATTTCATGTGGTTTATTGGTTACTTATGGTGCTAGTATGTTTAGTGATCTATCTTTTTCTATCTATGATAGCATGAAGTGAGCAATGTTTTTATTGTAAGAGTTTAAGTATTGACCTTGTTTTAGGATCTCCCCACACTTTGTCTAGTTTTGATAGTAGATAACTACCAAAATAGTCATGATTAATAGAACTTAATGAGTACTAGTATTTCCGTGGTGATTTCTCAAACTACATTTTGGTTACTGGATGAGACTCGAATCATGTCAGCTCATTTAAAAAAAATCAAAATATCCCTACATTTACATCGTGTGCATTTGTGTTCAAGTGTTACACCTTGCAATTACTTAGAGAAAAAATGAAAAAAATAAAAATAAGTTATTTAAGGGAAGGTTCGACACTTGTACAAAAAAATTTTGTACAATAGAATCAGTACGTTTTCCTAGGACTAACCAACACTAAACTCCTGCACACTTAGACACAGGGGTTAAACCAAACAAGACCTGACCTAACTTAACTTATTTGATCACATCAAAATAACCTTGGAGTTCCAACATATTGCACTGATTACGGAGAACTATTTCTTAGGTCATACTCGAACTACTTTTGTATCTTGCTCACCAATGAAATTATTTGATATGATTAGATTGATTCGCTAGAGATTACAATGCAATATTTAACGATATGAGTTTTGATATAGTTTTTGCTTGAGGATAAGCAAAGGTTTAAGTCAGGGGTGTGTGATGTGTATATGTTATATATATTTCTAGGCATCCGTTAATGCACATCTACTTGTCATGAATATATTCTATATTTATTGCACCCTATTTCATTGTTATGTCATAGTTCCATTTTATTTTATATGGAGATCTGCTCTTTCCTTGTTTTCATTGATAGGACGTGATTTAGAGAAAAAATAGAGCTTAAATGTAGTCTAGAGCCTCCAAAATACCTGGGTTGTGCTTATGAGGCACGACTATGTGAAAATATAGCACAAACTAGTATTTCTCACACGGCCGTGTGAACCTCACACGGCCGTGTGAGGTTTTCTGCACTGCAGACTGAAACTAAAACGGCCATAACTTTGTGCTCGGTTGAAGATTTGGGATGTTATTTATACCGACTTGTAGATAACTTCAAGATCTACAACTTTGATGAAGACTTAAACGGGAGAAAACCCCATCTTGGTGGCATAAAAGATGTTGCAATGAAACATAACTATTCAAAGCTAAGACAAAGAAGGGCAAGGCCATGTGGGTGTTCTGCACATATGGTATCCAAAGGTCGAAACTTACATGTCAGCAAATCTACGCTGCTGCAAAGGCAAAACAGCGTGAAGCGAACCTCACATGGACTGCTGTTTCCGCTACGCACCTGAGGTTGGGAAGGAGTGCGTGAAGTGGTGCGTGGTCTTCATGCTGCCGTCCCGTCAGCACGCACGTGCGCGCTAAGCCTTCCCTCTTCTCACATCTTGGGCTGGTCTTTGGCTTGGGGCTTCTTCCCCATTGCTTGGAAGGTTCTTCCCATTGGGAACAGATCTTCGATCTTCGATCCTTCGCCGATCCGTCCACCTCCGGAGCAAAGATTGCATCCAAGAAGACCGGTGCTACATGGATAAGCTTTCCCTTCTCTTCTCCTTATGTTTTGAGTTGTAGATAGCTTTATTTCTTGTCTCTTGATTGTAATTATCTTGCAATGGAGTAGATCTTTAGATCTAGGATGTAGGAAGTATTTGTGATGAGATGAATGATGTAAAACTATGAAGACACCATGATTCTATTCAATGACTTGTTGATGCATTGTTCTTGTTTGATGTAATGTGATTGTATGCAAACCTTTGTGGATTTGTCATTTTCTTGTTTCCATGATATTGCCTTGTTTGTACCTATTTGATCTTGTGTGGAATATGGTGATTTGGCTTAATGACCATGCTTGATTGAATGTTTGGATTTCTTGTGGACTTTGTAAAGATAAACTCTCACTCGATCATCCGAGGGATCCACGTGACAGGTGCAAGCCCGTGTAAGGACGTTTGAGAGATAATCTTGAAGAAGAAATAATATTCAAAAGAGTAGGATGGATCTTGTGATTAGTTTCTTGTATCTTGATAGATTAATAAGTTGTGGGCTTCTATGTTGATATCCGAGGAAGGCATAGTAATAGGTGCGCTTCTGTGTAAGGACAACGTAGGTTCACGTCTAATTAATCATATCTAGATACATTTCTCAGTCCTTAGCCGGTTATCTATTGCAAGAGAGAACCGACAACTTTCTACAAGTGTTTGGCAATTGAGGGATAAGAATTGGTGAACCATTTACATTGAATAACATCACAAAGAAACCAAAATCCTAGTATCTATTCCCCTCCATTCACTACGCTCATTCTCTCCCTTCTTACTCTCTTTCTTTTCTCTTCTATTTCTTATCCTAACATTTGTAAAGCACTTTTCGATTGTCTAGATAATTCGCCGTGCGAAGTTAACTAATGCTTAATCAACAGTCCCTGTGGATACGATAATCTTTTATATTACTTGCGACATTTCCGTACACTTGCGGAGAGCGAACATTAGGAATTATCAATTGAGTTAGACTAAACATAACATTTGTTTTCCTTTCATATTGCATAGTTGTAACTAATCATTAGATTTCTGTTTTTACTTTCTTGTATAACTTTCACTTCTTGTTAGTTCTTTTTGTACAAATTCAATTCTGCATTTTTGATTCTTTTATTTTTCTTTTTTTGGTGTCGTTGCTATCTTGTTCTTGTGTATGCGAAGATCTAACTGCGAAATTCTTTCCTTTTGACCACAGAAATTGATAGAACTTTCTATAAAGAAGGTGCGCAAAGGCAAATCGAAGAACAAGAATATCTAAACATGGTGTGCAAGTCACTAGGAGATTATAGAGCTCCGAAGTCTGCAAAACAAATGGGAGCAATTGTTTACCCTAACATACAAGCAAGAAATTTTATACTCAAACCATCTTTTGTTTCCATGGTTCAGAAAACTCAGTTTGGAGGATTAGAGATTGAAAATCCTTATTCCCATTTGATGGAGTTTTATAGATATTGTTGTACTTTGAAATATGAAGAAGTTTCATCTGATATTATTCAGCTGCTTGCTTTTCCTTTTAGTCTGAAGGGGTCTTTTGCAAAAAGATAGTGCGATTCTCTAAAGTATCGGAACATGGGATGAGTTAGAGCAAAAATTCCTTGACCAATATTTCCCTCCAAGGAAAACTACTTATTTGAGAAGTCAAATTTTAAATTTTAAGCAATTGGATGGAGAAAAATTGTACCAAGCCTGGGAAAGATATTCTTCTCTTCTGCAGTTATGTCCACATCATGGAATTGAGAAATGGTTAATTATGCATTTGTTCTATGTTGGGCTTTCTTTCTCAAATAAGAATCAACTGGATTTAGCATCTGGAGGATCATTTTTGAAAAAAAGTCTAGAAGAAACTTTTGAGATAGTTGGCAGAATTACGCAAAATTCCAATGATTGGGCAGAGCAAGATAGTTCATTCTTGACAATGGATATCATTAGAGAAAAGGATGATGTTGAAAAAGGGCTTATCTTGAATCAAAATGATTTCCAAACATTATTCCCTTGGTGTTGTGAATCATTATCAAAAATGTTTGGTGAAAAAGCATTTTCAACAGAAAAGGGGTATGTCTTGGTGATCATAAGGAGGAAGATCTGTCTTTAGACAATGAAGAGTTGTTAGAAAAAAGCTTGGCTGAGGAGGAGACTATGTTGATAGAACAAGAGCCAGTTTTTCCAGAGATAGTACCACTTCAACTTGAACTTAAACCATTACCCCCAAATCTTAAGTATGAATCTTATCTAGTTATAATTAATGCTCAGTTAAATGAGTTTGAAACAAAGAGACTGTTGGATGAGTTAAGGTTGCATAGAAAGGCCATTGGATATACAATAGATGATATAAAAGGGATTAGTCCATCTCTCTGTATGCATAGAATTTTACTTGAAGAGGGGTACAAGAACTCAATTGAGCATCAAAGGAGACTAAACCCAAATTTAAAAGAGGTAGTAAAGAAGGAAGTGATTAAACTACTTGATGTGGGGATTATTTTACCCAATTTCGGATAGTGAATGGGTGAGTCCCTCGTCCACGTGGTTCCAAAAAGGAGGAATGATCGTTATCAATGATCCTATGGACGGGACCCTGCTGAGGGTCAGGCACGAGTTCAACCCCAAGTTCGCTCACCTTCGATATGTGAATGTAGTGCCGGCCGATCGACATGCGGACGTAACGAGCGAACTCATGCAAGCGGAGCGGATGTGACGGAAGCCGACGACGTCAATGTAACAAGCAGCATGATGGAAATGCCATGGCCATCGAGCGAGCGGCTACATGTCAGCATGGCGGCGAGCGAAATGAATGGAAGCATGGACGGAAGCACATGTGGGGAAAATGAAGGAACCACGCTCAACGGAAGCACAAATAATGAAGCAGGAGCAATGGCCGAGCGCCGAGTGCCGGTTCTCGGTCGCATCTACTGACGTCTCGAGTACGCCGCCGAGCTTGTAACGGAAGTAACGGAAGACGATTGCAGCAGAATGGAGTACGAACGAGCATGCTGAGCATGGTCGGAACGAGGAAGCCGCCTGACGGTCATATGAACGCCTGTGTCGAGAAATGGCGCATTGGCCGGATGTCGCGCCATGAGAGCCGCAAGCGCGCGGCTCTGAACCCGACACCTACCGCCCGATGAAAGGCGAATGTACGGGCTTGATGGTTGATCCGGAAGAGGAAGTCAAGACATGGACAAGAGGGACGCCATCTTAGTAACTCCGGAATAGTGTTCGAGAGGACTAGGCCATCTTTTCCGTGCGTGCGACGATCGATCTGTGCGATACTCGCCCATCCGCCCCAAAGAGCGGCTTCGGGACGAATCTGAATGATGTGGAGCGCGTTAGTTATGCCATGCCTACGAAAGCCCATGTCGCCAGGACAGCTTTGCATGCAAAGCTCCCTAGAGCTCACTCTCCTGCCGAGGTACTCTTCGATATTGGGAGCCACTTCTGCTGCGTGCTGCTGTCCACTGACTGCCGAAAGCCCGCCGCGGAAACTCCTCCTCGGCCCGCACAGCAGGCCCACTTTGCCATCGACATTGAGAGGAGACACGTTCCACAGCTGCGATTAGAGAGCGAGCCCTTGGAGCGACACCTGGCCCTTGGTTGTGATCATGGGTATGGCGCCGTGGCAGGAGCGCACTGCATCCTGCACGAGGGCCGAGGGACGAGGACTCACGTGACCACGTGATGTTCCCACGGCGAACTCGGACGGCGGCGCTCTAATCAAGGCAAGAGCAAGAGGCCAGCAGCGGAGCACAGAGAGAGAGATGCGTGTTTATGCGTGCTAGCATGGACAGCCTAAAGCGCAGAGCATGCGGATGCGCCAACCTGATCCAACCCACCCTGCATTAGGCACCACATGAGCGGAAGATGGATTGGGACTTGGATCAACCCGAACCTGCTGGGGAATGGTCTACTACCGTCATTTATATGTTTTGTTTTGGTTTATCGGTTGAAGGAGTTCTTGTAATGGTGAAGGAGAATGAATTTAAGTGCCGTGCACATTGCAGATTGAATTGGCTTAAGTTTAAGGCCGCGAGCGGCCGATTGTGTGTAAAAGGCGAGAGAGCCGACGCCCGACGTATCTAAACCGAGCGAGCGGCAGCGTCCAGCCAGGCCGAGAAGAAGTCGCCGAAGAGCACCAGTTAAGATAGCTCTAGAGACGCCCTAGCCATAAACGGTACCGCCGACTCAAGAGTCCGAGAAACAGCGCCGGTTCGTCACGCTATAAAGAAGCGAGAACGAGTTTATGAATCGGTAGGCGACTCCTTCTTAAAGTTCTAAATAGAGTTAGCCTAGAACCGACAGCCGGCGACTAGGCAACCACGAGCCACGAAGCCTAGTTAAAATATCTATCGATCGAGTCCGAATAAGATATCGAGCTATGAAGGGCTCCGGACGCTCCGGCTGTCCGAACGGCCGAGCCTAAAACGCCGGGCCTATAAACCTTGCCTATCAACGCCTGAAGGCTCACGCTAAATATCCACGGAGAGATATCGAAGTGAGTTTAGAGCGAAGGCGGCGGCTCAACATAATAGGTCGAGAGAGACGAGTAATAGAGAGGACGACGCTCGACGATCGAGCAGCGGCGTTATAAAAGAGGACCGGAGCGGCCCGAGACGACAGACAGCCGATCACGCCTGAAGACCGACAGACCAGGCCCGCCGGCTTGCCGAGCGGTTAAAATCGCTCGACGTATACATCTGTACGAGACCGCCGCTTAAAATCTCGCCGTCCGAAGACCGCGTAACGAGTCGGCGCTTATAAAGGTCGGCTAGGAAGACGCGAAGAGCGGACGGACCGCGACGCAGGCGAAGCCCGCGAGGCAGAACCGCGGCCTGAAGTTGCAATATACAGGACTCTCAAGCTTGAGCCTTCACGTTATAAGAGAAGACCGCCATAAACGCCTCGAGAGCCTCGACGCTAGTTTCATAAAGCGCGGTTAAGAAGAAGGTGAAGACGTCTATAAGTGAAGCAACCGTTTCCGGCGGTTAGGCTACCGCCAGAACTCAGGCGACCGCCGGCCGACGAGTAGGCGAAGAGAGCCGCCGCGTCGAGCCGCCGACGAGAAACTAGACGGCGACATGTATCATAACCGACGGTTCGGACGCCCAAAATTAAAAATGCCGAAGCGGAACGACGAGCCGCGAGCCACGGACGACGAAGATAGCGAGCCCGGCCGGACGAGGCCGCCATATAACGAAGCGAAGGCCGTGAGCCTCGAAGAGCCCGGACAAGATATCTAGACGACCTGTCATAAACCGCCGAAAAAAGCTTGCTCGCCCCGGCGAGGACCTCTCGACGCTTATAATATAGAACGACCCAGTAGCAATATCGAGCATAAGCTCGAGGCGTGAACGACGGGCGAGCCGCGTTTATAAACGGGAAGCGGAAGACCGCCGGCGCAAAATCGGAGACGAGCCGAAAGCCGCGGTTGCCGCTAACCGAAGCGGAAGAGCGGCGGCGGAAGGGACGCTTCCGGACGATAAGACCCGGGCGGAAGACCGCCGGCCTCGGACGACGCTATAAGGCTCGAGAAACCGCCTCGGACGCAAAAATCGGAGGCTTAAAAAAGTCTCCGAAAGAAGAGAAGACGAATCGGAAATCGCGAGCCGACGGTTAAATTCACGCACAGCGACAGACAAAACTAGAAATTCAAGGCAAACATGAGTGGTGAAACTAAGGAAGGGGGCCATGTACTACACGCCCAAGCACGCGTAGGCACCTTGGGTGACTTCTATCATTGCGCCTCCTTGGGGGAGGGTGAGGCATGTGTAGTAAGCGACTGACTGCGGTACCATGCGACGGTCAACCCGTGGGGCACTCAAAGCGAGTAGTGTATACCGCTAGCGGCGGCTGACCCGATGCCTGCAGCTATCGATCGAGTGGCCCCTGAGCATGCGGACGGATCGAAGCATGCGAAGTACGCAGAAGCATGGTCCGGTACAGCCGAGTCGGGAATGTCGAGCCGGAAGCATGCCGCATACGAAATGTCACTGATGGGTCAGCATTGGAAGCATGCCGTAGTCAAATCTGGGGCACGTCGCGCCGCCGCATGCCGCCGATCAATGGAAGCGTTGCACTGAACATCTGCGGAATCTGCAACGAGCAGCAAGCCTTGAAGCGCCCCACATGCCGAAGGTGCAAGCCCGAAGCCGACCGATGCAAAAGCAAGGCATGGAGTTGCTGCCAAGCCCGATCGGCGATGCCGCCGTCCAAGTCAAGCTTGCTCCGCCCATGCCTGCGATGTATGAGAGCACGCTGACGCGATTCAACCTTCCTGACTTGGGCAACACACGCTCGCCCGGCTGGCGGATGGCATGCGCTGCTGATGGTTGATCAAGAGGAAGTCAAAAGACATGGGACAGTAGGGACGTCATCTTAGTAACTCCTGTTGCTGACAATAGGCATGTTCGAGGACTAGCATATCCAGTGTCGCACGAGAGGATGATTCCGATCACCGCCTCAAGACGCGCCGCATACTGATGAGGCGCTAGATGCATGCTTTACTTCTAAAAGCCCATGTCATGTATGGTATGGACACGGTAGCACCTTGCACAGCACCCTTTAAGCCTCCCTGATATAGGGTCATAGAGACTTTCTTTCCGATATTGGGAGCTGTTCACTTGGTGCCTGACTGCGCGTGAGGAGCGCGGAAACCTCGCATGGGAACCCAGACTCTGTGTGCAGTGCTTGCTGACTACCATCGATTAGCGCGATCCCCTGTGGCTTCAGTCTCATTCGGAGTGATCAATCAAGAATGAAGATAAGCTAATTTCTCAACACTAACAAACGTGTGGGGTGGCTAATGTGCATCGATTATCTAAGTTGAATAAAACAAGGAAGGATCATTTCCCTACCATTTATTGATGAAATGCTTGAAAGATTCAAACATTCTTACTTTTTTACTTGGACGGACGATTCTTTTTCAAATTGATTCATCCTCAAGACCACAGAAGACTACTTTACTTGTCCTTATGGTACCTTTGCCTATCGTCGGATGCCATTTGGGCTTTCTAATGCTCCAGCCATGACAATTTTTTCAGATTTAATAGAAAAATTATGGAGGTTTTCATGGATGACTTCTCTGTTTATGGAAATGACTTTGATTCTTGTTTGTCAAATCTTTCTACTGTTCTAAAAAGGTGTGAAGATACAACTGGGAAAAATGTCATTTTATGGTTAAGGAAGGAATAGTTTTGGGGCATAAAATTTCAGAGCATGGCATTGAGGTAGATCCAGCAAAAGTGGAAGTAATAGACAGATTACTCCCACCCATCAATATAAAAGGAGTTAGGAGTTTTTTAGGACATGCTGGCTTCTATAGACACTTTATTAAGGACTTTTCAAAGATTTCCAAGCCATTAACTAATCTGTTGATTAAAGATGTTGAGTTTTGTTTTGATAGCGAATGTATTGAAGCCTTTAATAAAATCAAGAGTGCTCTTACAACAGCTCCAGTCATTTGGGACAACGAAGAAATAAGATTTTGCACGCGATCCATTATGCAAGTAAAACACTTGATGCAGCCCAAGTAAACTATTCTACTACAGAAAAAGAATTATTGGCAGTGGTATTTGCTATTGATAAATTTAGATCTTATCTAGTGGGATCAAGAGTAATAGTATATACTGATCATGCAGCTATCCGGTATCTACTTGGAAAGAAAGACGCTAAACCTAGGGGTTAATTAGGGTGATTTTTACTGCAAGAGTTCAACCTCGATTAGGACAAGAAAGGAGCCAAATGAAAGTATCATTTGTCTGTAATATCTCAAAGTCGAAATGATGGGATGTTGATTTAAGTTATTGATGATATATTCTATTTAAATACTTACTAGCCTTATCAAGTGGAAACCTCATACGTAGATTTTGTGAATTTCATAGTGGAGTGTTACCCGATTTTCTCATCAACAAAGGAAAGTTTTTTTCAGAAGTTAAGAATTATGTTTGGGATGAACCTCTCCTGTATAAGAAGTGCAATGATGTGATTTATCGAAGATGTATACCTGAAGAAGAAGTTAGAGATATCTTGTTTCATTGCCATTCTTCGTCCTATGGAGGACATTTGGGTAGTTCAAAAACGATTACGAAAATTCTTCAAGCAGGATTTTATTGGCCAACCTTATTCAGGGATGCTAAGTTGTTTGTTCAGTCTTGTGATCAATGTCAGAGAACTGGGAATATAACTAAAAGAAATGAAACGATGTTAAATTACATTCTTGAGGTTGAGTTATTTGATGTTTGGGGAATTGATTTCATGGGACCTTTCCCTCTCTTATACGGAAATAGGGTATTCAAGAGATTATGTCCAAATGGGTAGAGTTTATAATCTCCTACGTAAGGATGTAAGAAAAGTTATCAAATTAGAGTATTATCTTTCCAAGATTTAAAGGAAAGGGTCAATAGCGATGGAGGATCATATTTTATGTAGAAACAGCTTTGAAAACTTACTTAGGAGATAATGGAGGAAGTATAAAGTAGCAACACTATCATCCTCAAACTAATGGGTGTTTATATCAATCGGGAATTAAGTCCATACTGGAAAAGATCGATTCATTTCGAGGAAGGATTACAAGAAAACTAGATGATGTTTTTATACACGAATCATTATAAAAACCCCCATTTTATTAGTTTATGGTAAGTTCTGCCATCTTCCATTGAACTAGAATATATATTTATTAGTAACTAAAAATTTGAATACATTTAAAAGAAGGAAAAGGAAGTCATGAATTCAACTGATGAATTAAGATGATATATATTACAAATCTTAGAAAGGATTAAAGAAATGGCACGATCAACACATTCTTCAGAAGACTTAATGGGATTTGCTTTGTTGTTCAATTCAAAATTAAAACTTTTCTCGAAGGTCAAGGGACGGTCCATATGAGGTAAAGAGAAGGTTTATCCTTTGGAGTTTAGGATATTAGAAACAAAGATTTTGGGATAATTTACAAATGGTTAACGATCAAAAATATATCATTAAGATTTAAAATAGAAGAGGCATGTTGTATTTTTCCCAACTCTCTGCATTGAAATTATTTTAGCCAGTAGCAAATTATTTTGTTGGTTTTTACTGTTTTTGGAGTAGCAAAATAGTAGCCAAAAAGCGTGGCTACCACAGCAAAGGCCGCAGAGAAGGGAAAAGGGGCCGTGTCATCCAAAGCACGCCGTGACCCTTTTCCCTATCTCCCCATTTCTAAAGGATTGAATTACTTCTTCCAATTTTTCCTTCTCATTCTTCTTTAGGAGATTTGATTTTCTTCCATGGAAAACGTGATTGAGGAGACTTCGGCCAAAAGAAAAGGGAAGGAGAAGGTGGTTTCTTCAAACGACTTTTAGTACCAGGTTTTGATGTTGAAACTTTTAGAAACTTAAATAATATTGACGAAGTTTGGTTTGAAAGGACAGGGATGGAGGATGTTTAATAATAAATATCCCATTTATCCTAGAAATATTGGAATTTTTAAGCTCAATAGAGAAGGATAATGTTCAATGGGAAGTAAATTATTTGTTTAATGAAAGTTAAGGAATGGACGTTGAAGATTTAATACTATATGAATTGCCAGCAATGAGTTGTGATTTTGCACCAATTTGACAATTCACATTTTTGGCAACAAATTTCTGAACAACCGCTATTTGATCCTCATAATTCTAGAGTTTCCCAAATTATCAATCCTATTTTTAAATATGCTTACTTATTCATGAAAAACACTATATTTGGAAGGGAGGACAAAGAGGACCGGTAAGACTCAGATTTGTAATAAGCCATGGGCATTATTTGGAATGTTCAAATTAATTTATTATTTTCTAAATATCGGAAAATTAGGGAAATCGAATTCTACCACACCTATTATTTTAGGGGGATTACTTACTCAATTGGCCTTAGTATTAGGAAGTGATTTGAGTGAATTAGAGGTGGTGGAGAGTTCTTGTACATTGGATTTGAATTCATGTTTAGCAATGAAAATGATTAAGCATGAAGAGCATGGATTTAGTTTAGTCATTAAAAATGGTTTCCCTTTAAAATTGCCAAATCATGATTTTACTACAATTCATAATAAAGAGAATTGGTGTTTGAAGTTGGCTAGGCAACAATCTAGAGCTTTGTCATCTTTTACTCCAAGAAATGTTCCTAGGGGTAACCAAGAGATTCATAGTTTTATGTTTCAAGAACTTAATTCTGCTTTAAAGAATATTCATAGTGATTTAGATTCAACTTATGAATTTCTTGAGAATAAGAAGTTTATGGAGGAGGAACTATTTAAAAAGTTACAAGATTGTTTTAAGAGTGAGAGGGAATTGTGTGATAAGATTTCTAAAATGATGAATGCTTATAAGGCTAAAATGGAATTTCATGAAGATCTTAGAGGTTTTATGAGATTTGTGCAGGATGATATTGATAAATTGCTTGAGTATCATAATTTTTTCAGAAATGAAGTTAGATGGTTTGTTGAAGATTTTGCATTTCTCTTCCCTGACTTTCCTGATTTTCCACCTCCTCCACCATATTGATTTTATCGGGACGATGAAAAGTTTAAGTCTATGTAACGTTATTTGGTTTTCAGTTTTTAGTTTTTGTTAGTTTTTCATGTTGGTTCTTATTTTCATTGCTTGTTGCTTTATTTTGCTTGTTTTTGAAATAATCATGGCAAAAAAATTTTGAGAACATCAAATCTTCACTTATATGCTTTCTTGGATTCAAGTGAAATGTTAGCACGATTATTGTCTTGATTCATGATGTTCGAATGATGCTAGTAGTAAACTTTATGTACTTCTTTTCTCTATCTTGGGAAGCATTAATAAGCTAAGAATCTTATGGTGATGAGTTTTAGTTTTGGTTCAACCTTAAGGATTTTATCTTCACTACACTTGTGTTTGATGCTTGAATAGTTGATGTCATTGAAATAGTCATGATTCATCTTGTTTGCTTAGTACTTGGTTTCCATGGTGATTTTCAACTTCATTTGGCTAATGGATGAGGCCAAATCATTAAAAGTCATTTGGAAAAATCAAATATCTCAAATATGTGTGCTAAAATTACATTTGTGAATAAGTTTTGTACACAAAAACATTTATAAAAAAAAAAGGGAAATAAGATAAAAAAATGCTTGTCAGTGGAGGGGAATCTAGCAAGTCACCTCTTTGAGACCTAGAAAGGGTTACTGGGAAATGACCGTTAGTGCTTCTCTTTGAGATCGAGCAGCACCTTGAGACCTTGGAAGGTTGAGAACATGAACCAAGTGAACAAGTAGTCATGCCTACCACCGTTACTGTCTTTCACCGAAAACACTAGGGAATTCAAATTGATGACTAATTTGACAGGGACATGGATTGAAACTTGAAGTATGTTGAGTTACTTTACAATCAGGTACAAGATTTCATGCTCGAACTACACTTTACTTGTTTCCATGATCATGCTTCAATGAAACCTTTGATAGAGTTAGGAAAGTGCACCAGGTTTTAATAATGTGTCAGAGAACATAATAATCTAGACCGCGTATTTGCCTGGGAGGACAAGCAAAGGTTTAAACTGGGGTGGACGTATGAGATTATATACTCTTTATGCATGTTTTACTATACTCACATAATTTCGAGCATGCTGATCTATGCATTTATACTCCAATGCCTTTAGCATTTACCTTTTGGTCCGAGATCCGCCAGCATTTTCGCACACAGGAGTCGATTTTGGGTGAAGATTCTACATCCAAGGGCATTGGAGGAAACAAGGAGAAAGCACCCGGCCGGGTAGAGTCTTATGACTCACTGCAGACTCAAGAGGAGCTCCTACTGTGGAGTTCGGGCACCAATGTATGCGGAGAATGACATGGTTGCAGAACTTGCCACGCCGTGTCAAGATTCCGGTTAACCAGAGCGTATTTCCTTACATGGCCGCAATCTACACGCGGAGGTTTCCAGACTACAGTCAGGTCAGCACCACCACGTGTAGCATTTCCAGACTAAGGTGTCGGTGTCAGGTGCACCAATACTACCAGAGTATTTCCAAAGACTAAGCAGTCAGGTCGCAGCAGTAACGACCGCCTTCTACTACTATGCCGAGGGCTAATCGTTAATTCTCGCTCTACACCATAATCAAAAGTGAAAATGGGCCAATTAAATTTTAGCCAATTATCTCATTAATGCTAACTCACACTAACATTCCTGTGTACTGGAGTTGTACACATGCTAGAAGGTATTTACAAATCGTAATACCCTCCGATCGCATCCGCTGCACGATCTGGATACCGGTACCGCCACAAGACCCCGGATCGGCCGGTTGTCCATCCCGGTTACATCGCCGTTCAAATCGATCGGGTTCACCGACCGATCTGCATGGCTCGATCGATCGGGTACTAATCGTATCCAGTATGTGGCGGATCGGTCGGTCGACCGATCTGTGCACTGAAATCGGGACTCGCCGCATCAGATCACATGGATCGGTCGGCCGATCGATCTAAGAGGATACAAGAGCATCAGATCAGCCGGATCGGGCTCACCACCGAGATCCAGTTGACACATGCCCAGCCCCTCGGATCGGCTCGAGACCCCATCATGTCCGATTTCGCACCGAAACCTTATCAGCACTTCGCCAAAACCCTTTACAACATCTAACTAATGCATCATAACTATTCTAAATAACATGTACAAATATTCTAAACGGTTATAACCAGTAATCTAATCAACAGTGCGTACAGTTTAGGAATTCATGGCAACACACACAACCAAAAGTGCCTAGAAATATGTAAACCAAAACCAAATAAATTGCAGCAATGCTAAAGAGTCTAATGCTCAATTTGCGCCGCCCCTAAGGACCCGATCCTACCCATACACACCCACCATCTTGTATCACCTTCCTCTCACAGTCCATTTCCTACCCGATCATAAGATAAGGAAAGAACCAGAAGCTTCAAAAGTCAGTAAGAAATCATCTAATTAAGAAACATGCGACATGCAAATATGTTGAAATCATGCTGAAACATGTTTAACAAACAATAACCAAGCATGGTACGTATATAAGCACAGAAAATCATAGTATACTATCAAAGCCGTATATGAAATCAATGGAGATAATTGAACTAAGCATATAAAACTAACTCCGAGCTAAATCTGATACTCCAATTCAACCTAAATAACAAGACCAATTTTGAGTTTTGGAACTAATTTAATAAGTGAAAATATAATCATATCTTTAAATCTCTTGAATCAGACTTGTCAGGCACAGATCCCAACTAGACCTTTTGGACGTTCCGAATCTAGTAGGGTTTATTTAGGTCGTTCAACCTAGGGACGATCAGGAGTCCAAACCCAATGGATATCTGATCCCAGACAAAGGCTTCATCAAAATAAAACACCTAATGCATAATCATCGTGGTAACTTATCGGGATTCTAGGTTATCCAACCCAGAATAGCCAAACCCAGAGGCGATCGGGAGCCCAATCATCGACCGTAGTCCCATATATAGCTAAATAAACTATCGCATCGCTTTAACGCTTTAATGCATTTAACTGTACTATCAAATGCCCGTTTATTTTACCGATCTAGTTATTTGTCGAACACTTAGTGCCCCAACTCCTCTTATTAGGGAGATCACCTTAGCACCCGGCTAAACGCGCCTACAACCCCAACCGGTGAGGGCAAACGTGTCCGCCCATCTGGGGCAAAGTCAACTAAATCCCTTGTAATCAGAGGAGGAAGCAAAATCTTGCATGTCCACAAAATCTGCATATTACTAATCTAATGCCTAGAAAATCCAAACGGAGCTATTATACTGCAGGTGAGGGGTTTCTTACCTCTTGATCGTAATTTCTTACGATTCTATTCGCTAGAGTTCCGGTGGAGATGATCCTCTCGACGATCCGATCACGTCTTCGCCCGGAGAAGAACCTCTTTCTGTTGAGCTGAAGATGAACCAAGGACCCTTGCCTCAGGAGGAAGAGGAGAAGGAGGGAGAGGCGGCGGTGAGGTTTTGGAAGGGAAAAGTGGCGTGAGGTGAGGAGGTGCCGAACCAATTCTAAAATAAACCAACCCAACTTAAATTCTTCCATTTATATTAAGTGGGTAACTAGGCACAATTCTAATATAAATATAATTGATTTTCTTTTCAAGACGGCCTCGGGTTCACCAAGATTAAACTTGTCCAGAAACCATAGGTCTCGGTCTACCCTGTCGCTAAGCCATTTTACTTGCCTACTATTTTTGCTACTCCGCTTACCCGAAAATCTCGGAAAAATATCTAAAATTTCAGAAAAATCATACTATATTTCAAAAGGCTGAATTAATTTTACAATCCTCATACCTATAAAAAGTTCACCCCCAACTTAAAACAATTCGTACCACCGCATACCGGCCTCTGCCTCCCAAGCCGTGTGATCACCCTACCTGACTAACGTACTCTGTCTGCACTTTTACCCGCCTCGCCTATTATCCGACAGGCCAACAGCTGAGAGATCATCACTGACCAGATCAACCGGGGCCCAATCACCCGGTGGCTGCCCCGACGCTCTTCAAGACGGCACAAATACGCTGGACGGCTCGACATCCCTGGTACTGCTCATGTTACCCTGCCCACCTCTTCGTGATAAAGGGTATGGTCCTACAGTCCGGGAGCTAGCTCGCCTCTTCCTAAACGCATGATTCTTCATAGAGCTGCCTGAAAACCGATTCCAACTCGAAAACCTCTAGGACCAGATTTGAGGCGGCTCATATCGCTCGGCCTTAACTGCAAAGTGGTCAGCTGTGGTATCGGCACTAGACTGCCTCAAGCTCTAGTTCCTCTGCTCACTACTCATACTGCATTGGGTGACTGCATCATAGAGTGCCTCATATGCCGAGGGCTCTCACAATCGTTGTTGTATGCAACTCTGCTAAGTTTTATATTTGTACCCAATCTCCTCAAGTCTAGGGCACATGCTCTTATATATCTTCGAAAATTTTACCATCATCATTCGACCATCCTGCCCCGAGGACCAAGGTCAGGTCAATTTCAATTCGTGCCCAACGCCGACTGCATAATCTTTAAGTGATGTGAATCACTGCCTGCTCCCAATGATGGTTCAGGACTCCAAGGAACCGACCATCCTTGAGATACAACCAGCTAGCTTCCATGGAGCAGATATCTTGATAGCTAAAAGGGTCATTTTAGTCAACCTCGCTGACTATTACCTGGGACGTAACAAACCATTCAAGGTTCTCGGTAGCCCCACCATGAAGTCCATCGAGATATCCTCCTACCTAACTGGAATCTATATAGGCCGCAGTAACTCCTCCTGTCACGATGTTCGCTTTGACCCTCCGATGTGAGGACAAGCACATATTCTGCGATGTCTCGTCATCCTGCCACCAAAAAACGCTTCGTGTCTTGATACATTGTGGAGCCTAGATGCATCGTGACAGGGAGTCCCGAAAGATCTCATCTAAATCTGTTCCTGTAGCTCCTCCGATCTGGAACATGGTAGTCTATCAATAAAATACAACACCTCCCCGCCATTTGACACTCAATTTCACTTTCTCGATCTCGCTAGCCTCTGTTTGATTTTCTCAATTTCGTGGTCCTAAATCCCCAGCTGCATCAATATCGCCACAAGGTACTTAAGGTCATAGAGAGCCGGCCCACGGCGAGTTCTAGGACCAAAATCCGATCTCCTTCTATAGGGGTGGTACTGCTGCTAGGAGAGGCTATGCCGCTTGATTTTCTCATGCATCCTGCTACTCACTGGGCTTCCCCTCAAAGGTGAGGATGTTCATGCTATAATCTTGACTAGCTTCCACACCAAGGCTGGGCTGTGATATCTGCATCTCTGAGTAAGGTTACCACTGGCGATCTGTATACCGAGACTCCAGCCCCATAAGGCAACACCCAAATTTTCGAGTTAACACTATCATACAAGCCCAAGATCGCTTAGTAGTTCTTCCCATAACCTTGAGCGTCTGGAGACATAGGCGACATTTGCCATTCTTGCATCGTGACCGCTTCCTAATGCCAATTTAGAGGCGCTACTATATATCGGGTCGTCTGATTTTCTCGGGCATAATAGGTACGAAGTCAATCTCGAGTTCAACAAGTCGCCTGCAGCCCTCCTGGCCCACCAAATTTCGTTTCCTTGAGAGCCGCTGTTGGGAGTAGCTATCCCGAGAAGTCCTCTACAAACTTTCTGTGGCATCCTCGCTAATCCTAAAGCTCCCGATCTGCCCTTAGGTCTCCTCCATTACTACTGCTTTCATCTTGGCTGGATCACCATAATACCATCCTTTCGGTATTGACGCGACCTGTGAAGGACACTGGATGAAGAAATCACATTTCGTGAACTTATGATACCGCCTCTGTCAAGGGTCTGGTGAATACTAGTTTTAAAAATTGAAAATTTTTCCGAGTTCCCGAGTAGATAAGAGCTACTATAAACACAACAAACTTATCTAAATACTCTAATTACACTCTCATGAGATCCATGAACATGTGGAGCATTTGTAAAAGGCATGATCACGAACTCGTCCGTATCGTCCTCGGTCCTGACGCGATCGGATATATCACCCTCCTTGACTCTGACTTGGTGTTTCATCTCCTGAGGTCAATTTTTAGAATCACCGGCCGATCCTTTAACCGTCGAAGTCATCTATTCTCGGGAAGAGGACCCGTGATTGTGGATTTTCGCTCAGATTACATGCTTCCATCCCTTCTTCGAGCACACTCTACCCCACGTGTGAGTGACTAATCAGTAGTTTAGCTTGTGGTAGCTTTCGCGACTGGTAGTCGCCGGAGCCATGCCAAGTTCCTGGAAATAGGTGGGAGCCGAGAAGATTTCTCAAATCTTCATCGGTGTGCTAGCCCGCGGGAAGAGCATAGTTTCATTACAACAATCCCGACGATAGGATTGGCTCGTACTGGCGGCCATTGAAATACTGACCGCTCTGTAGACCGTCCTCGCCATGGGGTATTGGCAAGTCTCGGTATGTGCTAGGTACCTTCGGACCTCGGCCTACGGTATAGCGCTCGTCAATCAACTTTACCCCCGAATATGGTTCTAGGTCTCGTTCTTGGTTCTCGTTCGCAATTGTGAATCAAGCCGTTGGAAACTTGTCTGGCTTCTGGTTCTCGCAGGCACCGCAAGCGATTCGAAAGATCAAGGTACGTCAGACGACTTTCCACGAGATAATTTGACTGTCGTCGATCCGACATTGCGATTACGCGATTCTCCTATAACCGCACCGTAACGAGCTCAGCACCGACATCGATTATGACCTCCTCCTCGCAGCCATGCTAGCAAGACTAATCGACCACGAGTGCCATGACCTCTTCAAGGTATTTGTAAACCCGGCAATGACGTTCAGACGGCACCAGAGTACTATGGGTTACCGCACATGCTAGACTACCAGAACTGACGGTGATTGGGCATTTAGCCTCTCTGTGAGATCCTCGCTCACGGCTCACCGCCTCACATCATAAGGTGAGTAGACGCCCGGTCTAAGACAAGTGCCACTGAACCTTCTTTCAAGGCCGATCATGGCTGCCGGCTGGCCAGCACTTCAGTCGAAGACCGGATCTGTACGAGAGAAGTCTTGACTGTTCTGTTCCGCAACTTGGCCCTTCTTTGTCCACATTCAGCATTCTCCGTGCTGCTCGACAAACTCGTGGAATTTCACAAGGCACACTGGATAACCGGGTCACCTTGATGGTCCTTGAGTCACGGCGCTGGCACTTTCGTCGCTGGAGTTCCCTTCCGCCTCGAGTCCTGTGTGTGAGTTTCCTCTGCCCTCAACTCCGAGAGACTTGCTTCCGCCGCTGCAATGCTCTGTAATGCTCGTCGAAGGTAACCACCTCCTCCTCTTCGTCGCCGCCAGGTGCCGATGCCAGCCTTCATCGTTCGGCATATCTCCGGATCTTGAGCATCAACCCGATCCTCTCCGCCGACTACGTGTGGGCTTTCGGGTTTAGAACAATCCGCTGAATCTTTCACTCAATCAATCACCGAGGTTGCTCACGCCTGCCGAACTTTGGTAACCAGTGATATGAAAGAACTCTCTCAAAGAATCCCTCTCAAAGTCCCGTCATCCGTGCTCCATTCTTCTTTTCCACACACAGTCAGGTCCCAGTATGAGGCACACTCACCTTCGCTCTCGGCACCCACCCGCCATGTAAGCTCCCGCCAGCTCCATCGGTTTCTTTCTCGATCGTTTCCATTGTTTTGACTATGCTTGTGCATCCTATGTGTTCAGCTCGGAAGTTCTCTCCTGCCGACGCCACGATCGTGGCATGATCAGCACTCAGCGGCATGCGAGGATGAGGTGGAACACAAAGCCAAGGAACTACCACAAAGTTTCGGTTTGATCCGGGGTCTGGGTTCTTAGCCTATGTGAGCCACTATCCGTCCATTGGCTCAACAGTGCCACCAGCCGACCGTAATCGGCACGACTAGTCCGGTCAGGTCCGGAGGAGACCCGCCACGCCTCGTCTTCGTCAGCCCTGCAGTAGGCGCGCGCCTCCTCGCTACATAGAGAGAGACCAATAACATCACGTTATTCTACCTCCACAAGATACATGAACCAAAGAGGTACCGGTAGGTAATATATGACCAATGCATACAGTAAGACGTTCTTAAGCTGCGGAGAGCCGCATACAATGAAGTATGTGTGCTACGAAGTACATACGACCAGCACCCACTACAGTTACCTCTCTCTGTACGTCCAACAGCTGTGGGCACCTCTACTTAGCCTATAACTACTCCACCACGCCTAATATCCTATTAATGTCAAGGCGTATTTCGTATACGTTATACGGACTGGTATGCCATGTTGCGTCCACACATTCCGATGTCGGCTCGTGATCCCGCTATTGTTGTCGCGCTTGTAATATTCGTCGATCTGACCACTATCCGTATCGACGGATACCGTTACTTTGTCGCGTATCCATTTCGCCACGATCGGATCGATCCCGCATCGTGTATCTGGACGACGGCATCGCTTTCGGCACCAGAGATGGGACACAAATCAGATGTCAGACCAGACGATCTAGACCGATGTCACCGACAGTCGACACATCGGATGATCGGGAGCCAAACTCTGGGATCCGAGTCTCACATCCCTACAAACCCGCATAACATCTAACTAATGCATCATAACTATTCTAACAACATGTAATAACATTCTAACGACATAAACTAGTAATCTAACTTAACATAAGGCATAGTTTAGGAATTCATGGAAACACACACAACTAAAAGTGCCTAGAACATGTAAACCAAACCAATAAATAAATGCTAAAGTAAATGCTAAAGAGTCTAATGCTCAATTTATTTACCCCCATAGGACCTTTCGATCTCCGGGCCCACACACACCTGTCTTTGCATCTTGCAGCAGCTTCTAGTCCATTTTCCTTTACCATGTCTGCAGATAAGGAAAATAGTATCCAGTAAAGTCAAAGCTTAGTAAGAAACCATCTACTAAAACATATGCATACGATGATGCAAATATGTGTGAATCATCGTTTAAATATATAATCAATAAAGCACTAAGGCATGGCATAAGCATACAATCATAGTAGTATATCTAAGTCGATCAGATGAAATCAATGAGATAATTGAACTAGCATATAGAAGCTAACTGGAGCTAAACTGATATTGAATTCAAACTCAACTGAACTCAACTAACATAACTAATTTTTGAGTTTTGAAAACTAATTGTGAATAATGAAAAATAATAATCATACTATTTTTGGGTCCCCTAAGTGCGCGCAATCCCGAATCTAGTACGGGATTGCAAGTTAGAATTCTAGTCTGTGGGAGTCAACCCCTGATACTGACACATGCGAAGATACAAAAATAATGTGCATTATTCACTCTCACCACATGATTCTAGGTTATTCGACCTCTCACCCAGAGCGTTGTCTAAACCAGAGGACTGCGCAGGAGCTCACCCATTGGACCGTAGTCCCCATATAGCTAAAATAACTGATTTAATGATTTTTAAACTTTAATGCACTGCAAAAGTCAAGCAATGAGCAGTGTCAAGCTTACATATGCTCACAGTGCTCTTCTCTTTATTAGGGAGATCACCTTTAGGCACCCGACAACGCCTACAACCCCAACTGAAGAGGGTAACCGTGTCCGACCCATCTAAAGGTGCTCAACTAAATCCCTCAGAGAGGAGGTAAAACACTACATATGTCACACACAAAATCTCGTATATATACTAATCTAATGCCTGAAAATCCAAACGAGCTATTATCCAGCAGAGGGGTTTCACCTCTTGATCGAATTTCACGATTCTATTCACTAGAGTTCTGAGATGATCTCGACGATCAGATCCGACGCCGTGCCTGCCCCTCATGGAAGAAGCAAGAGGGGAGGTGGTTGCGCGATGAGAGGTTTGGTCCGGTGGTGGCGGCTGCGCGAAGAGGAGGAGAAGAAGAAAAGTGAGGTTTTGGAAGGGAAAAGTGGCGTGAGGTGAGGAGGTGCCGAACCAAAACTTAAACCAACCAACTTAAGTTCTTAATTTAAGTGGGTAACTAGCCCAATTCTAATATAAATATAATTGATCCTCTTTGCCCACGGCCCCGCACGCCCTGCACAACTTAAACTTGTCCGTAAAACCATAGGTCTCCGTTCCGATTCCGGTCATAACGTACTATTGCTCATCCGCACTGAAAATCCTTCCGGAAAATATCTAAAAATTCCAGAAAATCATACTATATTTCTAAACGGTTTTGAGAATTTCGGCTTTACACGCACAACAACGGTTTTAGATTACTGGACACATCAATCGCCAGGTGGCTCCGATTCTCCTCTATTTAAACCCTCCTTCCTTCATGAATTGAAAGAGGATCTCTTTGGGAGAAGGCAAGATTTCGGTGGTTTCCTCCCTTCTGGGAGGATTTCTCTGAAGCATTCAAGGAGTCTTGCGACTCTGCCCGGATCGATTGGATCAGAAGACGACTTCTTCTCAGATAAGTTTCTTCCCTTCGGTTTCTTGGATCATTGACGGAATGCTTGTATCTCTATTTCTTCTTGATTTCTTCCCTGATTCATGGAGTAGATCTTGTATTCTAGGAATGAGTAATTGTATGATGGATTGATGTAACCTCTTATGGATTTGTCATTTTGTTTCAATGACATTATCTTGCTTATATCAATTAGATCTTGAACATTAAAGATGATTCGCTCTAATTTCATTCTCTCGATTAATTGTTAGAATTTCTCTCATGGACTAGAAGATAACTCACCCGATCATCCGAGGGATCCACGTGACCGGTAAGGTGGACACGCTTGAGAGACAATCTTGAAGAGGAAATAGGAATATTCAAGAGTAGGATGGATTTTGTGATTAGTTTCTCGTATCTTGATAGATTGATGAGGCTTCTATGCTGATATCCGAGGAAGGCATAATAATAGGTGCAGGACAACATAAGTTCATGTCTAATTAATCCTCTACGATTTACTATTTAGCCTTGCCTCTAGCTGCTATTGAAGAGAGAAGGCAACTCTTCTACATTCGCAATGAGGAGGAACCATTTACAGAGAAAATCCTAAAGAAAGGAAACCCTAGAATCTCCCTTTATCATAACCCAAAACACTAAACTCTTGTTTGTTGATTAAGATTAGATTTGTTTACCTTTACTTTACTTTTGAAACGATTGTTTGACTAATTCGCATCGAGACATTTCTAGTGCTTATTCCATCCGGTCATCACATCGGATACGATAATCTATACTGATTTCACTCGCACTGCCGGATCGACCCAGCATCATTCGAGCCAAGTCAAGGTGGCCGGAGTTAAGCCTCGCCAGTTAGTTACCACGCGAGTCACGCCACCGTCGGCCGGATTAGAGTAGTACATACGATTTTATCGCTAATTAGGATAGGATTACCCGCTTTAATGCTTCACATTATATCCAGACGATTCATTTTTAATGAGAGAGATACTTTTTGCTTGCTATTTATCAGTAGTCGTGTTCATACTACCTGTCTTAGTAGAGAGGTGGTGACCGACGAGGCTGTTAGACCATCATTCCGGTGACCTTATTCATCACTGGGTTAGCCGAGGTTGTCCGAGTGGCAGCCATATTATTTGTCACCAGAATAGTTAGATTGGTCCGCTTATCATGCCCTCAGGCTTGGGGTCCGCTTATCATGCCACAGCCGATTATCATACACGGCTGATTGCCGGAGGTGGTTAGCGCCGACCAACCAACCCTCTTGGGATTTCACCCGCATCGAGACATCGTGTATATTTCCCGCAATTAAGCTTACTGCTACAAAGCATCATCACACGGATGTCGGATTTCTATTATCCTTGATTAAATACGACAGCAGACCCATGTTCAAGAGTTCCCGTTCCGTGACGCTCGGTGCGTCGGGATCCACGACGATCAGATTTAGAGCCCTGTCCCGCCTTGTTGGTGGAGTGGGGCAAGTTAATGCTCGCACAGGTGCCGGGGATCTGTGCAAGCATTACATGAGCTAGAAAAGAGTTGAACTAAGGTCCAACTCCTGTGAGTTATTAGATAAGGATTTATTCACCCTAGTGTATCTCCGTGGGGTTCTAGTATTCTTTAAGAAGAAGGATGGTACTCTGAGGTGTGCATCGATTAAGCTGAATGCAGTGACTATCTGAAATAAGTACCTTGATCGAGGATACATCACAGTATTTTCGACCGCTATATACACAGTATTCTAGTAGTTATTCTAATTGATTTTCATTCTATCGAGTAAGATACCGTAGTCCGATTCGAGACAAGACAATATCGACAACTGTGATACTGAATACTATGCTTACCGAGTTTTGTAATCCTGGGCTTGTAACGCCTTGTGCCGAGATTGGTATGGATCCCATGAACCGATCTCTTCTAGAGTACCTAGATCGCTTTGTTATTGTGTTTATCGATGATATTGATTCTATTATTCGCTCCGAGGAGGCTTGCCATACGATCTCAGTATAGTCTTCGAGAGACTGCTACGATCATCATATGTCGCGGTTGTGCATTTTGGCTTCGCGCTCGGTCGCTTCTAAGATCTAAGATGGTTCTAGCTAGCGGGTATTTGAGAGATCTCTAAGATCGAGTATACCACTGGAGATCTGCCACACCCGTGAGCTGTGATCTGATCCGTGCTGCTTCTGTATTGCTATGCGACGATCGACACGTCTAGGAAGGGTGAAGTTCACAAGATGGGAGACCAGAAGACCAAGAGGTGAGGCTAGGAAGTCGGTTTTAGGTGAAGTGGTCCAACGTGGTACCGGTCTTGGTTTTATACTGCCAACCTTCCGTCTAGTAACGGACGCGTTTCACGATTCTGATCTCTACTCTCATGTACATCCTTCGTATGGGCCGTGATGACGTAGGGTCTCCTGCTATGCTTCGCCAACTGAAGGGCATGAAGAACCCGACATGATTTGGAGCTAGCCGCCGCTATTATCTTTGCTGCTCTGCCAAGATTTCGGCGATCATCTATGGTATTTCTTTCAGATTCCATCATAAGAGTCTCAAATATATTCTCACTCAGGAACATAATCTCCGACGGAGGAGATGGATGGAGTTCCACTCAGGATGCACTAGCTACCATCCCTAAAGCTAATCGTCACTCGATGCACTTGTGCGAGGGTCCGGGACTACAGTCACACCCAGTTTTAGTCACAGGACTTGATGAGTGATTCTCCCCAGCCTCCACAGACTGACGATAGCATCTGCTGCTATGGGCTACCGCGAGCAGGTATTCGCTCACCGGTCGAGGAAATAGTTTTCATCGCCCAGGCGATGACCGATCGATGTATTTATTGTGTACCCTACCGCCAGGCCCGCCTCACCACATCGCCAGTCATAAATTTGCTCGTGGGACCTCGTATGTATCGTGATTTGAGATGCTCCAGGTACCTCGATTCGGAATTCGCGTGAGCGTTCGCGGGAAAAGACAACGCAGATTGTAGAGGTAGATGTCTGTCGCCCACCGCCCAGTGAAGGACCCTGTGGGTTTCGTTACTTCAGGATCCCATTAGAGTGGAAGGGAGTATTATTACATGGATTTGTGGTAGGATTTTTACTCGTGAGGCCATGATGCTGCATGTAATCGCGTGACCATTAACCAATCGATCCTTAGCATCCACTCGGACCGATGATTAGCGAGTTATATTGTTGTAGGTTATCGATTGCATGTTATCGATTGTGGTTCCGCTGAGCATTATATCCGATAGAGAGACTCCGTTCCCCCGATACGTAGGAGCCTTGGGCACATGCAACCCGTTGTGCAAGACGACGATTCCATCCGCATGCATGTATCGAGCACCATTCGTGGGATTGGAGGACTTCCGAGGTCTTGTGTCATGGACTCCAGGCGGAGGACCACCAGGAGTTCTCAACAATGCCGTACATCATCGCCATCCGGATGTACTCGTTTGCCCGTTTGAGTAGTTTGCTCATTGACACCCATCCTCTGCGAAGAGGTTGGGAGGTCAGTTAGAGGCCCAGCCAACGGCAGAGATCTCCTGTGCTCAAAGAAGATGCAGGTCGACGATTCGCTGAGGATGTCGGAGGAGAGGCTCGACCGCCGCTCAGAGTTATGTTGATCAGAGACGAAGACCCCTGGAGTTCTCTTATTGGTGATCATGTATTTTTTAGAGTTTCACCCACCTAAAACAAGAAGGGAAAAGAGATCCTGTCTTTCCAGACGAGGGTCGATACATGCTAGATCTTCGAGGATTGGAGCAGAGCTAATGCAGCTACCACCATCTCTAAGTGGGTATTCACGATATTCCACGTGATTATCTTACGAGAGAGGATATATCCGATCGACATGTACCGCTGCTCGATGTTCTTCACCGACTTGCCTCTCGAGGACATTACGAAACCATAGGCCTCGACTGTACTGTATAACGGTGGCGGCTCACTATCGACGAGGAGGCTACTCGCCGGGAATATTGCTATCGATACCCACATCTACCAAGTATGTGTTAAAGTTTCTCTCTCGCGGATTTATACCATTTGGTTTATATTCTAGTGTTTGTGAGTTATAGCGAATTTGGGACCAATTTTTATAATAAGGATGTGAGATCTGAAAATTTAATAGGGCTATTATTTCAAATAGCCTTATAAAATTCCTGAATTTTAGAAATTTAGAATTTTTCGAGCACTTTCCGGATTTTGAGAGGATCAATTTTGGGTTCGGATAAAGCCTATTTGGGATACCCGTTTAAGCGAGGGAATGTTTATTTATCAATACTTTCTTACACACAACCCCCAACTCCTCTTCTCCCCGACCTCAAACATCCTATCGCATCCTCCGTCCTCCTCCGACCGACGCCCAATCAGCGCCGGACGCCACGTGACGCCATGTAGAGTGGCGGCGGCAGGCAAATCTTCCTTCCGAGTCCTCGAGCTGCGTCCAGCGCATTGTCGTTGCGTTGGCCTAACGACATCAAATCCACATGCCGATGCCGCCCGATTCCTCGTCAGGTGGATTTATGCGATTTATGCGGCACGGGACGACGCCGGTAGACCTATCGAGCCAGATCAACAAGGAGCGGATCATCTTAATTTTCTCAACTCTTCCCAATCTGATCGCTTCGGTTTGAAGATGCCTTAGGGTTTCAAAGGTAAGCAACCAATTCTTTCTCTTCTCTTTGGGGGTCGCCGATCTTTTAGGTAGGGGTTTGGTTCTAAGGTTGATTTGGGATATTGACATGATTGTGTGACCGATCCTTCCTTTCCCTTGCTCACCAGAGGTATCCGGTTGGTGGACAACAGTTACATTAGGGATGTGAGGTTCTGTTCTATTCTTGCTGTGGTGTCTTTGGTTTCGACAGACACCTCATCCAGCAGCGGAGAGTTCTTGCTTGATTCAATTGATCCAGTGAGGTTAGGTTCTGTGATTCGTGAGGTGAATCCATCAGTGAGGACCTGTTGAGTGTGATCTTGGTTCCAGTGGTGTTTCCGTGCCAGCAGCAGTCTCATCTAGCAGATTGCTTGGTTTCAGCAATCCACAGTAGCTTGATCGAGGTAAGGTGTGTAGGTTTTGTTCTTTGTTTTAGATGATTGATCTTAGTGTGGATGAATGAGGTTTATGTGTAAGTTTGAATTGGAGAAAGATGGTTAGTATATCATTAGTTGATACATGTTGTATTTAGTTGCTAATTTGTAATTAGATTTATTTACTTAGATTTAATCTAATGGAATGATTAGGGTTAAGACAATTAACCCTAGTCAACTATTGGATTTAATTTAAGTTTATATTTCTAATCTAATTGGTGATTAGGTACTAACCCTAATTGACCGTTAGGTTTAATTAGATAGGTTGAGATTGTGGATTAGGGCTTTACCCTAATTTAGTGTTAGAGATTTTATTTAGCTATTCATTTGGATTTAGCTAAATAATATATATATATATTATTTGAAATGAAATTTGATTGAGTTCGTGTATTGGTGTTGGTCTGCCTACTGCAGTCAGACACAGTCTTGACTTATCTTTTCGATATTGTCTATGATATGTATAGTTTATATATGATTACTAGTGATTGGTAGATTATCACTTCACTATAGTTTATTTGATGCTATTAGTGGTGGTTTATCATCTCGATGTAGTTTAGTTGATAATATACATGCTTTTATTGACCGTACATTAGTCATGATATGCTTTCCTACAGCTTATCCGTGTTCATAGAGACAGGGGTATTTATGGTGCCTCTTCTCATCGAACAGCAGCAGCAGCAGCAACTGGATATGTGATGTTGGATTCATGCTATTTATTATCCTTGTTATATATGTTTATTTTTTATATACACGGAGGAGGATATGTGGACGATCTTGTCAGTCATACCCATGATTGCATGACGGGCATTCGCATCACTTACCCATTATTTGGAGCCGGCCTGTCTGAGGAACTGGCCATACAGCTGACCACTCAACTTTGTAGTGTAACGCCGGAATGACCAACACCCATCGTGGCCATGGCGGCAGTTGGCGTGTCAATACCACCGGGTGCCGGTGCTCAAGTATGGGCACAGGTACGAGGGTTCCCTGGTGGGATCCCCCATCCATCGTGTCAGCACGAGTCAGGTAGAACATGGCATCAAGCCCTCACTCATGAGGTAGGAGGATAGTCCCGATCCACTCGGCCCACTCTTTGTCGTGGCGCACGGCATCACAGAAAGTGCACTGCACGCGGCCGCTCACAGCCCTACCCACGCCGTGAGATATCGATATACGCGATATGAGACACGTAAATATCGAATTATGCATATCGATTTGCACGCATTGTGCATTTGTGGTGCATACGCGCATATTATATTATATGCACTGATTGCATTTTGTGCGCACCCATTCAAAAGTAATCTCACAGTTAGTTCTGATGCTTATGAATAGCCTTTTTCTTTGTAATATGTTTTCTTATTATTCTTGCTGATCCATCAAATATGCAAGGATTTAGAGGTTTAATCTTTTCTTTATAATTGTATTTACATGTGAAATTTGCGTAGCTAAGTATTTCTTATTTATGTCTATACAGGTCCAAGATTTGAGAGAGACTAATTATGAGTTGAAGCTATTGGTTTACACGAGTTCTTTAACTCACCCCATACTTATCGTGTTCAGGCCGAGGTCGGAGATATTCCAACCGCAATAAATTTCGAGGATTTCTTATCGCTCGTCGTCGCTATCGTATCATCGCTATAATTTGTGATGTGGGTTTATATTGTGGACTTTATTGGTTTGTTACTTTGTTTTCCGCTGCGAATAGTCATCCGTGATTTACCTCCTTTTACATAATCTAAGAACGAGTTACGAGGGGAGTTTGGTGTGAACGTAATCATCTTTTATTATATATATAATTTAGGTATTCTTTCTCATATTATATGTAGATGATATATATAACCGCGTGGATTGTTTACTATTTTGTATATATTGTACGAGGTATAGATATAGATATCGAGATTGTATTATCACCCGACAGGGAGATGTCAAATTACACCAGTCACCACGAACCACCGAGATAATTGTCAGCTAAAGTTCTATGGACGGGTGTTTCGATTCGTATGGCATGCAAAGTTTACTGTATGCCTACTTCTACGTGTATTGCTACTATATTTGTCCTCTTTCTCACTTTCTGTGTTGTGGTGTCCGAATTTTTGACTTGTGACTTCCAATTTTTGTAAAACAGTAATTTAATAGTTTTTATACCTATAGTGGTATCTGGGTAACATTTTACATCTTGATGCATTCTTTTAGTTTTTATATGAGATATGCGTCGATTCGAGCTCGTATTCGATTAACTCTACGTTAGTGGTCCTACATGTAGTCTCCCACATTCTCCGCAGCATACTGCCAGAGACCGTCGCGCCGGATTATCCTATATGCGTACATTATTCCAACCTCCCCCGGTTCGGGTTCGTATCATCGATTTCCATACTCATGCACCATTCTGAGTTTACTTGATACTACTACCTCTCTCGCGCGATCGTGCCGTATCTTCGCACCACGAGAGCTTGAGTGCGACGCAGACGAGGGGCCACGGCTCAGTACGCGCTCACCAGACGCGCATTACTACGTCAGATTTCCCAGTCAATCCCGACATCAGATCGTCGACACGCCGGCACCGCTGTAATAACATAGGGTTACGCATAATGTCAATTGTCGGCTTGGTTGGTCGCGTTTCTATTCGTTCTTCAGCAGTATCGCTTTGCATGCGTCGTAGCGCGGCTTTGTTCATGTTCGATCGCATGATTGAGAACTTCCGCTCAGTCTCGCTTGATCGCCGGTCTGCGCCCGCGAAGAAGGAAGTGAAGGCCGAGCAGCAGTTAAGAAGGCGGACATCGATTGCATTCTCCCAAGCAATTGCCACAAACACAAACCACGATGAACGGTAGGATCGCACTCGATGTGGTCGGGTAGTATGTGGGAGTACCGTCATCGGGGCACCTGGGGCGTGATCTCTTCATCTGACGTCTCTTCACGGCCTTAGCACTAACGGATGTCCACCAGTGTTCGGCACACGGATCCCGAGATCACATCACCTTGTATGTACCGACGCATTTGGGTTTGCTATTATCAGCAAACTTCCCAAGCACACTCCGCCCCAAGGCCTGCTCACTGGCTGGCCCAAGATGCCTCCTGAGTTTCGTGGTTCCGGAGGACCACTGTCATCTGGGACTCAACAGGAGGGCCGAAAGCCCAATCTTCGCTGGCCATCAAGCAGAGGACAGCCTCCCACCCAGCTAAACCGCCATGGCATCTGTGGTCGTGAGCTGCCTCAAGGCCCCCATGGAGTCCCAGAGTTCTACTGGGACCTCAAGATCCACCCCAGAGCGTGATCGCCTGCGCCCGCCCATCATGCCAAAGATCGCCACACCCAAACTGCACCTGCCCATCACATATTGCAGCCCATAGGTCCCATCTCCGACTCAAACATCCAAGACCGACTGGTGTTTCAGACCGACGCAGTTGTTTCATGTTGCTACCGCCTCTACCACCGTCAGATGCTGGGACGAGTACACGCGGCCACTGTGAGAGGACTTGACGCCTGTGTCGACTTTGATCCATTTTCCGCAGTGCGATTTACTTTATGCATTTTCTGCGATATGCTAATTGATAGTTCACATTCTTTATATCTTGTGCATTTAGAGATTGGAGACTACCTTCTCATGACCGTGACGCCTCCTTACCATCCGTGATACCTTGGATGTCACTCAGAGGTCGAGGTTGTCCGTTAGATTTTGGTAGCATTATACTCACCGTTTGTTAGCACGAGATGGTCGAGTTCGATATTATCCTCGTGGATTGGTGCTCCTATCATGCCACAGCTGATTGCTGTAAGAGGGTGGTTACGTTTCAACCTCGAACCAACCTCTTGGGATTTCACATCGAGAGACGATGGATATCGACCATTTCGCGATATAGGCGCAGATCTATCACATGGATGTCGTGATTTTATTAATTTTAATTTTTAACATATTAATCTTGAACCATGCTGTGAAGTAACCGAACCGTGAACTTGAGCAAGCGGTTCGTAACTGTCTTGGATGGTTAAGGTTAAGGCGACTCGCTCGAATCGTAATCAGCGTTCGAACCGTCGATCCATCGGTTCTGAACCGTGGTCAGGTCTAGGGAGGAAGCTCAAGTCAAGGGGGATCTCTCAAAAGCAAACCCAAGGTATCATTTCTTGAGTCTATCCCTTTAAGTCATGATAAAAAGCATGCTAGGTCTAGTTTATATTATTTTAATGATATTTATCATGAAAATAGGAAGCATGCCAGAATTAAGGAAAAACATGTAGCTTATCATGCTAAAACTACTCAACCTAAAGTTAGAAGGGTAGAAAACAATTTAGGCAATAACTCTAAGGATTCTAGATATTTGCCTAAGAAAAGGAAAAAATCAAGGCTTTAGTGAAAAATCTAAGGTTGAGGTGTTATGGAAGGAAAATCAAGTCTTGAAGTCAAGACTTGATAAATTAGAGAGGACCTTTAGAAAAATCACATTTGGAAAACAAGGGTCCAAGAATAATAACCAAGGGATAATTAGACAAGAATCATCAAATGGTAGGAGGGGTTTGGGATACAAACCCCAAACCAAAAAAGATTTCTCTTCTTATCATAGGGTTCTATATAGTTATGGAACCAACCCTAAGTCTAGGGGTCAAGTCAAATATACAAGGGAAGTTATCCCTATAAGTATTTTTGCTAAGATCAACATGACTAAGACTCCTAAGAAATCAAAGAAAGTCACTAAGAAAGTCACAAGGGAAGCTATCCCTAGGGTTGACCTAGAGAAAGTGACCACGGCTTCTAAGAAGCCTAAAAAGGTTATTAGGATGCACATTTTTAAGCACTTAACATATCATCAAGGCATGCATTTTTAACCACATATCATATCATAAAACATGCATGTCTCTAATCACGTATCATATCATAAAAGCATGCATATTTCTTAAGCACATATCATATCATGAAAGCATGCATATCTCATATCATAAGTCATAAGTCACAAGCATACATATTAAGCATAAATGTGTATCTTGTGAATATCCTATCATAGGAAACATGGTATCATATTTATCTTGGTTGTAAGCTTCCTAAACCCTTGTGGCCGAAACCCTTTAGAGCTCAATTTAGGTTAAACACAACATCCAAGCATGTGGCACCTAAATTATCATCATAACATTTTCATAGGAAGCATTATAACCATGATTAACTTAATTTCTAAGTTCCTCAAGTCCCTAATTTCATATGGCCGAAACCTTAAGGTGTGAAACAAGGTTCCATATGACATAAAAGCATGGACAACTTTAAATCATATTTATAACATTTTTACCAAGGAACAAGGTAAACACATTTGACACATTTGAATTAGTTCCTAAGTTCTTTAAGGGAAGTTATCCCTAGTGAATACCTAGAGCATCCAAGGAGAACCAATAGCTTTTGGGTTCGAAGGAGCATATTCTCTACACCCTAGATGGGTTTAGAGAGTGTCAACTCTAAATGGGTAGGGTGGTTAACCCAACCTTGATAAAGTTGGCACTTGGAGGCATTTTCAAGATTTTTGTTAACCTTTGAAAATAAAAATGATTAATTACTTACTCCTTGGAAGAGTAAAATGTGTCAAAATTTGAGGAATTGGTTTTAATTTAAATTGGCACAAATGAGAAAAATCAAAAGAAATGCCAAGTTGGGAGTTATAACAACAAAAATACCATATCATATCATACATACATCATGTAACTATAGTATGCCTTCCTTTGAAAATTATTCTTTTTGATGCATGTCATAACACATTATGCATCATTTTAATTTCCTTGTAATTAAGGACAATGACATTTACTAACAAGTGGCATCCTAGGTGGATGTTCATAATTCCTAAAATGCCTAGATAGATATGCATGATCCCTAGTTTAGGGCAAAACCAAAATCTACATCTCACAAAGACTATAATTTGACTTGTATGTGTTTTAGTGCACATTAGATACAAGTGAGATGTTAGGATAATGAACAAGACTCAAGATGTTGATTTAGTGCATCTATTTGAGTTTTGATTTCATCAAAACACATAGTGATGTGTACTCCAATCATTGGTAAAGCTAATGTACAAGTCATGTGCATTAAACCCAAAGAATATGGTTAGAAATTGGTTTTAAAAATCATTTTAAATATACTTTGGAAAACCTTGGTGAAGGCTATCTTTTGATAGTAATCATCATTGAAAAGTTAAACACAAATTTGGAAAAAACATTGAAGTTTTTACAAGTTTCTAATTTTATGTCGATCTTTGAAAATAAGATGTATTTTCTTAGAAAACTATTTTTCTATGATAGTATATACCCTAAATAATGTCTAAAAGAGTTTTCATGATTGTTAGAATTTTATAAAATTTTTAGGGTATTTATGAATTTCGCTGAAATTCACTTTCAGGAAATCAGACCCTCAATCGATCAGTTGATCGATTGGAGTGTCTCAATCGATCGGGCGATCGATTGAGAAGAGATTTTCTCACGAGCAGAGGCTCGCAGAATCGATCAGTTGATCGATTCATTCATGCCTGGATCGATCGGGTAATCGATTCAGAGGCATTTTCTGATAACAAAACCTTGCTGAATCGATTGAGTCCCAACCCAATCGATTGAAAAGGCTGATTTTGGCTGGAAAAGTCTAATTTCAACACTTTAAGCCATTTTTAGTCCCTTTAACCACTCCTAGCCCCTTGGAATATATTTATATACATTTAAGGGTGGTTTTCATGATGAAAATAAGGAGAATTGGTTAAGAAACACTAGATTAAAGTTTATGATGAGGTTGGTTTCAATATTAAATCTTTTAAACCTCAAAACTTTAAGTTTTTAGATTTCCTAAAGGTTTAGGGATTCCAAGTCATTGTTGATGCAATGACAGGAGTTTGGAGCATGTCTTTAGGGTGAGCCACTCTTTAAGGACATGAAAATTACTTTTTTTTTAAACCATGAAAGATGGTTTACCTTCTTTAGAGCAAATGCTCTAGGATGAGCATTATGAAATGGTTTAATGCTCAAGGTTGAGCATTGGACAAATGAAGGGTATGAGACCTTTATTATTGTATTGTAAACAACGAGTGAAGTTGTGACTAACGTATGAGTAACTCTTCAGGGGGAGAATTTTTAATGTGTGTCAAAGGGAGAGAATGTAGGGTTTAAGTTAGGCCTTCATTACCTAATGGGGGAGTTTGCCCTCTAAGAAAGGGGGAGAATAAAAGAAACTCTCGTTCATGATTTGGCATGAAGAAGAAATTGAGGCTATGAGATTAGCCTAACTTAAAGGTATTATCAAAGATCAAAAAGGGGGAGATTGTTAGTGCAATATAATATCCCTTAGGTCAAGGTTGACTAAGCTTGAGTTGACTTAAGTTTGAGTCTCGATGTTTGGTTTCGATGTTTGACAATATATGGAGATTGCATGAGCAATTGTCCGTTTGGAGAGATTATTGACGAAATTCCCCTCTGGTCAAGATTTGACCAGTTAGATGTGAAGAAGAGTCAAGTAGGTCAAAGGTTTGACCAGATACTTGATTGGGAAAGTCTTAACTAGAGGTTAGGTAAGTGAAAGACCTAGTGAGTGAAGCTAGGCAGTTGGGAAATCCTGGTGAGTGAAGCCAGGTGAAAGACCTAGTGAGTGAAGCTAGGCAAGTGAAAGTCTCAGTGAGTGAAGTCGGGCAGTGGGAAAATCCTAGTGAGTGAAGCTAAGTGAAAGTCCTGGTGAGTGAAGCCAGGCAATAGGAAAGTCCTAGTGAGTGAAACCAAACACATGGAAATCCAGGTGGGTCAAGGTTGACCAGACACCTGGTGGAAGGAAGTCCAAGTAGGTCAAAGGAGTGACCGGATACTTGGCACAAGGAAATCCAGATGGATCAAGGGTGATCGGACATCTAGTGGAAGCAAGTCCAAGTAGGTCAAAGGAGTGATTGGATACTTTGCACAAGGAAATCCCAACAGGTCACGGTTGATCAGATGTTGGGTTTGGGAGCCCTAGACTTGACTCGGGCAAGTTAGGGTTGGTCAATTTGATCAAGTGATCAAATTGGATCAAGCTCAATCGATCAGTTGATCGATTGGGCACAGTGCTACGATAAACAGTAGCCCAATTGATTGGGAGCTTAAATCGTGAGCATAGAATGCAGCCCAATCGATCGGCCAATCGATTGGGCACAACCGATCGATTGGGGGCTAGTTTTAGTAACAGAATATTGATCAAATCAAGTAGCCCTTTTTTATTAAATATCTAGTTAGACATAAATACTTGATTTGACTATTGAGGTAAACACTAACTATCTTCTGATAGTTAGTTAGTAACCAAGGGTTAGACAGTTAAGGACCAATAATAGATGAATATATTTAACTAAGCTTTTATTACTACTACTCTTCTTAAATTTTTATCTCAATTAGTCTTCTAACCTATGTTAACTTAATTTTGACTTAATTACTAACTTAAATTAATCTTTAATTAATTAATTAATTAAATTAACTCAAAATAACTTTTAAACTTGAATTAATTAATTCTCAAGTTAATCAATTTAATTAACCATTAATTAAATTCATACTTTTTCTTAAATCAATCTTTAATTAACTTCTTAAGCTAATTAATCATCAAAATTAATTCTAAGCTACATTAATTAACTTAAGTTTCAACTTAATTTCATAACTTGAAATTAACTTATAACTTACACTAATTTGTCCTTAAACAACTTATTTAATTTAAATTAATCTTTTAAGTTAATCAACTCTATAATCTACTTAATTCTTAACCTAAATTAAAGAATCGGCCTAACATAATTATCTCTTAACTTATTTAACAAATTAATTAATCTATTAAAACTCTCAATTAAAATCCTTAACCTTAATTAAAAATAACTAGATTAATCATTTTTTTTATCTCCAATTCGACTAAATACCACAACTGTTTAACTTAAGATAATTACTTAATCATCTTCTCTACTTAATTTTCTAATTTCACCTAATAAAATTAATTAAATAATTTAACTTGAATCAATTTGTCACTTAAATCAATCTATTAACTTAGGCAACCTTTTAATTTGCTCAATTTTCAAACAAATTAATTTTTAACTTAATCAATTTTAACTTAAATAGATCCTTAAACTAATTTTAAAAATATATATATATTAAATTATTTTTAAAAACTCCTTTAAAAATCATTTTAAAAAATTATTTTAAAAATCCTTTTAAAAAAATCCTTTAATTTTTTTTATAAAAAAATCCTTTAAAAAAAACACTTAACTTAAAACTTAAATCTTTATTAACAAACAATCAAAATTCAATTAACTTAAACTTTAAACTCAATTAAGCAATTAATAAGTAAATAATTAAAATTTAATTGTTTAGACTAACCTTATTTAAGATTTAACTTGATTAGTACCCTAATTTAATCAAATTAAAACATTAATTTTACTTTAATGCACTTTAAATCAAACTAGAATTTACAAGTTAATTAATGCTTAACCTTTCTTTAACTTAATCAACTTTAATTTAGTTAAATCATAATTTATATTAATTAAAGATTGACTTAAATTGAACCCTAATTTGTTTACTAACTTTAATAAATTTAACTCTAAATTAATTTAAGCTTACAACTTAGTTAATCCTAACTTAATTTAATCAATAGTTTGTTTAAGTTAAACCTAATCAAAACTTAAAATTAAAACTAATACTTTCATTTATTAGTCAATTAACTCAATCAGTTAATATGAAATGTAAGTTGTTTTAATTAAATAAATATCAAATTATTGAATTGAGTTAATAAATAAACCATTGATAATAATTAACTATTATTGAATTAATAACAAATTATTTCATTTAACCTAAAACTTAATTTTAACTTAATACACCTAAATCTAAGGTTATTTTTTTATTAATCAAACTTAAGTGACTAATCATAATAAGGTGTAAATAATATATTTGATGAACATTTGTATTACGAATAATAAATTCCCTAGGCACTAAGATAGAAATCCTTATTGCTAACAAAGATAACTAGAATATGCTAGGTTAAGGGGGAGCAAGAGCCTTGAAAGTTCAACTTAATATGTCCAAACTCTAGTACAATTTAAAGGGGAGAAAGGGTTTAATTATTTTAAAAATATGTTGACTTGATGTGACTTTACTTTCATTTCAGTTACTAATATTCCATTTATCTTTAGCCAGTTTCACTTTAGTGATTTGACTTGCTATTGCTTATTACATAATGATTGATCTCACTATGTTATCAGATTAAGGGGGAGAATTCATTTATATAAGTTAAAAATAATTTCTAAAAATGATCTCTCTATGTTTTTTTTTCTTTAAAACATCTCTCTTGCTTTGAAAATTTTTCTCATTTTTTGGAAGTAATTTCGAAATTAGCCTTACATAGTTATATTTTTCAAAGTACTTTCGATTTTTTGAAGGAAAAATGTATTTTATTTATTTAAAAAGTCTTGACAAACTTACTTTGAAAAACTTCAGTCAAATGTTTTGAAAAGTTATTCCACTTTGAATTTTTTTTTAAAGAAGTTTTTACAAAGCTTTACTTCAATAATGCTCTTATATACATAACTCCGTAGTGTTGATACAGTCTGACCTGGCTGTTGTTTTGATGTTGACACTGATTTAAGTTTGTATCAGATGTTAATTGAACTCGGATTGATTACTGATCAAGGTTGATCATGTAGAAGGGAAAAATCCAAGTTGGAAACTTGACACACGAAGTCGGAGAGGCTCTAGCCGTCCCACCTCAGAAGCTCTCTTGTCGCCTCCCACTCCTACCCTCTCGAGGACCACGCCTTTGACGACCGGCGAAGCCCAGAGTCGGCTCGCTCTCGCACGAAGGTCGAGAGGCTGCCTCAGGGCCTCGTTCTCTCGGACCGGATTAGGTCAAAGAGGGCTTGAGCTGCTCGCTCTCATACGAAGCCCGAGAGGCTCGAGGCTCGCTCTTCGGACCAGGTCGAGAGGGCTCGGAGCTCGCTCTCGGACCGATTAGGTCGAGAGGGCCGAGCTCGTTCTCGGACCAATCCTAGTATCACATAGCGTTGGATCGGTCAACGCACGATCCGGATACTTGATGACCGATCGGTCCGCAAACCGATCTAGTGAGACTAAATTTCCGATTGGTCCGCTGATCGATCAGAAACACTCGATGAGACATCTGATCGATCCGACGTGAGACCGATCAGAAAACTGAGCACACGAGGTGCAATCCGACTGCCGCACGATCGAAAATGTCGCAGTAGAAGGCATTGATCGGTCTATGGACCGATCCATCAATCTCGCCGCCACGACCGATCGTCCTCGTACGATCGATCGGTGTCATGGTCGATCGGTCCATGGATCGGCTCACGACCGATCCACACAACGATTTGTTCATTGCTTCGCAATTCCTCCATCGCATTTGATCCGCTCGATTCATGTGATATAACCCTGTTGTTAGCTTGAGTTTGCAGGATGATCAGTATCATTCCAAGCCTAATTTCAAATTAAGTCCATAAGAGGAATACGACAAATGGCCTTTTTGCTGTGATTCGCGGCGCATAGTGCATTGGAGGCATCAATGGCTACTGGTGTGATCTGGCTGCGATCCGCTTGACTCCTGGTGATTGGTTCGAGCTCAGAAGACACCAGTGAAGACTGTGATTTCATTGGTGTGAGTTCAGAGAACCAGGTAAGGAGGAAGAGGGATTGGCTGCAGCGATGATTCTGTGCAGTTTGACCACGATCCATGACAGCAGAGAACAGGGGCTTAAGAAGAAGTAAAAAGCAATAGGAAAGAAGAACAAGAAAGCAAGAAAGTGAAAAAAGAAACAAGTTCTGTTGATCGTTGAGGTGTGCTAAGTTCTTGAGCTCTCTGGTGAGAAACTGCTGTCGGTGAGTTCTCTGTTTCCACTGATCCTCGCGTGGTTGTAAGCGTTAGTTCATTCTTCTTTGGCACCAAGCTCTGTAAGTCTTGTGCTTTAACATATATATTTCTTGAGACTTTGTGGAGAGGTCACTCCACCGAGAAGGAGGATCTTTAGCCGGAATTTATCCGGGGTGTGATCTACCGAAGATCAAGGGGTCGTCCACCTTACGGACATGCCGAGGAGTAGGGGCAAGTTATCCCCGAACCTCGTAAATTCGTGTGTTAGTGTGCTTGTTTCCTCTTTGTTTTAGTTTCCTAATTCCGCTGTGCTAACAAGTTTCTTTGTAGAAATTTGTGTTTAAGTTTTTAAGAGGCTATTCACCCCCCCTCTAGCCATCTAAGATCCCAACAAGTGGTATCAGAGCCTGGTGCTCTTCATCTGAACTAACATCCTAAGGATCAAGAAGATGGCCATAAAGGAAGGATTCAGCACCAACAGACCACCCTTCTTCGATGGAGCAGATTTCCAATATTGGAAGAGTCGCATGGAGTATTATCTCAAAACTGATATATCGATGTGGTTTTCTGTAAAGGAAGGATTTACGCCTCCAAAGGACGAAGAATGCAAGGAACTCGACTCCTCGAGGTGGTCCACCGAGCAAACCCGCAAAGGACAAGCCAATGCCAAGGCAGTGGTCACTTTGCAATGTGGAATAGCCAAAGACCAACTCGTCAAGGTAGGTCCTTTCACGAGCGCAAAAGATCTATGGAACAAGCTCATCGAGCTCCAAGAAGGAACTCGGGACTCTCGGATTGCCAAGAGAGACTTGTTCCTAAACCAACTCCAAAACCTCACCATGAGGGAAAATGAGACAGTAAGTGAGCTACATGGAAGATTCAAAGAGATCATCAATGGTCTCCATTCCGTGGATGAACGCGTGGAGAATGGCGATCTTGTATGGTACGCTCTAAAAGCCTTTCCGAGGAGTGCCTTGTGGTCATCTATGGTAGATGCCTACAAGGTCTCTAAGGATCTTTCAATTGTAAAGTTAGATGAATTCTTTTGTGAAATGGAACTTCATGAACTTGCTAACAAAGGTCAAAAGGAGAAAGGTATAGCTTTGGTTGCAGGAGAAAAAAGCAAGGATGGGAGAAGAAAGAAAGAAAAGAAGAAGGAGAAAGAGATTCCTTCATCTTCATCCTCCTCCGAGTCCGATGATGAAGGTGGATCATCATCAAGCGAGATGGCAAATTTTGTGAGGAGGATCATGAGAAGAAGCAGGAGATACAAAGGTAAAACTGTAGATCAAAATATTGATAAGTCTAACGTTACTTGCTATGAGTGTAGCAAGAAAGGACACTATCGGAGCGAGTGTCCAAAGCTAAAGAAGAAGGAGGAAAGGGCCAAGAAGAAGAAAGCTCTCAAGGCCACTTGGGATGAATCTTCCTCAAGCTCATCGGAGGAGGAAGAGAAGAAGGAGAAGAGTACTCGGCAATTGGCACTCATGGCAAGGGAGGAGTCCGAGTCCGAGAGTGATGACTCAAGCACTTCAGCCGCGGCTTCATCATCTTCGGATGATGAAGAGGTAACCTCTTCTCACTTAGAAAAATGCTATAAGACTATTACACATTTGTCTACCTTGCTTAAAAAATCAAAAACAGAAAATAAATCATTAAAATAAGAAGTAGAAAACTTGAGGGCCCTTAGGGAAGATGAGGTTGATGACCTACATCTAGAGGTCCTTGAGGATGAGAACAAGGCCTTGAAGGGTGAGGTTGAGAAACTCAAGAAAATGCTTGAAAAATTCTCAACTAGCTCTAACACCCTAGACATGATTCTAAATGCCCAAAGGGCGGTCTACAACAAGGCTGGATTAGGATACCAACCTAAGGAGTCTAGCTTTATTTCTTTAGTGTCAAGAACCCAATTTCATAGATCGCATGTTTCTAGGGTTCATGAGACTAGGAAGAAGGTAACAAAGGCATGGGTGCCTAAGTCTTTCATTGTAGATGCATTATGTCCCAAGATTTGGGTACCTAAAACATCTATCTTTCGTGTCTTGTAGGCATTGGTAAAGGGGGAGCGTCTATCAACTTGGTTTGTTGATAGTGGATGCTCCAAGCACATGACCAAGGACAAGTCACTATTTTCTACCATTCAAAACAAAAATAGAGGTAATGTGTCATTTGGTAACAATGGTAGTCTTAAGGTTATAGGAGTTGGAGACATTCATATATCCGAATGCCTCCAAATCAAGAATGTCCTTCTAGTCAAGGGGATGACTTTTAATCTCCTAAGTGTCAGTCAATTGTGTGATACGGGTTACACAATTGAGTTTCATTCGAGTCAATGTCTAGTCAAAAATATTGACACACTTGACACGGTACTAGTAGGCACAAGGGTAGATAACATTTATCAAGTTTCTTTTAAAAGTGCTACTAATGCTCTTGCTAAGTGTTTCATGTCAAAAGAAGAAGAATCGTGGCTTTGGCATAGGAGGTTGGCTCATATGAACATGAAGAATATTAGAAAGCTGGCCAACAAAGGATTAGTGCGAGGCTTACCAAGCATCAAGTACCAAAAGACAAAACTATGTGATGCATGTCAAAAGGGTAAGCAAACAAAAGCAACTCATAAAGGTAAAAGCGATGTAAGTACCTCTACTGTTTTAGATTTACTGCATATGGACTTGTTTGATTGTAGTAGTGTCATTTCTTTGAATGGTAGTAGATATTGCTTAGTGATTATTGATGATTTTACTAGATATACATGGACTTTCTTTTTGAAAAATAAGGATCAAACCATAGATATTTTTATTTCCTTTTGTAGAAGAACTGAAAATGAAAAATCAACAACAATTAAACCATTAGAAGTGATCATGGTGGGGAATTTCAAAATCATAGGTTTTTAGAATTCTGTCAAGAAAAGGGATATAGGCATGAGTTCTCTACTCCAAGGACCCCACAGCAAAATAGGGTTGTGGAGAGAAAGAACCGAGTCTTACAAGAGGCTGCACGAAGTATGCTCAATGAGTACTCACTACCGAGTTACTTATGGGCTGAAGCTGTAAATACAGCTTGCTATGTGCAAAACCGAATCCTGATACATAGGTTTTTAGGAAAGACTCCCCATGAACTTTGGTTTGGAAAACCCCCTACAATTAAACATCTTAGGGTGTTTGGTTGTAAGGTGTTTATTTTGAACACCAAGGACCATCTTGGAAAATTCACGGCTAAGGCTGATGAAGGGATATTGGTCGGGTACTCGCTCACCAGCAAAGCCTATCGAGTCTACAACAATAGGACTAAATTGATTAAAGAGTCCTCTGATGTAGCTTTTGAAGAAATCCCTAACTTAAATGATCAATCAAGGGATGTAGGAAAAATTCAATTTGAACTTAGAAATCTAAGTTTGAATGATCAAAATGAAGAAAGAGTCGAAGTTGACTCTGATGATGATGAGCAAAGGCAACAAAGAACTCAATCTGATCCTTTGCCTGATATTGAGTCCTTGCCTGTGCCTAGTGAGACCATTCATGAGGCACCACCAACACCAAGACAATCTAGGATAGCCGCTAGTCATCCCCAAGACCAAATTGTGGGAGACATCCAACAAGGGGTTAGGACTAGGTCATTCTTTAGAAATGAGTCTAATGAAGTCGCATTTATTTCAGAGATTGAACCAAAATTAGTTGATGAGGCATTGCGCGATCCTGATTGGATCATAGCTATGCAAGATGAGTTAGGTCAATTTGAAAGGAGCCAAGTGTGGGATTTAGTTCCTAGACCTAAGAAGACCACCATTATTGGAACTAAATGGGTCTTCAAAAATAAGTTAAACCAAAAGGGAGAAGTTGTAAGGAACAAGGCGAGACTTGTAGCCAAGGGCTATAGTCAAGTCGAAGGCCTCGATTATGATGAGACTTATGCTCCCGTGGCACGATTAGAGTCCATTCGTTTAATGCTAGCTTTTGCTGCACATAGAGGTTTCAAGCTCTATCAAATGGACGTTAAATCGGCCTTCTTAAACGGATTCATCAAAGAAGAGGTCTATGTTGAACAACCACCAGGGTTTGTGAATACCGAAGCTCCAAACCACGTGTACAAGCTCAAGAAAGCTCTTTATGGGCTTAAACAAGCACCTCGAGCTTGGTACGAAAGGTTGTCAACTTACCTACTAGAAAAGGGTTTTGTGAAAGGTCAAATAGACCCAACACTATTTCTGCGTAGAGATGGTGAAAACATTTTTGTAGCCCAAGTGTATGTCGATGACATAATTTGTGGCTCAAATAACAAGGGCTATTTGAATGAATTTATCACTCACATGGAGAGTGAGTTTGAGATGAGTCTGGTGGGAGAATTGACTTTCTTCCTTGAACTTGAAATCAAACAAACTCGAGATGGCATTTATGTCCATCAAACAAAATATACTCAAGAGATGCTCAAGAAATTCAAAATGAGTGACTCTAAGGAAGTATCCACTCCAATGGCGACAAACACTCGCCTTGACAATGATGAGAGTGGAAAACCAGTTGATCTAACGCAATATAGAAGCATGATTGGTAGTCTTCTATATCTCACAGCTAGTAGGCCGGACATACTTTTTGCTGTGGGCATGTGCGCTAGATATCAAGTTTGTGCCAAGGAATCTCATTTAATTGCAGTTAAGAGAATTCTGAGATACCTTAAAGGCACAATTAGAGTAGGTCTATGGTACCCTCGCACGGAGTCTTTTGACTTGATAGGCTATACCGATTCCGATTATGCTGGGTGTAAATTGGATCAGAAAAGCACTAGTGGGGGTTGCCAATTCTTAGGATCATCATTGGTTAGTTGGTCAAGTCGGAAGCAACATTGTGTTGCTCTCTCCACGACCGAGGCTGAATACATTGCCATGGGAGAGAGTGTATCACAATTGTTGTGGATGATTCACACTCTAGAAGATTATAGACTTTCATATAAAGGAGTGCAAGTGTTGTGTGACAACATTAGCACAATAAACCTAACGAAAAATTCAGTCCATCATTCAAGGACCAAACACATTGAAGTGCGTCATCACTTCATTAGAGATCACGTAGCTAGGGGAGACATTGCACTCACATATGTTGAGTCAAAGTCAAACTTAGCCGACATTTTCACCAAACCCCTTTCGGAAAATGAATTTAGTCATTTAAGGAGAGAATTGGGGATGTGTTTGGCTCAATATAGGTCATTAGGATTTCATCATGATCAATAAGGACAACTAAAACTACAAGAGAAATTGGGAAATTAATTTGGGCAACTTAGGGACATCTCACACAAACTATAAGGTTTAACAAATTGTTTTTGTTTGCTAAATATGGGGTGAGATGCTAGGATCAACCAAATTATTCAAAATGTATCATGCATCCCTTGAATAATTAGGTTGAAGAGACATAAATTGAGTATGGGGAAGGCCATTACATAATTCATGTGTATTTGGCTCATAGATCTTACTCATATATTCCAACCAAGGAATCTTGGTTGGACCTGTGTCTAGAAATCATCTAACCTTGTTGATGTGTTGATTGATACCTTCCTGATTTTGATTGAAAATAGGATAAGTTGGTGAAGAAATTTTGACATATTTTGACAAACTTGTAACTACTCATAGCAAGGATATATTTTGAACCGATAGCCTGAGTCAGATTTATTACCTTGGTTCACTATAGATCATAGTTTCAGCAAACAAACAAAACAAACTTCTCTGGTTTTGAAACTTTGAGATTCAACACATTTGTTATGAAGTGTCTGAAACTTTCGAGCCCTAAATAATTCCAAATCATTAGAGCTCATCATTAGGAAATATTCATTGGTATCACTGAATATAATCTGTGGGCTCTTCAGATCCTAGGTTCGAACTTGAAGTTGTTGAACCAAGTTTCGGAGCCTTCGATACGAATTTCAGATCGAAATCACCGATTATCGACATCGATCGGTCCAGGACCGATCGGATGATATCTGATCGGTCTTCACGATCGATCGGAGAGTTCCACCTCTACGCTGATATCGATCGATCGTCAGGACCGATCGTGGGTTCCGCACGTATCACTAGTTATCGACCTCCGATCGGTCCGGGACCGATCAGAGGTTCCCCGACGGCTCCACGACCGATCGGGAGGCTCGCACGCGACCTCGATCCACCTCGATCGGTCCAGGCCCGATCAGAGGCTCCTGATCGGTCTCCACGACCGATCAGGACACTCCCTGACCGATCAGGACGTTCCCTGATCGGTCAGGATTTCTCCTGTTCGGACAGCCGTCCGATCTTATGATCTGATCACCCTCTTTAACTTCCCCCAATCCTTCGTCCTCTCATTTCACGCCGAAAACCCTAGCCGAACCACTCCTCAGTCCCGACTCTTCTCTTCATCTTCTCCGAAAGCCTCAAATGGCGCCCAGGTAACTTCCTTTCTCCCCGAAATCTGTTCATTGTTGGCATTTTGTTTTCATTTCTCACTGAATCTCTGTATATTGTCTCTTGTCTCGGTTCTTGATTGTTTGGGGCTCCCGTGCACTCTCACTTGTCCCGATTATGTCCCATTTTTTGGCCTATTTAGGAAGAAATCAGCCGGTGAAGGGACCTCTAAATCTAAGTCACCTGAGAAATCGAAGTCTAGGGCTACTTCCCGACCTCAACCATCTGTCTCGGCTAGATTTCCAAACCACCATTATGAGGAAGCCTTCAACCAAAGAACATTTAAATTACTCCCTTGTAGGTCCGTGGATCGAAAATTCATGGACGAATTTTGCCCACAAGTGTCAGAAGTCATAGCCTACTACAAACTCGATTCACTAGTCTACTTGGAATGGGATATCAACTATGACTTGGTCTCTGAGTTCTATAATAACCTTCATCAGACTAATGATGTAGGTTATAAAATAAGAGTTGCTAAGCGGACTCTTGATTTCAGTTTCTCATCCTTCTTTGAGTATCTCGATTGTCGGAGGTGTTCCGGTAATGTCTTTTCGATATTTCCTGACTTACCAGATCCTTTACTCCCACCTTTTGATATCTCACCTGACGATATTTATGAGTACTTATTCAGACATCCTAGACAAGGGCTAGATGAATTAGATGTTGACTTTCCTACTTTTGCAGCCTTGAGATTATCTCCTCAAGACTACATTCTTTTTAAGATTGTCACGAACTGCCTTCTACCAATCACATCCAAACCTCTAGCAGAGATCCGACCATACCACTGCCTGATGCTTTATGGTTTGCGTCGGCGTCTCGATTTTGATATCATGTCGAGCATCTATTCTTCGATCATCTCATATACTCAGCCTAGCAGCTCCACTATTTATATGCCTTATGGGCATATAATTACAGATTGGCTCGAGACCCTTCAGGTTGATGTCTCTAAGGGTAGAATAATCAAAATGGTCAGGCAGGATTGCCTACTTGGGAAATGGGCATTTTCCAAGTCTGGCATCATAGGACAAAATGGGGATGTTCAGTGGAAGGATGGGAGAGCTTTAGGTGAGTTACCACGGGGACCTCCACGATGGCATGCTCAGCTCCTCGGCTCCTCCGCCGACGTTGAGAGGTCGATCCGATCATACCGCGATCGCCGAGCCGGAGAGTCGCTTGATCGGCACGATGAGCTATTGTCTGGGGCTTCACGTCACGGCGATGTCCGGATCGACCCTAACGATGAGTTACGCAGTCAGCAGCTGGCGACACATCAGACGATTATGGATTGGATGGCCAGATACCCACCTCCGCAGGATTTCCCGGGCTATCCATCCTCGAGCAGTGGCATGCCACCTCAGGGACCCATTCCTCCCACTGATGTTGCTGATATTCCTCATGATGAGGAAGCTGATTGATACACTTTGCTCTACGATGTCAGTTTGGCTGTCTATGTTTTTGATGTTGTTTGTTGGATATTCTTTTTGTCTGACCTGGATATTTGCTTATTTCATCTATTTATGCTGCTCACTTTCCTGTTTTTCTTTATGTGTCATTTCCTATTGGCTATTGATATGTTGTTCATATGCTTTGTCTTGACTGTCTCTTATTTCTTTATTACTGTCTCATAATACACTTAGAGGGAATTCTAGGTGCATTAAGAAAAAGACAGTATGGGTTAAGGGGGAGTCTTTTGAGTCTTATCACCCCATTCGCACCTTTTCGGTGTTTGACAAAGGGGGAGAGGATATCTAAGTTTAGAGATGTATGAAGGTTTGATTTTAGGGGAGAAGATAACGGGGAGGATCTTGATTCCCGCTATTGACTTCCTTACATCGTGGTGTATTCATCTTAGGGGGAGGATCTTGATTCCCCTAAAATTATGAAAATAAGAACATTTCTGATCTAAACTTAAATCGTGTTGTCAAACAACAAAAGGGGAGATTGTTGATACGACCGCGTTGTTTTGATGTTGACACCGATTTAAGTTTGTATCGATGTTAATTGAACTCGGATTGATTACTTGATCAAGGTTGATCATGTGGAAGGGAAAAATCCAAGTTGGAAACTTGGCACGCAATCGGAGAGGGCTAGCTCGCCTGAGGCCTGAGAGGGCTCGCTCGTTCTCCCGACCAGGTCAGAGGGCTCGAGAGGCTCTTCTCTGGACGAGAAGTCGGAGAGGGCTCGGCCTGCCTCGCTCGACTAGGTCAGAGAGGGCTCGGTAGCTCATTCTCTGGACCGGATTAGGTCAGAGAGGGCTCGGTAGCTCGTTCTCCGGACCAGGTCAGAGAGGGCTCGGTAGCTCGTTCTCTGGACCAGACGAAGTCAGAGAAGGCTCGGCAGCTCGTTCTCCGGACTAGGTCAGAGAGGGCTCGGGAGTGTTAGGACCAAAAGTAGCTAGAGGGGGGGTGAATAGCTCGTCACGTGCTCGTTGCTTGGCGTTGCTTGTTTCTTCAAAGATGTGGCAGCGGAAAATACACAAAACAAATACACAACGCTAACACGATTGGTTTACTTGGTATCCACCTCACAAGAGGTGACTAGTCCAAGGATCCACACCAACACACACACCCTCCACTATGAATAAACTCTCCTTTATGGTAACTACCAAAGGCGGAGAAGCCCTACAAGACTCAATACAAGAAGAAAGGGAAGGAGTACAATAAATAGAAGCTTACAAGCTTACAATGAGTGCAAACCCTAACCCTAGTTTCTTCCTCTTGCAATAGATCCGCCTCTTGACTTGGAAAGCCTCCAAGAACCTTCAAGAACTGGCGATCACGTGCTTGTAGAGAGCTGTGGAGGAGCTGGCGAAGAGCTGGAGTAAATCGGAGAAGAGATCGTGAAAAGATTTTTGAAGACCACGCTCGCCTGCGGCTTTAAACACGACGCAACGGTCGGATCCCGATCGATTCGAATGTTCCCAATCGATCGGGGAGGCTTTGGATCGATCCACGGATCGATCCGTGGCTCGACATTTCGATCGATCCACGGATCGATCCAGAGCTGTCAATCGAATGAGTCCAATCGATCCAATCGATCGATTTGATATCTCGATCGATCCACGGATCGATCCGAGGCTTCGTCATTGGAAAGCTCGATCGATCCACCGATCGATCCAGCCTCCGATCGATCCGATCGATCTCGCACTTGTTTTGCCCAAAACCAAGTTCCAAGACAATCATCATCACGACTTCAGTGGTACATCATGCCTAGCATCTGATCACTCCCTTGACTCCAGACTTCCCACCAAGTGTCCACAATTCCTTTGACCCACTTGGACTTTTCTCGTCATGCCAAGTATCCGTCACCCTTGACCTACTTGGACTTTCCTATTCAGATGTCCGGTCAATCCTTTGACCTATCTTGGATCTCACCAAGTATCTAGTCAATCCTTTGACCTACTTGGACTTCCCAACACCAGATGTCCGATCATCCTTGATCCATCTGAATTTTCCCTTGCCTGGCTTCACTCACCAGGACTTTCACCTAGTTTCACTCACTAGGGTTTTCCATCTGCCCATCTGCCTAGCTTCACTCACTAGGACTTTCCATCTGCCTAGCTTCACTCACTAGGACTTTCACCTGGCTTCACTCACCAGGATTTTCACCTGACTTCACTCACCAGGATTTCCTTCTGCCTAGCTTCACTCACTAGGACTTCCCAGTCAAGTATCCGGTCACTCCCTTGACCTACTTGACTCTTCTTCAATCAATATCTTATTGTCAAACATCTAAACTCAAACCAAGACTCAGCTTGGTTGACCTGAGGGACATTGCACCAACAATCTCCCCCTTTTTGATGTTTGACAATACCACAATAACACTTACAATACCACATGTAAGTTAAGCTAATCCCATAGCCTCATTCTTCATGCCACTAGGTAATGAACACATAAGTTAGACTCTTCATTCTCCCCCTAAGAGGGCAAACTCCCTCTAGGTAATGAAAGCCTAACTTACTCCCATTCACAAGTCCTTTCATTCTCCCCCTATTGGCACACATCAACCCCCTACTAATAAAACACATCAACTCATCTTTGGGCACACATCAACCCATGCCCCAATTTTGGGTACACATCAACAAATCCATTTGTTGACGACTCTCCCCCTGAAGAGTTGCTCATCGTTGTTCACAACATCACTCGTTGTGATCAACATGATAATGAAGGTCCCATACCCTTCATTTATCCTTAACTTCTCCCTCAATGTTGACAAATACCCAACCTTGAGCATTTTCAACCACTTGAGTTGCCACTTGAAATGATGAGGATATCCACTCCCCATTTATCCCCATTTCAAGTTTAAATGCTCAACCTTGAGCAAGTTCATAACAGAAGGTTAACCACCTTCCAAGTTTCATGAAAAATAATTTTCATGTCTTTAAAGAGTCCCTCCCCCTAAAGACATGGTGGTAACTGTTGGTGCGGGAAGCATCCGACGATCGAACCTAAGTTTTGATAATGGCAAAGGATTCAAAGTTAAGGTGCTTTGTTATCTGACAGCTTTTGCTGAGTGTTTCAGGAAAGTCCTAACTGCGGTTAGGCAAGGTAAAACCCTAGGGGGTGGTAACCCTAGGTCATAGGGGGTGGTAACCCTATGCGGAAAGTCTTGGCAGGTCGATGGCTTCAGGCAAAAGTCCTAGGGGGTGGTAACCCTAGGTGGAAAGTCCCGTGTCGCAACTGTGAAAGTCCGAATCGCTGGAAGCGGCGGATGTTCAGAAAGTCCGGAGCATCGGTCGAGCAAAAGTCCAATGATCCGGAGGATCGTCTTGATGTAAAATCTCCGAGAGGAGTAGGTGAGGAGCGTTCTGCCCGTAGAGGAACAGAGGGCTGTCGACCTAGGGTTTCTGGAAACCCAAGTCCCTGACAGTCCGAGACTATCATAATTTCATATTCATACTATTATGTTGTGTTAACTTTGTGTTGCAGGTATCTTTGGATTAACATACTTGCAGGTACCAAAACACAAAGAAGGACTCGGATGAGCAAAGTGTCCGAGGCGCCCCATGGAGCTTGGAGGCGCCTCGGGTCAGCAGAGAAAGGCACAGCGAGGCGCTGAATGGGGTTCAAGGCGCCTTGAACCGGATGAAGGCGCTGATAGGTCAAGGCGCCTTAAACCAGATAGAGTTCGACCAGGTCCGTTTGATCCACGCGGGTGACTCGGCCTGTTCAAGGCGCCTGGTGAACAGTGTAAGGCGCCTTGAACCCCTTTATAAGGGTCTCGACCAGCAGCTTCAAACACAACTCCCAAGCAATCGTCAGTGGCTCATTCAACGAACTGGCGTCATGACAAGTCCACGACGACCGGTGAGCTTCGAGATTACGATTCGCCGCTTGCTAAACTTGTTTTAATTATTGTACCGATTGTAAATCTTGTACTTTTTCGTACTTATAAGTGTTGTTGCCCACCGAAAGCGATCAAGGATCGCGGGCCTTCGAGTAGGAGTCGACCGCAACAGTAAAACTATCTGTCCTTCTGAGATCATTTATTGCGTTTTTTTGGTTAGTTTCCTCGATAAAAAAATAACGCCGCTCTTCATCCCTCTGGCGAGATCCAACAATTGGTATCGTTAATTGGTACCACCTTTCAAAGCAAATTTTTTGATCGAATTAATGCAACCACCTATTCTATATATTTATGTTCTAATAGTCCGAATTTAGCCTTATAGCTATCTATTTATTTCCCTTCGACTTCACCACCGAATCCTTAGACTCATCTTGGAATAGATTTTGTTGTTTTGTTCTTGTAGATGGCCCAACAAGAAGGATATAGCACCGTTCCCCACTATTTTCCTGAGAGATATAGGATAATGGAAGAAAGATCCGAATGGAGAATCTCTATATCTTGTGACCTGAATCAACGTAATCGGACAATGGTTTAAGGGTGAATTGGGCCAGCCGATTATCAAAAGGCATTTAAAAAAGGTGGAATCCGTAGTCTTAAAACCACAAAGAAGAGCTCCAATGTAGTTTACCAAAGAAGAGCCAGTGGTCCATCATGAAAGAACTCGAAATCGAACTCACATCAAGGCACCTTGACGACACACAAGGTAAGTAAAGAGATCTTTACTTAATAAATTATATTTAATCAATGCGGAAGCGAATAATCTCTTCATGCAAATATCTTCGATAAGAAAATCGGACGTAATAAGGTATGCATGCTTTCCAAGGAATACATTGTGGGCATCAATGGTAGATGCCTACAAAGTTTCCAAGGATTTATCTTCTTTAAAACTAGATGAACTTTAGTGAATTTGAACTTCAAGCGCGTATGCACACCTGCGAAAGAGTATCATATTGCGTCTGGCGTAACAAGCCGACCCGGAACCGGACAATACCAACCAAACAGGTGAACGACCAGACTACGATGAAGAAGGTGACATTACAACCGAAATCTCGTGAAGAAGCTCTACAAGACGCAAAGGATTCGGCAAAAGAGATCTAAAGAAGGCAAAGTGAAATCAAAGGAAGGCCCACAAAATACAAAGATGAAGTTTAAGTGTTACATGCTACGGTGTAAACCAAAAAGGGCACATCAAAACCAACTAAGGAGATCAAAAAGCAAAGAAGGAAAAGGTCCTTAAGGCAACATGGGACGACTTCATCAGTTTCACCGCGAGCTCGAACAAACGAGTCTACTGCATTAATGGCCCGGACCGTGTCGGAATCCGACGTAGAGCGAGTCGGGCGCAGTAGTCCGAGCAAAGCCACGGATCGTGATCCGCTTCCGAAGGACTGCACTGAGACCCAAGTATCTCACTTTAGTTAGCTATTTATAAATTAGCTAAGTCAAACACGAAGGTTAAGTTAAAGGAAGTAAGTGTCCTTAAAGAAGTGGCTAACACCCTTACCTCGATTACAGTCGGGATTTCCAACTCAAGTTCAAAACTTGAGGAAGAAAATTCAAGTCTCGTCGGGTTAAAGATTTAGAAAATACCTTAAAACGTACTACTGGGCTCCAGAATTGACTGGACATCGGGACACAAAGACGTACAACAGTAAGATATACCAAAAGTAAATATAGATCTTATTTATCATTAATAAACAAACAAAGTGTTAAATCCCAAGCATGGGTCTCCAAGTCTAACTTGGTCAATCAAGTTAGACCTGACCAATACTGGGTTCCAAAGGATCAAATATACTACCTCGATAGACCATATCGAGGCCATGATCCAGGGGGAGCAAAACGAAAAACAATCCTAAAAATTTAAAATTCAAAATTTAAAACTAAAATTAAACTCAAAATTCGAAATTTAAAATTAAAAATTAAATTCAAAATTCGAAATTTAAAACTAAAATTAAATTCAAAATTCAAAATTCAAAATTAAAAATTAAATTCAAAATTTGAAATTTAAAATTAAAAATTAAATTCAAAATTCAAAATTAAATTATCAATTCAAAACTCAAAATTAAAATCAAGTTAAGATATTCAAGAGTCGAAATTAAGTTAACACTGAAAATAAAAATGGAGGATCCAGACTCGTTGGCACCCCCAACTAAACTACCCGGCAGGGTAACTAAACCTAATCTACCCGAAATGGGTAAAACAAGAGTAGATTACCCGGCAGGGTAATTAAGGTTAGATTAAAACGGGCTAGGTACTGGTGAAATTTTTGGATGATAGTACGTTAGGGAAGCTTGGGCATCGCATGTCTAGGAAGATATGGCTTCAACCTGGTGCATTTGGCCAAGTGGAACTGACCGAAGCTACCCTTAAATGAATCCTGACTAGTTAGACCAAGGATTGGTATTAAGTTCAATGGGTAGGACTATTTGGAAAACCTCGAACGCATGGTTACTTTAATGAGCTCCTTGTGACTCACCATAGCCCAGAAGTTTATCCAAAGAATGCTTACTTGTTGAACCCAAAGCCAAACCTGAATCTAACACAAGTTAAACCAAAATCCTGAATTCAACAATAAATCATCTCACATCAATCATAGGATTCCCTGATTGAAAACTTAGATCGGGTGAGATGACTAAGTTTTAAAACTCAAATCTCAAAATTTATATGAAACTCAATTTCAAAATTATTTTAAAACTCAATTTCAAAATTATTTTAAACTTAAATTTTAAAATTATTTTCAATTTCAAAACTCCTTCAAAATTTATCTCTAACAAGTTTACTTCAATTTAACTATCGTGAAATCCATTAAAACAATTCAACCACTTCCTATGTAGGAATTGGATCAATGGATGTTGGATAGTGGCTGCTCCAGACACATGACTGGAGATAAATTGAAGTTTACTAAACTCACATACAAAAACTTAGGATCAGTTGCATTCGGTAACGAAGGTCAACTTAAGGTAATCGGAAGAGGTAATATCGAACTCAACTCCGATTTTATTATTCGAAAAGTCCTTTTAGTTGAAAATTTCAAGTTTAATTTACTAAGTATAAGTCAATTGTGTGATAGCGGATACTTAGTAACTTTTGACAAAACCAGGTGTTTAGTTAAAAACATTGAAAATCCTGAAATCTTACTTAAGGGACTTAGGATAAATAATATGTATTCAATTAATCTACCAACATCCTCAACAAAGTGTTTTCTAACACAAGAAGAGGAAACTGCTTTGTGGCACAGAAGATTGTGTCACACTCACACTAGACTCATTTCAAAAATGAGTCATAATGGTCTAGTTAAAGGTTTACCAAACCTAAAATTCATTGAAAATTCAATCTGCAATGCTTGTCAACAAGGAAAACAAACTAAGTCAACACACAAATCAACAAATCTTGAAAGAACCAGCTCCTTACTTGAGCTCCTTCACCTTGACTTATTTGATTCACATGGAGCTAAGTCACTAAGCAAGAACCAGTATTGCTTAGTAATAATTGATGACTACTCTAGATTTTCATGGGTAAAATTCCTAAAAACTAAAGATGAAACCTATGAAATATTTAGTAACTTTTGTAAATTAATAGAAAATGAAAAAGATACTAAAATTAAAAGAATAAGAAGTGATCACGGAGGGGAATTTGAAAATCATAAATTTACCCAATTTTGTAAAATAAATGGATATCAACATGAATTTTCATGTCCTAGAACCCCCCAACAAAATGGTCTGGTGGAACGTAAAAATAGAACTCTACAAGAAGCCGCTAGAACCATGTTAAATGAATATAACTTAAATCACCAATTTTGGGCAGAAGCAATAAATACTGCAAATCATATTCAAAACCGAATTTTGATCAACAAATTTCACAAGAAAACCCCTTATGAACTATATTATCATAAAATTCCTAACTTAAATTATTTAAAAGTATTTGGATGTAAAGTTCACATTTTAAACACTAAAGATTATTTAAGAAAATTCACACCCAAATCTAACAAAGGAATATTTTTAGGATACTCCTCAAACAGTCGAGCCTATAGAGTCTACAATCAAAACACCCTAAAAGTTGAAGAAACAACTAATATAATATTTGATGAAGAAAATAATCTACCAAATATAAATGAGAATGTTGATATTGATCCAAGAAATATAGAAGATGATGAAATTCAACCAAATCTTCATAAACCAGAGGAACCAGCCCCTGACCCACTTATCAGACCAACTAGGGTCAGTACCTCTCACCCATCTGATCAAATTTTGGGTGATCCAAATCTAGGGGTAAGAACTAGATCCTCCTATAGAATTCACAGTCAGATTGCCCTAATTTCTAAAATCGAACCAAAAACAATAGAAGAAGCACTACCTGACCCGGACTGGATCATAGCTATGCAGGAAGAGTTAGCCCAATTTGAGAGAAATCAAGTCTGGGAACTTGTATCTAAACCCTCAAATAAATCAATAATCGATACAAAATGGGTATTTAGAAACAAGCTAGATGATCAAGGCGAAATAATTAGAAATAAGGCTAGGCTTGTAGCTAAAGGATTCAGCCAAGTTGAAGGTTTGGACTATGATGAAACCTATGCCCCAGTAGCTAGACTAGAATCCATTAGAATGTTGTTAGCCTATGCAGCAAACAAAGGATTTAAACTATACCAAATGGATGTCAAGTCAGCATTCTTAAATGGATTTATTAAGGAGGAAGTATATGTAAGCCAACCCCTAGGATTTGAGGACTTAGGATATCCTAATCATGTATTTAGGTTAAAAAAGGCCTTGTACGGACTTAAACAAGCCCCTAGGGCATGGTATGAACGATTGTCAAATCACTTAATATCCAAAGGTTTCAACCAAGGTCAAATAGATCCAACTCTATTTGTAAAAACTGTAGACAAAGACATCTTCATAGCTCAAATCTATGTTGATGATATAATTTTGGATCAAATAACTCTAAATTTTTAAAAGAATTCACTAAATTAATGGAAAATGAATTCGAAATGAGCATGGTTGGTGAACTTAATTTTTTCTTAGGCTTACAAATAAAACAAACTAAAGATGGAATATATATTTATCAAACTAAATATGCAAAGGAATTAATTAAAAAATTCTGCATGGAAAATTCAAAATAATAAATACACCCATGGCAACCAACATTAACATAGACTCTGACCCTGAAGGCAAACCAGTAGACCCAAAGTACTATAGGAGTGCCATAGGAAGCCTGCTTTACCTAACTGCAAGCCGACCCGACATATTATTTGCAGTTGGTATGTGCGCAAGATACCAGTCTTGTGCAAAAGAGTCACATTTAACATATGTTAAAAGAATACTTAGGTACATTAAAGGTACTCTAAATATAGGACTCTGGTACCCTAGAACTTGCACCTTTGACCTTCTTGGCTACTCTGACTCGGATTACGCCGGATGCAAGTTAGACAGAAAAAGCACAAGTGGTAGTTGTCAATTTCTAGGACAATGCCTAGTAAGTTGGTCAAGTAGAAAGCAACATTGTGTGGCTTTGTCTACCACTGAAGCTGAATATATAGCCTTAGGTGAATGCACATCTCAATTGCTTTGGATGATGTACACTCTTAAAGACTATCAACTGAACTATCATAACACAAAAATCTCAATTGATAATATAAGTTCCATAAATTTAACAAAAAACCCAATTCATCACTCAAGGACTAAACATATAGAAGTAAAGCACCATTTTGTAAGGGATCATGTAGCTAAGGGCGACATTACACTCAACTATGTTGAGTCAAAATCAAATCTAGCTGACATCTTCACAAAACCCTTACCTGAACTTGAGTTCAGCGCACTTAGAAGACAAATAGGAATGTGCTGGGTAGAATAGACAATGTTTGGTTATCATTTGCTTTTAAATTTCTAGGAAAATACTTATTTCAAAATTCCAATTTCTTAGAATTTTCAACATTTGGAACTAGCCTAAGTTTTCCCCTAGAAATCATGTTCCCCTAGATTAAAGTCAGAGCATCTCACAAACACCTAGGTCTACCTTGCTTGTGTTTGAAAAACTTAGAATGGCGTGAGATGCATAGGGTACAGCCTGGACTCAGGAATGCTTATATTTGTGCATCAATATGAGTCTGGGCGTTAAACACATCATAAATATTAATCAAGTCAAGTCTTCCAGCTCTAGACAAATCTAACTGGACCAAATGGACTTAATTTGACTAACCATGTGAAAGCTACTGCCCTCTAGGCAATCAGCAAGTAGCTAAAGGTTAGACAGTTGGGAAAAGTGTGTTTCAATTTAAGCATGATTATACTTTACGGTTCTAATCAAATTACTTTACCTGATTATTTTAGGGCTCTGATACTTAATCAAATTAAACTTAATAATTTAATTTGACTCATGCTTGGACTGAAAACAAACTCCTACTACTCCCTCTGTCCTAAAAATAAATATTTTGTTAATTTTCTTCACAATGAGTATTCAAAACTCATTTACAGTTTTTTTCAAAAACTTGACCATGAAATTGAATATTCAACTATTTTTCAAATCTAGTAAACTAATTATAACATTTTAAAGTGACCTCAAATTTCATAACTTCTAAGCAAAACTTTTTATTAAAAACTTTTTATTGAAAATTCAAATACTCATATCTTCAAACTTAGTTAATTTTAAGAATATGTTTACTACACTTAGTTAGATTGTACTCTAAACTTAGCTATTTGACAAAATATTTTCTCAATACAAATCATTTTGAAGCTGAATATATAGCTAAGTATTTTCAAATTTAGAAAATTCCAAAACTCAAAAAGCTAAGTCATTTTTTGTTCTTTTTCCCTCTTTTGAAAATTTTCCTTCAGAAAAATACAAATCTACTTTCAAACTAGTTTATTTTTTGATATATGGCAAAGGGGGAGAGTAGATTTAAAGTTAATGGAAAAATCAAAGTATTTAATAAAAGCAGAGAGTAGGTAAATTAAAGTTAAATTCAAAGTATTTGATAAAAGGAGGGCTTTTATTAAGGGGGAGTCTAATATGTCAAAGTTCAAAGTTTCCAGCTTATTAAGGGGGAGTCTAATATGTCAAAGTTCAAAGTTTTCAGCTTAACCTCTATTGCATTTGAAGTTTATTTACTTAAGCTTGGTTAACTTTATGCAGTTATTACATATGTTGTTTTTCTTAACTTTGAATTACGTGTTGCCATAATCAAAAAGGGGGAGATTGTTGGTGCGGGAAGCATCCGACGATCGAACCTAAGTTTTGATAATGGCAAAGGATTCAAAGTTAAGGTGCTTTGTTATCCGACAGCTTTTGCTGAGTGTTTCCTAACTGCGTTAGGCAAGGTAAAACCCTAGGGGTGGTAACCCTAGGTCATAGGGGTGGTAACCCAAGGAAGAAAGTCTTGCGGTGATGCTGGTGCAAAAGTCCTAGGGGTGGTAACCTAGGTGGAAAGTCCCGTGTCGCGAACCGGTGAAAGTCCGAACTGGCCGGGAAGCGGATGTTCAGCAGAAAGTCCGGAGCATCGAGTGCCGAGCAAAAGTCCATCGATCTGGAGGATCGCACTGGCAACAAAATCTCCTGAGAGGAGTAGGTGAGGACGCGTTCCCCGTAGAGGGAACAGAGGGCGTCGGGTCGACCTAGGGTTTCCGGTTGGAAACCCGAAGTCAGACTCGGACAGTCCGGAGACCGTCATAATTTCATATTCATACTATTATGTTGTGTTAACTTTGTGTTGTAGGTATCTTTGGATTAACATACTTGCAGGTGTACCAAAACACAAAGAAGGACCTGATGAATAAGTCCGAGGCGCCCATGGAGCTTGAGGCGCCTCAAAGTGGCCAAGGAAAAGGCCAGCAGTCAGCATCGAGGCGCTGAATGGGGTCAATGGGTTGGCCCTGAGGTTGAAGGCGCCTGATAGGTCAAGGCGCCTTAAAACGATAGAGTTCGACCAGTCGTGTACGATCCACGCGGGTGACTCGGCGCCTCAAGGCGCCTTGGTGAACAAGTAAGGCGCCTTGAACCCCTTTATAAGGGGTCTCGACCAGCTTCAAACACAACTCCCAAGCAATCTTGTGTCAGCGTGCCGCCATTCAACGACCACAGGCGTTTCAAAGCCCACGCACCACCGTGAGCTTGAGATTACGATTCTGTCGGTAAACTTGTTTTAATTATTGTACTGATTGTAAATCTTGTACTCTTTTTCGTACTTATAAGTGTTGCCCACCGAAAGCGATCAAGGATCGCGGGCCTTCGAGTAGGAGTCGACCTAGGCTCCGAACGAAGTAAAACTATCTGTGTCCTTCTGTGATTGCATTCTTTACTTCCGCTGCGTATATTTACTTTGGTAGTTTTACGTTTCCGATACGATAAAAATAGCCGCGAGCGCTATTCACCCCCCCCCCCCTCTAGCGCGATCTCGATCCAACAGTAACTTCTGTCATTGCACCAACAATGACTTGGAATCCCTAAACCATTAGGAAACCCAATTTTAGAAGTTTTGAGGTTCAAATATTCAAAATTTGAAACAAACCTCAACCTAAACTTCAACTTAGCCTTCCTTAACCAATCCATCCTTGTTTTCACATGAAAACACCCTTTTTATGTATACAAATGTATTTTAGGGGTTTGGAATGGTTACCTAGACTAAAATCGGTTCAAAGATGCTGAAATCAGGCCTTCCCAGCCAAAATCAGCAACTTGGATCGATTGGAGTTGAGTTCCAATCGATTGAACCTCTCTGAATCGATCCACTGATCGATTCAGACACCCTGGATCGATCGGCTGATCGATCCAGAGAGCTTCTGCTTGCGGGAAATGCCTTCTGAATCGATCCACGGATCGATTCAGGCACTCCAATCGATCCATGGATCGATCGGAGCTCTGATAGTTGCTGAAATTCCATTTCAGTCAACTTCAGAAACCCCTAGAAAATTCTACAAAAATCCAAAAATCATGAAATTTTGTGTAGACATTGTTTAGGGTATATACTATCAAGGAAAAATAGTTTTCTATGAAAATACATCATATTTTCAAAGATTGACACAAACTTGAAAACTTGCAAAAACTTTAGTGTTCTCTTCAAGTTTGTGTCTAACTATTCAATGGTGATTACTATCAAAAGATAGTCTTCACCAAGGTTTTCCAAAATCATTTTAAAAACATTTTCAAAACCAATATCCCACCATGTTCCTTGGGCTTAATGCACATGACTTGTACATTAGCTTTCCCAATGATGGGAAAACACATAACTATGTGTTTTGATGAAATTAAAACTCAAAAGAATGCACTAAATCAACATCTTGAGTTTTGTTCATCATCCTAACATCTCACTTGTATCTAATGCGCACTAAAACACATACAAGTCATCTTATAGGTCTTTGTGAGATGTAGATTTTGGTTTTGCCCTAATCTAGGGATCATGCATATCTATCTAGGCATTTTAGAGATATTAGACACCCACCTAGGATGTCACTTGTTAATAAGTGTTGTTAAATGCCTTTTGTCCTTAATTACAAGGAATTAAACTAATGCATGATAATGTTATGGCATACATCAAAATAAAATAACTTTCAAAAGAAATATTCCTATAACTACATGATGTATGCATGACATGACATGGTATTTTTGTATTTTTCATAATAAAATATGAATGCAAAAATAGATATGATGTCATGGCATATGATGGGCAAACAATCATGGCAAGATTTAGCATAAATAAAATATACCTAGATTAACTATCTAAGTATCCTTAAAATCTTAACTAAACTTACAACTTAAACCTAGATTGCCCTAACATGCTTCAAGAAAATGCCAACGCCTGAATTGGCATTTCTAATTCCCTTGATTAATGTATGCCAATTGAAAATAAGCATTTCCTCAAATGTTGGCATATTTCATTTTTCCACAAGAGTGATTACATAAATCAAGGCCCGGATTGCCTTAAATTTTCAAGAGAATACCAAAATCCCAACTTGGTAGTTCTCAAGATTTTCCTAATTTGTGCCATTTTAAGATAAAATCAATTTTCCACCATTAGGCACATTTTACTCTTTCAAGGAGTAAATAATAATTCCATTTTATTTTCAAAGGTTAACAAAAACCTTGAAAATGCTCCTTGAGTGTTAATTTCCTCAAAGTTGGGTTAACTACCCTTCTAATCGGAGTTGACACTCTCTAACCCATCTATGGGGTAGAGAAGATGCTCCTAGGAACCCAACACCTATTGGTGCTCCTTGGATGCTCTAGATATTCACTAGGGATAACTTCCCTAGATACCTTCCTAGTGACCTTGTTTGGCTTCTTAGAAGCCTTGGTCACTTTTTCTAGGTCAACTCTAGGGATAGCCTCCCTTGTAACATTGCTAGTGACTTTCTTAGACTTCTTAGAAGTCTTAGTCACTTTGGTTGCAAAAATACTCTTAGGGATGACTTCCCTAGTATTTTTGACTTGACCACTAGACCTAGGGTTTGTTCCATAACTATATGGAACTCTATGGTAAGAGGGCACATCCTTCTTAGCCTTTGGTTTGTATCCCAAACCTCTATGGCCATTGGATGACCTTTGTGCTCCCAGACCTAGGCTATGCTCATTTTGCCCTAATAGGATATTTTCCATCCTTTTTAGGGTCTTTTCCATTTTATCAAGTCTTGACCTCAAGACTTGATTTTCTATCATTAAATCCTTGGTATTTGGTTTTTCATTTGATCCGTGAGCATTTTTGTTTCTAGGCTTGTATCTAAAATCCTTAGAGTTATTGCCTAGATTTTTACCTACATTCCTAACCTTAGGTGTAGTAGTCTTAGCATGTAGGGCCACATGCTTTTCCTTAAAGCCCTCATACTTTCTATTTTTATGGTAAATAGCACTAAAATGATAAAAATTAGAACTATCATGCTTTTTACCATGATGTAAAGGGGTGGGCTCAATAAATGTTATCTTTTTTTTTACCTTGGAGGCTCCCCCTTGAGATGAGCTTCCTCCTTGAGCCTTGACCGTCTTCTTCCCCTTAGGGCATTGACTCCGGTAATGCCCCTTTTGATTGCAAGAGAAGCATATGATATGCTCCTTGCTCTTCTTCGTTCCGGGGACGGTCTCCTTGGGCTTCACCTTGCCCTTTTGTGCCACTTGGCCCTTCTTCTTGGCCAATTTAGGGCACTTGCTCTTGTAGTGCCCGCTTTCCCTACACTCAAAACATATTATATGATTTTTATTTTTAATTGAAATATTATTACCTTCGCTTGTAGGGGTGGCATCTTTTCCTTTGGATCCGGAGGTAGAAACTTCCTCTTGATCGGACCTTGATTCTCCTCCATTTGATTTTTCTTGACTTGTGGAGCTAGAATCTTCTTCCTCCTCTTCGTCTCTTGACCCGGATGTAGAAGCTTCTCCTTCTTCTTGATCCGGCGTCACCAAGGATTGCTCCCCCTCAATCCTAGAGGTGGAGGCTTCATCATCTTGAATATGAAACAAGGAGTATGCTCTCTCCTTGTTCCCTTCGTTGCATTCCCTTGAGGATGAAGCTTCTTGGATTTCCTCTTCTTCGGAGGTTGAGCATTTTTCAACCTCGAAATCCTCCTCTTGGTCTTGCTCCAAAGAGTCACCCTCTCTGGATTCTTCATGATCTTGTACAGTGGAGGGGATCTCTTCATGAAGCTTGGCCAATTTGCTCCATAGCTCCTTTGCATCTTCAAACTCTCCAATTTTGCAAAGGATGGTACTTGGCAATAAATTGACCAAAAGCTTGGTCACTTTGTCATTTGCCTCGCACCTTTGGACTTGCTCCGGGCTCCATTTGCTTTTCTTTAGAACTTTGCCCTTTGAATTTCTTGGAGCCTTGAAGCCTTCCATTAGAGCAAACCATTGCTCTATCTCCATCATAAGAAAATTTTCGATTCTTGATTTCCAAGAATCGAAACTCGTAGAAGTGTATGGTGGAGCCACCCTTGTGTCAAATCCAAGCCCATCTTGGAATTGCATCTTGAAGTTGAGCTTGATAAAGTCTTGAACTTGAAGAATTTGCTCCAACTTCTTCACCCTCTAGCTTTTCTTGATATGCTTGACCCTTCCGGCGATGATTCCGGTAAAGAGCGGCCTCGCTCTGATACCACTTGTTAGGACCAAAAGTAGCTAGAGGGGGGGTGAATAGCTCGTCACGTGCTCGTTGCTTGGCGTTGCTTGTTTCTTCAAAGATGTGGCAGCGGAAAATACACAAAACAAATACACAACGCTAACACGATTGGTTTACTTGGTATCCACCTCACAAGAGGTGACTAGTCCAAGGATCCACACCAACACACACACCCTCCACTATGAATAAACTCTCCTTTATGGTAACTACCAAAGGCGGAGAAGCCCTACAAGACTCAATACAAGAAGAAAGGGAAGGAGTACAATAAATAGAAGCTTACAAGCTTACAATGAGTGCAAACCCTAACCCTAGTTTCTTCCTCTTGCAATAGATCTGCCTCTTGACTTGGAAAGCCTCCAAGAACCTTCAAGAACTGGCGATCACGTGCTTGTAGAGAGCTATGGAGGAGCTGGCGAAGAGCTGGAGTAAATCGGAGAAGAGATCGTGAAAAGATTTTTGAAGACCACGCTCGCCTGCGGCTTTAAACACGACGCAACGGTCGGATCCCGATCGATTCGAATGTTCCCAATCGATCGGGGAGGCTTTGGATCGATCCACGGATCGATCCAGAGCGCCTCTGTGCTCTCGGAAAAACGCCTGGATCGATCCACGGATCGATCCAGCGCTTGTCGCGCGAAACAGCCGCGTCCCAATCGATCCACTGATCGATTTGGATATCTGGATCGATCCACGGATCGATCCAGAGGCTTTCTGTTCGCTGGGAAAAGCCTGGATCGATCCCCTGATCGATCCAGCACTTGGTTTTTGCCCAAAACCAAGTTCCAAGACTCCCAAACCAACATCCGGTCATCCTTGACCTGTTGGTACATCATGCCTAGCATCTGATCACTCCCTTGACCTGCCAGGACTTCCCACCAAGTGTCCAGTCAATTCCTTTGACCCACTTGGACTTTTCTCGTCATGCCAAGTATCTGGTCACTCCCTTGACCTACTTGGACTTTCCTATTCAGATGTCTGGTCAATCCCTTTGACCTATCTGTATTTCCTCGTGCCAAGTATCCAGTCAATCCTTTGACCTACTTGGACTTCCCAACACCAGATGTCCGATCATCCTTGATCCATCTGAATTTTCCCTTGCCTGGCTTCACTCACCAGGACTTTCACCTAGTTTCACTCACTAGGGTTTTCCATCTGCCTAGCTTCACTCACTAGGACTTTCCATCTGCCTAGCTTCACTCACTAGGACTTTCCATCTGCCTAGCTTCACTCACTAGGACTTTCACCTGGCTTCACTCACCAGGATTTTCACCTGGCTTCACTCACCAGGATTTCCTTCTGCCTAGCTTCACTCACTAGGACTTCCCAGTCAAGTATCCGGTCACTCCCTTGACCTACTTGACTCTTCTTCAATCAATATCTTATTGTCAAACATCTAAACCCAAACCAAGACTCAGCTTGGTTGACCTGAGGGACATTGCACCAACAGTAAAGAGCGAGGGTTTAACTTGTGCTTAGAGTAAGGTCGTAGCCAAGGATAACATGCACAACCAAAGATACGAAAGGAGTAATCTGGAAGACAATTATAAAATCTTTCCAAGAAACACTTATTTTAAAGTAGTGGAGTGGGTAAACGATTGATAAGGTAGACTGCGGTTTGGACGGCATCATCCCAAAATTTAAGTGGAACCGAAGCATGATTAAAAAGAGCTAAGGCAGTTTCAATCTCATGACAATGTTTTCTCTCGGTGGATCTATTTTGTTCAGGAGTATGGGAACAAGAGACTCGATGGATGATGCCAAAGGAAGTAAGATGACGATCAAGTGCTTGATACTCTTCACCCCAATCAGAATAAAGGGAGAGGATTTTACGATCAAAATAGCGCTCAATTTATTTTTGAAAGCGACAAAAAATATCAAAGAGGTCAGGCTTTCTTTTCATAGGAAAAATCCAAGTAAACTTGCCAAAATTGTCAATAAAAATAACATAATAAAGAAACCCTTGATTAGATAGACTAGGAGCAGGACCCCACACATCAATGTGAATAATTTCTAAAGGAAAACTAGAAGTGCGAGAAGAAGACACAAAAGGTAATTTATGAGATTTTGCTTTCATGCAAGCTTCGCATAAATGAGAAGAGGAGGCTAAAGAAATTGGTAAATCATACTGGTTAATGATATTCTGAACAACACGTAGAGACGGATGATTAAGACGTGCATGCTAAGAGAATTTATCAGTGCGTTCTCCAACAAACGCATTAGTATAGGTGAGCTGAAGATGATAAAGACCGTCTTTAATATTTCCTCGAAGTAGAATATTTCCTGTTGTGGGATTCTTCACAAGGCAATGACAAGGATGAAATTCAAAGAACACATTATTATCAAGAGCAAACGGATAGACGGAAAGCAAATTTTTAGTAATATAAGGAACATGAAGAGTGTTGCGCATGCGAAAAGTACAACCACATGAGTAAAAAGATGTGTTTCCAATGTGAGTACTTTGCAAACATGAGCCATTACCTATTTGTACCATGTCGGGTCCATCATAAGGCAAAGCTCGTGTGAGAATATTATATTCCGGTCTAACATGATGAGTTGCTCCAGAATCCAGATGTCATCCTGGGTTCTCAAGAGTCGATGAAACTATATTAGGAGAGATAGAATGTGAGAATGCTCCAGTATGAGATGACTGGATTGTAGAATGCCAAGAAGGTGGTGGTCGATTTGAAGATGCATGCTCTCCTTGTGAAATAGTTGTTTGTCCCAATGCTGCAGGACCACCAGTAAAATTTGAGTCAAATCTTTTAGGACATTGAATACCAATATGTTCAACTCTGAGACAAATTTGACATCTTCTCTAATTATAAGACCAACCAAATCTTCTAGAGCAATAAATACCAGTATGACTAACGATGTGACAAATTTGACATCGATCTAACCTTTACTCTTGGCCACCTTGATGGTGTTGAGTATCAGACATCGAAAATAAATAACTCGTCACTTGATGGTAATAGACCTTGCTGGAAGAATTTTCGATGGCTGGAAATAATACTTGGCACTAGAACCTTGCTATCCAACGGAAGCGACAAATCAGAAACTTGGTGGATGGTGACGGCCACTTGTTGTGGGTGGCAGAGTAACTTTTCGACGGCAATAAGAAAGTAAAGGATTTTCTGCGTTGACTTAGGCAGCTATCGGTGGTGAATAGAAGTACTTGCTACGATGGAGAGGAATAAGACTCGAGAAAAGAGAGAAAAATAATACTCGAGAAAAATATAACGCCAGAAAAAAAGACAAAGAAAGAGAGAAAAATAAGACTCGAGAACATTTTTTTTCACTCAGTTTTTTTTTTGCTTTTTTTCTTCTGCACATTTTTTTTCTTTTTTTTTTTTTGCTCGATTTTTTTCTGCTTTTGTTTTTTTTTCTAACAGAAGCGGAAGAGAGTAAAAAAAGCAGACAAGGAAAAAAATACAGAAAAAAATAAAATAGACAAATAATAATTTTTCTTTGTTACGATTGATTAATATTGTCGAAGTTACTACCTTCGATAAAAAAGAGTTGTTGATGAAAGAATAAAAAAAGTTATTATTACTGAAGTTGCCGAGGTTGCCGCATTGTAGACGATGATATCAAACTTCGATGTAGAAATTCCTGTAGCTGTTATAACAAAAATTTGGAAGAAGAAAATTAAGAGGAAGATACCATGTTGAAATCAATAGGTAGATGAAAGAAATAATATAAAGCTTTTTTGATAATCTTATTATTAAAGTAAATAAGCTTATTTATACAAATTGTCTAAAACAATAATGAAAAGATTAACTAAGGCATACAATCATAATAATTATAAACATAATAATATAATAGACTTGGAAATATGATTTCCCCTATTTGATTCATGTCGATCTTAATTATGTGTCAAATATAACAAATCTCAATTGATTAAAATCAATTAAAGTTTATTTCCATTATTGTCATTAGCTACTTCTCCAATACTAGAGATTCTTTGTTAGCATTAAACATCAGGGGATGTAGCTTAGATGGTAGAGCGCTCGCGAGCAGTGACGGATCGAGACAAAAATTTAGAAGGGTGCTCAAAGAAAAGACTAAAAAAAATTTCTTTCTATCAAAAAAAAATATTAAAAGAGTACTAAATTGATAATGATAATGATACAGACATAAAAATATGGACATACCAATAAAGAAATTATTTTTTAATACTTGAACCACCAGCATTAGATCTAGACATACAAACAAGAGGAGGCAACTAGATCCTACGAATGTTCATCTATTGAAAATATTGTAAAATTTATTCATTAGATTTTGCTGGTTAAAATTAAATGAAATAAGGAACAAGATTCACCTAAAATTGAAGAAATTTTGCTTGTTGTAGAAAATCACCGGCGGAGCACAGTGGTAGCGGCGTCGATGAAATAGGCAAACCATGAACAGTAGTGGCGTCACTGGCGTGAGGCGTCGATGAAGTGAAGAGGCGACAAAGATGAGGGCAACGGTTTGAAGAGACTAGGGAGAAATAATGAAATCTCTTAGTGCGATTAAGGTTTTTGGTTAAAAGAAGAAGGATTAACTTAGGGAAAAAAAAGGTTCGACGGCTGAAAAGAAAAAAGAAAGTTGCAGCAGCAGGAAAAGAAAGGAGAGAATAGGTGTTTTAATGACATTTTTATGAAAAAGTCCAATAATTTTAAAAAATTACAATTATATCCTTTATTTTTTAATCATAATTAATTTTTTATTTTTTTTTCTCCAAAAGCAAGGGGGTGCTTCCGCACCCCCTCGCGCCCCCTGCCTCCGCCAATGCTCGCGAGCATGCGAGAGGTATGGGGATTAATACCCTGCATCTCTATTTGTTTAACCTTTTATGCCAATAATTTTTTTTATTTTTTATCTCAACATTTGAATTGGTTTGTTATTAAAACCAATACCCCGAATAGAGTTCCATTCGTTTATTACCTTCTAAGCCAATAATATTTTTATTTTCTATCTCAACATTTTAATTGGTTTGTCGTTAAAACCTTAATAGCAAATTAGAAAGATTCGCGCAGCCACTCAGATCAATTGACTTGATCACCACGAAGCACCTCCATCACCATCCACCGCTGCACAACTCTAGGTTGCTCAGGAGCAACAGTAGGTTCGAAACAATCATCTACTTCACCACCACTATTGTATCGTCTGTTGCTTCTTCTCAGGCACCTTCCTCGGCCCCTATTTCCTTCTAAGCTTGACCATCATGTTTGGCCTCTATTTGGGATCACCTTTGCGGTTGCATCCTTCCTTCTTCGTTATTAACTATTCTATCTATATCGTTAGATTAGTTCTATAGTTAGATATAGTTAGTTTTATACTATATAATAAAATATGAACTATATACAACTATATGGTTCTAGTTCATATTAAATATAAATATAGTTAGTGTTATAAAATTAAAATAAATAACTAAGCTAAGATTGGCTAATAGATGAAATCCGGTAACTTCTTTGATTTCTATATACTGGCTCCTTTCGTCGATATCGGGTGGCTACATCTCCAATGCTAGAGATGCTTCATTAGCATTAAACATCAGGGGATGTAGCTTAGATGGTAGAGCGCATGCTTAGCATGCGAGAGGTATGGCGATCGATACCTTGTATCTCCATTTGTTCAACTTTTTATGCCAATATTTTTTTTATTTCTTTTTATGCCAATATTTTTTTTATTTTTTATATCAATATTTTAATCGGTTTGTCATTAAAACCAATAACAATAGAGCTTCATTCGTTTATTACCTTCTATGCCAATAATATTTTTAATTTTTTATCTCGACATTTTAATTGGTTTGTCGTTAAAACCTTAACAGCAAATTAGAAAGATCCACGTAGCCACTCAGATCAATCGACTTGATCACCATCACGAAGCACCTCCATCACCATTCGTCACTGGACAACTCCAAGCTGCTCAGAAGCGACACCAGGTTTAAAACAACCGTCTGCTTCACCACCACTATCGTCTGTTGCTTCTTCTCAGGCACCTTCCTCGATCCCTGTTTTCTCCTGAGCTTGACCATCGTGTTTGGCCTTTATTTGGGATCACCTTTGCAGTTGTGTCCTTCCTTCTTCGTGACTCCTTTCGTTACTATCGGGTGGCTACATCTCCAATACTAGAGATTCTTCGTTAGCATTAAACATTAGGGGATGTAGGTTAGATGGTAGAGCATTCGCTTAGCATGTGTGAGATACAAGAATTAATACCCCGCATCTCGATTTGAAAATTTTTTATGCCAATAATATTTTTATTTTTTATCTCAACATTTTAATCATTTTGTCATTAAAACCAATGCCCCGAATGTAGCTCCATTCGTTTATTACCTTCTACGCCAATAATATTTTTATTTTTTATCTCAACATTTTAATTAATTTGTCGTTAAAATCATAACAACAAATTAGAAAGATCCACGCAGCCACTCCAGATCAATCGACTTGATCGCCGCTACCATGGTGGCAAAAAGCGACTACACTCGCTCCTAGCGCCCCCACGAACCCGTCTCAGGACCAACACGAAAAAAGTAAATCATGAGTAACTATTAGTCTTTGAAATAGTGACTTGCACATGAGGAAAACATTTATCTCGACATAGCCGAGATTAGAACTCCAGACCTCATAATGACAGCACCTCATGCGCTAACCAGTAGACCGTCTCAAAGGGACACTTGATCACCACCACCAGCAACGACCGATGGTGGAGGTATGCCGCCTTGTACACTACCGTGCTCACGCCGGAATTTCAACTTTAAATCAAATAACTACTCACTGGGAATTATGAAGATATTCAAGTCGTAACAGGCTCCAAGAACATCTCCTCACAATTAAACATCAACTCGTTCTCAAACCTTTGTAGCACAAATCGCTCCTCCTGTGTGATAAGGCTAGTGACACTGCATACATTCTCAGAGAAGGGATTTCGCCCCGTTCGTCCAGCTCGGTGGAGATAATCAATGGCGCTTCTTGGTAGATCGAAATTGTAGATATGTGTCGTCTGCGGCAAGTCGAAGCCTCTGCTAGATATATCTGTTGAGACCAAAAGATACTCTTTTTCTCTAATTTCCTGCAAAAGGTTTTATTTGTAATTTAAAGGCCACACATCCGTGTACTTTCGTGAAATATATACTGTGCAAGTATATTTACCGAGAAGGAGCTCGCTCGAGCATTGATGTTCATGTCATCATCTAAGAGAAAAACCATCAAGTCTCCTTCATAAGAAGTTTGTAGGAAATCCAGGACGAGAGTAGTTGGAGGTGGATGCCCTAGCCTTTTCGATTTCTCAGACTGTTCAAATATAAAAGGAAGTATACAGTGCAAATTGTGGAATTAGAATATGGTAATGGGATTGTACAATATGGATCCTAGAAAATAATTTTAACAAAGAAATTCTAATAAAGAAACTGAGTTTGCTTACAAGTAGCAACATTAGTATGAACCTTACAGTCGTGAAAACTTCCTGATTTGAGACTAATTGATCAGAGTATTTATACAACGACACTATTACGTTGTTGCCGTAGAGAATGGAACCCACTGGTTAAACTGCCCGGGAATTTAAAATGGTGGTAACTAAACATTTTTATAAATCAAGTCCGATATTAAGTTGCAAGTGCTTTACAGGAGTTGCAGGAGTTCTTCTTATATAGAGTAAATATATGCACCTCTAGGACTGGAAGTCCATACACTGATATACATCTCATTAAAAGTATGCACGTGACAGTGTGGGAAAATGAGAATATAAGCAAGTTGATGGAATAAAGTGGAGACTTTAGAAAAAATGAGAGAACATAAAATGCCACTGTGTGAACTGTACATACAATTTACCCTAAATTCCTGCACAAACTGCTAAGATGCGACAAGAATCTACATATATGGAGAATGTTTCCACATGCTAGACACAGAGGGATGGAAGATAGCAGGTACATCAACCCTTTTACCAAAAATTAACATGAAAGAATCTTTTTGGTAGAAGATTTTTTTAGCAAAAAATTTCTTGTAGCTGTTGATAAAAAAAAATACAAACTGAAACGCAAACCTGTTCGCTGACAAAAATTATACCCGACTTTGGTGAGTCACACTTAAGCAAGTACTGTAAAATAAATAGTCTTTCTTTCTTCTTGCAAATCTGCAGTAAAGTAATGATTGGAACATAAAGAAATAAAACTACATTAGTTTGGCTAACAAAGAAGAACGGTTAATCATATCGAAACATTTTTGAATTATATTAATATGATCCGACTAAGTATTTGAAATTTTCGTGGTCCATCATCAACAAGGTAATACAGAAATCTTTGGAAAAGTAGGGAATCACATTTGAACTTTTGTTAATTTAACAAAATGTCATACCACAAATTTGTGATGAAGTTGTGATGGCATGGGCTCCACAGGGTTCACGTGGACGTGAACCACATCATTCTGAAATAACGAAGATTAATTATAAATAGTAGATGAAATGTAAGGCCTTTTATGAAATGGATAAGACCTGTTTAACATTAATAGGAAGTCAGAAAATGGAGAACCTTGGTCCACTTTTGCTGTACACAATCATGAAGAAACCGATTGTGCTGAGGAATAGATGCACTAGCAAGCACAGTCTGTCGAGTATCAATTGTTGAATACAATCCCAAGAGCTTTCTAAGAGGGTACACTTGTTTAGATGAATGGAACATAAAATCAACCTGCCAAGGTACACTGTGCATCAAAGCGATGTCACAAAGGAATTAATGAAAATCAAACTGCGCAACAATAGATGATAATTTTGCAAATGTATTGTGTAGGTAAGATTTAAGTAGCTAGTTAAATGCAATTAGAAACATAGAGTGGGAACAATATAAAGCATACCTCACATGGAGATATCAGAAAGAAACAAGGCAGTTCAACAAATCCTCAAGCAATATTAGGGGTTTGATGCGGATGAGTTTTCAGAATCTTGGTTCATTCATAGATCATGCTGGAATAATAATTTGTATTTGTTGATATAAACATTTAAATAAGTGAACATGCTCAAAAGCATCTAAATGAGCTGGAGCTAAGTGGCGAAAGGCATTGATTGAACAAAGATGAATAAATGGTGTTTGGATTACTGAAGACGAGATTGGAGATTCGACACCTTACAAATTCTATCAATTTCAAAGAGGAATTTGCTTCTACTCCAATGCTCTCTCTTAATTGATTTTTTATACTTATCTCTGTCATTGTAAAAGATTGTCTTACTAATAAGCATGCTCAATCAACTGATTGCTGGATGATGCAAACAAACTAGTTTCCAAATACGTTTTTCAGATCTAGTTATTTTATCTTACCTTTGAAGTCCTATTCATTTGATTTCTATTTATGTTGGTCTAACTTTTTTTCTTCACCTTTTAGTTCTATTTTGTTTGAGTTTCCAAGCCACTAACACCCAACAACAGAAAGATGAGTTCTATTTGGATCAATTAATTATTTACAAGAAAGAATAAGAAGATATTTGAAAAACCTCGTCAATAACCAAAATTCTCATTGCTTCAAGTTTAAGAATGTTCTTCTCAATCATTTGACACAAACTCCCTACAGTGGCCACCACTATTTGAGGAGGTTCAGCCTGCAAAACATAAGATATGAATAGCAAATGAATTTTACCATTACATGTAACAAAAGAGAAACTATAATATGAAAAATACATACAAGAGATGAAGCACTCATTTTTACACATATAACAAAGATGCTTCTTTGATGAGATAAATTGAATGTGGTGAAAAAGGATAAAATGTAAACTACAACCAAACTATTCTCTGTGCATGGCTTAGTGTTTATAGACTTGAATCTGTTTATAAACTTCAAGGCATTCAATCCATTTTCTTAACTGATTTTATCTATTTTGGTCAGATCACTTTTAAAGGGTTTAAGTTAGACTTCCTCTTCTTTTAAAGAAGGAATCTCCTACACGAAACATTCTTTAATCAAAGAAAATGGAGGACAACATATCTATCAACTCAGATTTAGCCACATTTTCTATAGAGTAGTGCTTTGAATTCCATTTAGTCAACGTCATATACCCTTAGTTATATCAAAAGAATTACTGTCACAATGATACCAATGTTTAATAAAAAAGAACTGGGATGGTACCTTTAACCAGCTCTTATGTCTTTTCAACATACCACCATCCAACAAAGCCATGACTGTACATGTATGTATCATCTCAAATCCAACCGGCTTTGCAGTGAGCACTCTAACCACTTTTGTAACCTTTGCATTAAATACGAAACAACGGAATCAGAAATTTGATTATTTTGGTGTTGTCATTTTTTAACCGACAACACTTACTTGAATTCCAAGTTCTCTAGAAGGCACAACTATAAGTGCTTGAACAGAGGACCTAGTGAAATCTATGGCTGAAAATACTGCTAAAAGATAGGCCAATGTTTTTCCAGAACCTGTCTAGAGGACAAAATGCATCATGTCAGTCTGAACAATCATTTTAAAAGATAATAGGAACATAGAAATTTAAGAAACATGTGAGAAGAATTACATGGTGAAAACTATATCAATTATAAATAATTCAAGCAACTGAACATCAGAATACTCAAAGGATATACATGATGTATCATACAGTCAAACCTCATCTTGTACAAACTAGAACTCAATGACCTATAAAGATATGTACAAATAAGCTGATCTAAGATGTGTACAAAAACCTGTTCCTTCAAGTTAACCCATATGAACCCCAGGCGCAAATGTGTTCTCAGCTGAGAAGGCAGCCACTTTTCAGTAATTATTATCACTTTCCACTTAATCTTAGGAACTAGCAAGCCCTTGCAATCACGATTCATGAAGTCATCTGCGAATTTTTCTTTTTCTTTTGTAGGTTTTGAGGGGAGAGAAAGGGAAAAGTTCAGTAAGAATATGGTCTCAGAATGTGCAATGGTTCCAAACAAACTCTAGAATATTGTCTCCAAGGTTATCAAACACCTTAAACTGAAATGTTGAATCCTGAATGATTCTTGCATTACCACCCTAAAAGAGTGGGGTACAATTCATCTCACTTTCAAATGTAAATGCTAGGAATATCCTTTACCAGTTTCTGAAATAACACTGTTTAGCACCTTGTGTTAAATGCATCAAAAATTGATGCTTTCACAGACTCTATAATGCAAGGCATAGATAGTCCATGTAATCAGATTTATCTAAGGCGTTCACTCAAGTCAAGTTATGTTACATGACACAACTCATCCATTTAGATTTTATTGGAAAATTTAAGAACAAATTCAAAAAAAATAAACATTTGAACTTTCAAAAGAAAAAATAACTAAAATAATTGCGTATAAGCAAAAACTAAGAGTTTCATGGTCTTAGGGAAAAAATCTATCCAACTTTGTATATAACCTAGAGTTTTCATAGATTAATATCACAGAATAGTTAAATGGGCCATAAACACAGGGCAAGATGCATAATGAGACAACCTATTTTCTTGTGATGCATGATGAGTTGTTTATGACTTGTACATAATTAAACTTGGATCAGAACCTAAAAAACTTGTGAGACTAATTGTGTTATGTAAATGGGTCCTGCTGAATTTGCCAATTGTGCATGCAAAGAGAAAGCTAGAAGAGGCAAAGAAAATTTAAAAAACTAATAATTAAGAAAGACGGTTTGCAGCCATTAGTTGCTTGCAAATGTCCTCCAAACTGCAAGTCCATTCTACCAAAGCCTTAAAAAAGCATAAATAATATTTGTATGTTACTCTGCCAATAATTATCACACTTAACTTAGATCATTATATGAAAGCAATAATTAACTTGTAATCACCTGAGCGTGGAGAACACAATCCCTTCCAGACAGCAAAAGAGGTAAGGATAGACATTGAACATTAGTAGGTTGAGTGTAACCAATCTCTTCTGCCCTGTTCCATAAGAAAGAATGTACTACTGAGCAATGAAATCCAAGGAACCAATTACTCTAGAAATTAGAATATAAGACGACCAAAGATAAGGATATTGAATCAATCTACTGAGAATATTGAATGACTATAAGTTATGATGTCTAGTTAATATTTCAAAACTAAAGATCATGTCAACTGTTTTTGCGTAAAAATAATAATGCTTTAAAAAGTGAGGATACCAATAAAATATAGGATATCAAGAGGGGCATAAGAGGAATAACAGCAACTTCAAAAATAGAAGGAAAAGATAGTTAAAGTGGTACAAACGAGACAGGAAGTAGAAATCATCAGTTTGATCAATTAATAGGCCTTCATCAATTATATCCTTTATATTAATGGAGAGAGGGTTATCCAAAAGAAACTCTTTTTTGAGATTATCAACCTTGAAGGTAGTTAAATTTTTGTAAAGGCTCAGAAATAGTTAACGTCTTTGTAGTTGTAGAATTACTAACATTGACAGCAACTAAATCATTTAAAGAAAAACATATAAATGACGAAACAATTATTAGGAGGTTGTAAGCGTATATAATGATGAACAACCGTTCCTCCCGAGTGAAATCCCACACTGACCATAATTTCCACTAATGTGATGCATTCTTTTTTCTCAAAACTGTGGAATTCATAATTCAAATTAATTATTAAAAAAAAAACAAACTGTTAGCTTCTTTTTATCTACTGGTTCGTTCCATTCTTCTCTGAGAGGAGTTACCAGGACTGATCACAATGAATTGACCCAATAACAAATTGCGGCGTTAAATGAGGAGAATTAAACCTGGCATTCAATCATCGAATGGTAAGTTGAGCGATCAGCTGTTATACGCACTATCCAGACTGGAGTACGTAAAACCTAATAAACAACGGAGAGAACTAGCCTTCCATGTAAATAACCCCAACCGAACTCCAACCAAGACGAACAAGAGAAGTCAGACGACCTACCTCTGCAAGATGTGTCCCGGCACTTTGCCGCGGCAAAGATCACGGAGCGTAGGAGTCTCCAAATAAGGATCCCTAGAAGAGCGCGCTCCTCCGCAAGAAATCGCCGGCAAAGCGTTCGACGGAACGGCACCAGAGGACAAGGAGAATAGCCGACAGGGGAACCCCAAGGAGCATCTACCCCAGCGCGTCTTTTGGGATCGGGAAGAGAAGAGGAGGATGCGGCGGCTCCAGGCTGCAGTGTCGACGCCGCAGGTAGACGCCATCGCCGCTCGCCGGCTTCGAACGGGAGAGGAGAGCGAGGGTAACCAATTAAGCCAATCCAATCTCATATTTGGTGCGACTCGCGTTCGTATCGGGCTCCATTTGGCTTGGCTTTCAAAGCTCGAACAAGCCTGACGAGTCAGCTAAAGTAAACCACACAACCGATCCAGTTGATTTTAGAATAGTTTTAGAATAAAATGTAAAAAGATATTTTAAAAATTAAATAAAAAAGAATATTATATGCCAAATAGAAATAATGGGTCCCCCATTTGTTGAGCTCGGATCCTCTGTCCCGAAGATGTTTCTGTCCCGATGTCTTATTCAGAAAATGACAATAAAACATGTCAAATATATATTTTTCTCCTTCAGAAAAATAGAGAGATCGGTCTGCTCTGTCATTTGTTCACCCTTTTTGACTTGAGGAGAAGCGATCCGTGATTTCTTCATGCTGGAAGAAACCGGAGGACCCGTGACCCATCTTGTTCTTTATGTTCTCTTGATTAAATAATTGGGCAATGAACTAATAATAATAATAATAGGACACCTACAATCATATTTCTCGTGATTGCTGTTCTCTTGTAATTATGTTAAAGAGGGAAATATTTTTAAGAGCCATAGACATAAATTTTTGGGGATTTCTTTCGGGAATAAAATATTTTCACAAGGAAAAAAATGTTTATTTTGAATGATAATATAGTTTGTGTTTTTGTCCTCTCTTTTTTCGATTGTTTTTAATCCGGTCCAGCGATTCGGATCTGTATTTTTGTTGCCCATCTGCCTGCATTAGTTTGTCCTATTAGTTCATTAGAATAATTGCTCTGGATTCGATTGAGAAATCACGAGGCTGCGTGTGACCATTTCCATGTGTATTTGTACCGTATCGCTAAAAAAAACAAGTAATACACAGTTGCAGTTCAAAATTTTAACGTAAAAATAATTTTTTTTTAAATAAATAAATTGAGAGATAAGTAATTTAAGTTTGTTCTTTGTGCCAGTGTCACGTTCATGGAGTATTAGGGCAAAAGTTTGTTCTCCGTGACTCTCCATTCTCTGCTTTTTCTTCTGCGTCTTCTTCCTCGACGAGTTTCCAGCTAAAATCTAGCAGACCACGTACCACCAGAGCTCCTGAAATTATGGAGAGTCATTAATAGCCGAAGCAGAGAGATGGCAACAGAATGAGTGCTGTTGCAGGAGGAGGAGGAGGAGGAGGAGGAGCGGAGGCGGCAGAGTCAGGAATGAGGCTTCCAGATGATTCCGTCCTTCTCCTCCGACAAGCTTTTTTAATTCCAGTGCTACTGCTCTTATCGTCCTCCGCCAGGGGCTCCGCCTTGGCGCCGCTCGACGACGAGGTACTCGGCCTCATCGTCTTCAAGTTTGCCCTGGACGACCCCGCCGGCGCGCTCGCTTCGTGGAATGAGGCCGACGCTTCCCCCTGCCACTGGCGTTACGTGACCTGCGACGCCGCCACTTCACGCGTGGTTGGTCTCTCCCTGCCCGACCTCTCCCTCTCCGGCTCCCTTCCCCGCGGCCTCGACCGCCTTCCCTCACTCTCCTCTCTCTCCCTCGCGGGAAACAACCTCTCCGGCCCCATCCCCTCCGGCCTCTCCCTCCTCCCCTCGCTCCGCTCGCTCGACCTCAGCCGCAACGCCTTTTCCGGCCGCCTCCCCGATGACCTTTCCCTTCTCTCTTCCGTCCTCTCCGTCGACCTCTCATCCAACTCCCTCTCCGGACCTCTTCCCTCCTTCCCTGCCTCCCTCCGATTCCTCTCCCTCGCCGACAATCGCCTCGAGGGCGTGTTCCCGCCGCTGTCGCAGTGCCCCTTCCTCCTCCACCTTAACGTCTCTGGCAACGGGCTCTCCGGCCAGCTTAGCGGCCTCCAGCAAGCCACTCGTCTGCGAGCGCTCGACCTATCGCGAAACTCCTTTTCAGGGACCATCCCCGATGGAATCTCCGACCAGCGCAACCTCAAGATCCTCCGGCTAACTCACAATCAGTTCGAGGGTACCGTGCCGGTCGGCCTCGGGCTCTGCTCGCACTTGGAGACATTGGACATTAGCTTCAACTCCCTCGACGGAAACCTACCGGATACCTTCCAATCTATGACGTCTCTCACCTTCCTAGCCTTGTCGGACAACAAACTATCCGGAGATTTTCCGGCGTGGATCGGAAACCTCTCCGCTCTACAGCATTTGGATCTGTCCAATAACCAGCTTACTGGCCCCTTACCGGAGTCCCTCGGAGGTTTGAAGGGCTTGAACTATCTTAACCTAGACAACAACTTGCTCACCGGGCAGATTTCAGACGCGGTGGCGGAATGCTCGAAGCTGAGCAAGCTCCGGTTGAAAGGGAACAAGCTCAGCGGCAGCATTCCTCACGGCGTGTTCAATTTGGGCCTCGAAGTGCTCGACTTGGCATCGAACTACCTTTCTGGCGCGGTGCCGCCGCCGTCGACGAGGATGTCGGAAACTCTGCGCTCGTTGGACTTGTCATCCAATCGGCTGACGGGTGCGATCCCGCCGGAGATGGCGACGTTGTCGAGTCTGAGGTACTTGAACTTTTCGTCGAACGAGTTCCAGGCACCGATGCCGTCCGAGTTTAGTCGTTTTCACTACCTTGCTGTGTTGGATCTCCGGAACTGCCGGTTGTACGGTACAATACCACGGGACCTGTGCGATTCCGGTAGCCTCTCTGTGCTGCAGCTCGACTACAATTCCCTCACCGGCTCGATACCCGACGAGATCGGCAACTGCTCGTCTCTTTACTTCTTGTAATTGATATAATCCATTCAATTCCTCGATTTAAATTTGAGGTGGTGTTGTTGATTTAATTCGCTTTTGAATTGTTTGCAGGGGAACGTCACACAACAGCTTGAGCGGGTCGATCCCGGCGTCCATGTCGCGCCTCAAGAAGCTCGAATTCCTCAACCTGGAGTTCAACAACTTGAGCGGCGAGATCCCGCAGCAGCTCGGCGGCCTCGACAGCCTTCTGGCAGTCAACATCTCCCACAACCGGCTCACTGGGCGGCTGCCGGAGGGCGGAATCTTTCCCTCCCTGGGCCCAAGCGCGTTACAGGGCAACCTCGGCCTCTGTACTCCACTCGTGAACGAGCCCTGCATCATGAACGTCCCCAAGCCGCTCGTCCTCGACCCGGATTCCTACCCGCGCAACAGCGGCATGGTCACCGTCGGCGCCGACGCGGACCCGTCTTCGGCTGCAATTCGGCACCGGAAGTTTCTTAGCGTGTCGTCGCTGGTGGCCATCTCCGCCGCCCTCGTAATTGCGGTGGGGGTCGTGGTCGTCACTCTGTTTAGCGTGTCTGCGCGGAGGCGGATCGTACGGACGGAGGCCGCGCTGGATAGCAAAGTCTCGAGCTCGATCGTCACGGCGGGGGCAACGCCGGCCGTGGGGAAGATTGTATTGTTCGGCGCGAGGACCTATCGTAGATGCGACGACTTCGTCGGAAGCGCCGACGCTCTGCTTGCCAAGGCCACCGAAGTAGGCAGTGGAGTGTTCGGCACCCTGTACCGAGCCCCCATTGGCCGCGACGGAGGCGGCCGCGCCGTAGCCGTCAAGAAACTGATAGCCGAGGACCTAGTCCATTACCACGACGACTTCGACCGAGAAATCCGGGCGCTGGCCAAGGCGCGACACCCAAAGCTGATGCCGCTCCGTGGATACTACTGGACGCCACAGTTGCAATTACTAATCACCGACTACATCCCCTATGGAAGCTTACACTCCATGCTTCACGATCCTCGGCCGGCGACCTCGCCGGCGTTGTCATGGCACGACCGCTTCAACATCGTAATGGGCACCGCCGAAGGCCTCGCGCACTTGCACCACGCTTTCCGGCCGCCGCTCGTGCACTACAACCTCAAGTCCACCAACATCCTCCTCGACGTCGGCCGCAACCCCGTCTTGTCGGACTTCGGTCTCGCGAAGCTAGTGACCAAGCCCGAGAAGTACGTGAACCGGGCGAGGTTGCAGGGCAGCGGCGACTACATGGCTCCGGAGCTGGCGAGCCAGAGCGTGAGGGTTAACGAGAAATGCGACGTGTACAGCTTCGGCGTGGTGATGCTGGAGGTGGTGACGGGGAGGCGGCCAGTGGAGTACCGGGAGGAGGAGATGGCGGTGCTAGTGGACCAAGTGAGAGTGGCGCTGGAACAAGGAAGCTCGGCGGCGGAGTGGGTGGACCCGAGCATGGGCGAGTTCCCGGAGGAGGAGGTGGTGCCGGCCCTCAAGCTAGGACTGGTGTGCGCATCGCATATCCCATCGAGTAGGCCGACCATGGCGGAGGTGGTGCAGGTATTGCAGGTGATCAGGACGCCGGTGACGGAGAGAATGAAAGCGTTTTGAACGACCAAGAATAATCGAACAAGTCTTCGTCGTCGTATTAATGGTCTCGGTCGTTCGTGTCGATTGAATAATGTTTGATGATTTTTATTCCCTCGAACAAATTATTATTCTGGTTTGTAATTTATTAGCTACGTCAATTATCATGAATTTAGGTCCTTAAATTGTAGATGAACAAAAATATAGACAAAGTAGTTTCTCACGTGGTAAGACAAATGGCAAAAAAAACATGAGAATTCAAATGACGATGGCACACAGAGAGACAACACCTTGACATTCTAATATAGTCGGGCTGTTCTTCTCACCAACACTGGAAGTTTCAATCAGGAAGATAATTGGTGGACGTTCTTCTTCTTGTGGCAGCTTATACTCACGTTCTAGAGCACACCATGATCGGATAGATTGCCGGTATGAATGAAACCTTAGGCATGCTTGCCGTTGCTCTGATAAAAACTGACAACCTCGATGCTATTGAGTTGATCATCTTTACGGTAGACAGTGGAGTTTGGTTTGTCTAAATTAAGGAAGAGGCAAACCACAGCACAGTCGTCAGTCTTGGACGTTGGATATTTCAACTTCCAGGCGCGAGCGGCTGATTCAACAAGAGAACGAGCAGAAGAGGACCTTGTTGGAGCAGAGGCGACGATGCTTACCACATCTTTGTTTGATAAAACATCCCAAACCTGACAAAATTTTGGGGAGATCTTAAATGATATTTCATTTAGCACATTGATGTTGATAAGAAACAATTCAAGATAAGAAATCTCACCCCATCAGTTGCCAAGACGATAAACTCGTCTTTTGCTGTAACACGTCTGTATGAAACTTCAGGAACAGAAATTAAACCGAAATCCTTCAAACAAAAATCTCCAAAAGCCCGTGCCATAGCCAAGCCTGGGGAGTTCATATTGGGCAACCATACCCGAGCCACTTCTGGTTCATTCTTCAAGGCAAAGACACGGCCCCTGTGACGCCTAATTCTTTCAGCTTCCCCTTAAAAGAAAAGAATGATATTAGAAGAAATTAAACTTCAGTGGTTGCTTCGTTAAGCAAAACTACTTGGCAACCTTTGTTGATATCTATTGCATAAGCTAGTTGCTTATGTAAGGGAAATGAAATTTGTGAAACAAATAATGTTCTCAAAATGAGACACAATGAGAAAACTTAATCAAGAAGTTCATTTTTAATTGTAATGACTCCACAATTTCACGCCGGGTTGCGGTGCAACTCTTATGGATCAAGGTCTTTGAGTTATATATCATCTAGAATTTGAAAGTGGATTGACTATAAGAGATGAATTAAAACATTCATAGCTACCATCACATGCAAAGAAGGCCCCATCTTATGTCTTGCTTAATAATCTAATGGTTATCCAATCAAACTCCACTGAAGCTTTAGTAAGAGATGCAATGATGATGTTGTCTCATAAAAACGTGCTGAAGTTTAAATGGTGTTTTTGAGAACATAGATTCATTCTTAAATGAGAATGGTCCATTTGAGTATAGATATGCCAAGGAATTTTAGCAACATAGGAATATCAATTTCTTGTACATTGAAAGCAAGTTAGGAATGAAAGGATGCCAAAAATGGATTACAAGGACAGACATGACAGGATGTATGAATAAGCATAGGATCTAAAACTATGGGAGATTCAAAAATATTTAAAAAAGACTAAAAAACTTACTGGGAAGGCTTGGTTTGAGATCTGTAGTCAACTGGACTGCAATCAAACAGTTGTTTTCATCTCTAGTACCCAAAACTGCTCTTGAGTCTCCAACATTTCCAATGACAAGATCTTCACCCTACAGAAGACACAAGATCACTAACTGATAGATAGCAGCTTTATCAGATGAAGATAAAATGTGGGGAGTTATCGACCTGCTTGACCAGAGTGACTGCTGTTGTCCCACTGAGAAAGCAATCAATTTCCGGATGCAGTCTCAGTTCCTTGTCCACTATTCGAAAAGTCTTTAGGAATGAAACTTTCAGTGCTTTAAAGAATTTTGAATGCCTGTCTTTTTCATCACAGCCATTAGGAGGTCTGGGATCTTCTTGAGGAATTGTCGACGGAATTGCCTCAGAATTCATGATATTAATATTGTTTTCTTTCAAATCATGATTTCCTGCATTTAGCTGCAAATTGGCGCATAGATTCAAAGGAAGGATGTCTCTTACTTTCCTTGCCACCATGTGGCCATTTGGACCATGACCATCAAAAACTCCACAAAAGATTGTATCACTCCTATCACCAAAATTCTGCATGTCAAAGATACAGTTGTTATGGCTATAAAAGATGAGCAAACAAAAAAAATTCTTCCATAAACAAGATCAGGAAGGATTGGGTCAATCAGTGTCGGTAATCTGTATCTTTAGCATATGGATTAATTTCCACAACATAGAACCTCAGCGTGACAGATCTTTACACAAGGATCTTAGCATGGGATTAAGAGTGGCATTCTGTCGTATTTTGATGCGACAAAAATAGTTGTCAAGGCATTCGACAAGACACAAAATTCTCAATTCCAATGATGGCGGGCGACAAAATCAATCACCTCCCAGACGATCATGGCGTCCTGATTGGTCCCCTTCTTGCCCTGCTGGGTGAACAACGACGCGGCGCTGGTGGCGCCATTACGACACATCCGTTCCCAGATTCCGTCCAGCTCCTCCTCCTCCGGCGACGGCCGTCGCCTCCTTATGCCTCCGCCTTGCCGCCTGGCCCCGGAAGCAGGCGACGCCGGGGACGACGGGTTGCGGCCGCCGCTCCATCCGTCAGACGACAGGCAGGACCCCATCGGGAGGGTCCTGATCACTTCCAATATGCACTCCATAGCGGCGAGGCAGTTGAACCAAACGAATAGCGTTGGCGGATCCGTTGATTCCCAGATTACAAACACGCCCTTTTTTTGGCTCTTCGATGCGGGCAATCCGATTCCTTCTGCACTAAATTTCTCTCTCTCTCTCTCTCCTCTCAGTGATGAGTAATCGGTCGAAGATGAGTACTCGGGAAGAAGGGTGGAGGGAAAGGCAACCTTGAAGAAGTAATTGCAAAAGGGTGGAGGGAAAGGCAACCTTGAAGAAGTAATTGCAAACAAAATCTTCAAATATCACCGAACCCCGAGAAAAAAGAAGAAGAAGAAGAAAATTAATCTTTACAAGTAAAATCTCACTTCTTTGAGATGATGAAAAAGAAGATACCAAATAGAAGAGGGAGGGAGGAAGAAATGGGGCGATGGCGAAGAAAGACCTCTTCTCTTCAGCAAAAATCTATCGAACGGCGTGGAGGATTGTGGATGCAAAGAACAGGCCAAAGGCAGATTCCGTCTCCTACCTCTTTTTCTCTCTCCCTCTCCCCCTTTTCCTTTTGCAGCAAATACGAACGACCTTACTTGAACAGGATCTGTTTTGCAGCAAATACGAATCGGCGGCCCCCACGGGCGGGATCAACCGGTTATGACATGTCATCACCGGGCCCGTATTCACCGTGATTTACTCCCTCTCATACTCGTGGGGCAGGGGTGAGGGGGCCGCTGGGCGGCGGGACCCGCCTTTTGCAACAGCAAATACGAATCGGCGACTCCGACGCCTCCTTTATCCCCATTCTTGAGATCGCTCTCCCTCTCTCTCGATCGGCTTGGGTTTGTCATGATTTTGGGCTTTCTTTTTCTCCACTTTCGTAATTTGTTTTCTAGTTTAATAATTCCACATAATTAAATAATTGCCAATTAATATATTTTCCTTTTCCTCTGTTTTTCAAACGTCTTCACTAACCTTTTAAACATCAAAAGATTCTCTGTTCTCTTTCCATCCCAGCCATTTGAATATCGATTATAAACTAATCTTATAATTTATCTTTTTATATAATGGCGAATTATAATCTAAAGACCAATTAGGAAAAACATCGTATTGATATAAGAATGTTGGATAATAGATTCATCCACTACGAGTGTTTTTTTAATCACCCAAGATTAACTAAAAATACAGACACAAATCTTCAATTTGTCTCAGGCGGAATTAATTAATGGGAATGGCAGCCAAACAAATTCTTAATTTGGACCTTTTTTATCTTTAGAAAGGTACTTTTCGCATTTTAAGTAAATTTGTTTTGTTTAAACAATTAATTATTTCCTATGCCGACAAATTATACATTATAAAAATAGTTGCAATGCTTTATCAGAATAAGAAAGTTTTTTGCTTAATTATTCTGTGAATGGAAAATTTTAAAAAAAAAAACAAAAATGGGAATAGAAGTGTATCAGCAGTTGGTTACATTTCACTTCACCGACATCCCTGATCGATACTCGATTTGATCGCAATGACAAATTTTATTTGTTTGAATGTTTTGTTCACTTTATTTATATTAGTTTTTTATTGATAATTTTAATTAATCTCATTGATTATACCTAATGATGATCAATCCAACTTCATAAAAAATTTTCACTTACCACTAAAATAAATCATAAAACGCATCTAGCATCAAGTCCAGAAATTGAAATCTTTTAGTTGCACCTTCCATTATATTTATATTGGTCTCTTATTGCTCCAGCTGCTACGATATAATAAAAGGTTTTCAATTATGATATATTTATATGAATTTTTCTTTAGCTGCTACGATATAATAAAAGGTTTTCAACTATGATATATTTATATAAATTTTTCTTTCAAATAAAATGTCCAAGTGCAACCACGAGAAATAAGTTTTAGACTGTTTGTCATGAATAATTTTCAATTTACCTTAATTATTAATGAAAAAACAAATTCAGACTGAAAGGATCACCAGATATCTTCTTTTTTTTTCATGTTTTTGATAAAATGTATCGAAATAATAAAATATTTTTTAATATAAAATAGACGATAGGGTATATATATATATATATATAGATTTGTTATGCTACGGACTCTATCCTACAGATTACTACGGACTTTGCAATGTCATTTTAATTTTAATTTTTTAAATGTAATATTTTCTCTTTCTTAATTGTTTTCTTCTTCTTCTCGCTGTAACGAAACACTCACCGTGCCGACTGGACGCGATCGTGCCGGATTTCGGACTGGACGCGCTGCCGACTGGACGCTCGCGACTGGACGCTGCCGACTGGACGCGATCGTGCCGACTGGACGCTGCCGACTGGACGAGATCGCGGTTGGATTCCGGCGCGATCGTGGCCGGATTCCGGACGCGATCGCGACTGGACGTGATCGCGCCATATTCCGTCCGCGATCGCGCCGTAATCCGGCCGCGATCACGCCAGAATCTGGCGCGATCACGTCCAGTCGCGAGCGTCTAGTACGTCGCGATAGCGGTCGGATTCCGGACGCTATCCCCGACGGGTTCACCTTCTGGTCTATAGTATGGGTGGCTCCAGGCGGCCGGAGGCCGCCGGCGGTGAATAGATTGGACTTGAAGATTTGAGCTAAGAGGAACAGATGGATATCAAAGAAAATTGCATTTAAAAATTAAAATTAAATTAAAAGATATGGATGTAACTTGCTATATAACTTGATCGCCGATAGCTGATAAATCATCTATATATATATATATATATTATATATATATATATATATATATATATATATATATATATATATATATTATATCTATATATATATATATATCTATATATATATATATATAATATGTTTTAAAAACACATAATTAAATTATGTACAATTATTTAAGTAATATAAAATATAATAAAAAATTATTATAGCAGATTTGACTTAAAATTACTATAGAATATTAAACAAGAGATATTACTGCGATTACAAATGTGAATGCAAACAAATGCTAATTAATTCACAATTCATTCAAGTTGACAAATATGGATGAAAATATATATATTATTTCAATCGAACGTTTCCGGTACTAGAGAAAATGACGACGACTATGACAATTCATAAATAATATTTATTTGCTAGTTTTTTTTAAAAAAAAAATAATTTCTTTTATGTGATACTGCTTCTTTCAATGGGATAGTGAATGCCAAAATATTTGAGACCAGCTGTGAAGTGTATACCAAAGCTCATTTATTAGATGAAAAGGACTATTGGATACCGTGATTTTGCTCACCCATAATTCGCCATATGATAACAGACGGCACTCCCCAGCCACGATAGATTTTTTTGTCCTTTTTAAACAAAAATCGAATCGGCGGTGATATAAATTATTATTATTATTATTATTATTATTATTAAATTAACAAATATCCTATTGAGATGATGAATTTAATTTTATTAAAAAATGTGTTCACCCTCGAAATAAATTTAAAAGTATTTTAAATGAACAGTTATCAATCCAACATTCCAAACATTAATACAAATTAATAATTGATAGGTATGGAATTCATGTGACAAAAAAAAAAGATAATTTTCTCTAGTATGTAATCTCTGATTCCCCCTTTGTAATTTGTAAGTTAGATCATAGTTAAAATCTGGTCAAAATTGACTATGATCTTTTCTGAATTTACCTTCCCACCCAGCAGGGGCATAGCTAAGATTCAAGGGTATATGGACAGACACTTGATATAAAACATTAATTAATTCAAAAATACAAATAAATTAGAAAAAATATGTGAATAATAAATTTTAAAAAAACATGACATAAAAATATTTAATATTCAATACATTAAAAAACATAGGGCAAAAATATTATTGAGGTTGTGTTTTTCTATTCTTCTTAAAATTAAACTCATTAATTATTATATCGTTATCAATATTTTCAACCAACTCCCGTTCAATGCAGATGACAATAGAATCTATTAAAAACTCTTTTTCCATCTTATTACTAATAACTACTTTAATAAGTTTCATAGCTGAAAATACTCATTCTGTTGTTGCTATAGAGACGGGAAGAGTTAAAACAAAACGAATCAACCTGTCAATTAAATAAATATATTATATCCAATATATAAATAAATGATGTAGTTATAATATATAAACTAACAAATGAGAAAAAATTATCTGTCGATCAAATTGTATAATCCTGATTTATTTGTTTCAACTAATCTTCGATATAATTCATAAATAGTTGATAAATTTTGAAATCTTTCATGGCCAACAATATCAATCTTATAGTGATCCAATTGCATTCTAAGTGGTGCAAATCTTGTGTATCAAAATTAAGAGAATAGAATTTCTCAGCAAGTTGAAAGATATGATCAACATTAAGAAGCTTAAAGTTTTCTTTAGGTTCCAAAGCACAGCTAAGCTTAAGAAGTTTGACTGCTTCATCCTTGAATCTACTATTAAGCTCTTTAATTTGAAAATCTATTACAACAGGAAATGCATCCAATCGATAGTGGTGATCAACTGTGATTAAATCATTTTGTTGACAATAACGACCTATAGAAAATTTATAATGAGCTTTCATGAGAGGTATTTCAATGTCATACTTGGCATAAACTTCTTTCACATAACTAAGTAGAATAACAAATCCTTCTTCTGTCAAAGTATATAAAGCAATGTTTTAGTAGTTGAAACATAGTCCATTACATTTAAAATATCTAAAGATTTCTTTTGTAATGCTCGACAAAGAAAATTTGTTAACCCCATTATCTTTTGCATCAAGTGTAATATAAATATGAAATCAAAAGACTTTATTGCTATCAACAAACCACTAGCTTCACCACGGATGGAGTTATAGGGCCCATCATACACCATATTTTCTAACACGGTAATCACAAAGTTATACAAATCTATCATGTTACAAATTGAGTCAAAATTAGAACTCCAACAAGTCTTTCTAGGCCGTACTAAATTTTCAATTTGATTATATCCTCTACCAGCACGTTCACCAATAGCTACCATATGTGCAACTTTAACTCTTTGAGCAGAAAGTAACTCAGCATGACGTTTAGGAGATGCGTTAAACAGATTACAAATGTAATTCAATTTTGAAAAGATTAACCAAATGAATACCTCTTTTTCAGCAACTATAATTAATGTTAGTTAAAGTCAATGAGCGAAACAATATACCAGTGTTGTCAAAATCGAGAGTTTAAGTAAAATCGTTAGAGCAGTCATAAAATCGGATCGTAAAATCGTAAGATTTTACATCATACTTTAAATCAATTTTAAAATAAACCTGATATTCTTTATAATTGATCATTAAATATTTTAATCAAAATTATAACATAAATCTACATATAGAACATTTTAATTCATATAATCATAAACTACTCATAATTTTAAACTTTTAAACAACCAAATTTTATCATGAAAATACAACATAAACATAAATTCAAGTCTAAAGCTTAAGTCTAAAGATAAATAAAATACAAGATAACAAATTAATATAAATCATTCGACAAATGCAAATCTAAAATCGTCCCACAACGATATCATTTTATCCAAAATAGTTCCCTTTTATTAACGACACACAATCGATAAAATTATCTTAAAAATCATATTTTTATAAGTTTAAATGTAATTTTATGATTTTGATCCGATTTTATGATTTTGCTCCAATTTTACTTTAATACATGATTTTATCACGATTTCACTCGATTTTCATAAGTAAACTCGCGATTTGTATGAGTTTACTAGTTCACTCGCGATTTTGATAACATTGCAAGATACATAATACGCACATGAACAATCTTTCAAGAAAAGAGCTTGTAACCCATTCCAAGAGTCATGCATATTGCTAGCAACATCGTATCCTTGTCCCCGCATGTGGATATGCAAGTCATAACAACCAAGAGCATTAGATATTTATTTTTTAAGTGTTGCAGCAATTGTATCAGTCACATATACAATGACAAAGAATCGCTCTCGTAAAAAACCATCAATATCCATAAATCTTAATATAATAGTCATTTGCTCTTTGTTAGATGTATCTCTTGCTTCATAAACGAAAATCCAGAATTTTGCATCCCTGATTTCTTTACAAATCTTAGTTCTCACTTGATTAGCAAGAATATTCAAAATATTTTTCTGAATATTTGGTGAAGTATACTTTACATTTCTTTGAGCTTTCTCTAAGACAATGTCTCTAATATTCTCATTTATTTTTTCCATAAATTTTATCATCTCAATAAAATTTCCGCGATTATTAGAAGATGGAGATTCATCATGCCCTCTAAATGCACATGCTTGTAAAGTGAGTCATCAAATGCTTTCAATAATTGTTGTAAGCCGCAATCTGTTCTTCTGCTTTTCTTATGAATATTGTGCATTCTTCACTTTATCAATATGACAAGGTATATTCATCAAATTATCAAGATATTCCACAGCATTATTATGTGGTGAAGTATTGCATCTTATATGCATAAAAAATGCACATATATCACCATCATTAACTTGCTTCCAATATTTGAATCTATCCGTTGTAAATGTAGGATTACAAGGATGCTTATGATCAAATAAGAAGCATGGAAGTAAAATGCAGCATCTTTCGAAGGAGAATACTCTAACCAAATAAATTTTTTAAACCAATGACTTTGGAATTGTCGATTTTAACTTTCGAATTTGGTCAGTGGATACTCATTCTTAATAGGTTGATATGCCCCCATCTTAATGTAAGCTCGTCTAATTTCATCCCTTTGATTAACAGGATATTTTCATATCGGAGTACGTAATACTGGATCAAGTTTAAGACAACTGACATCAACATCAATTATAAGAGATTTATTATATTGTTGATCACTTGAATTTGATATATCAATATTGGATGGAGAATTCACTTGACTTGTCAATATATGCTCGTTTGCTTTAAAAAATGAGTTAATAGTTTTCTTTTTCTTTATTCCCTGTGTTTCTTGTATTAAAGTGAATAAATATAGAAATTACTATGATCCAATGATAAGGAAATACCCCTTAATGACAAATTAGATACATATGAAGTCATATGTGGCTAATATCGAAGTAATAATCTAATTAAATTGACCTTAATTAACTAACTAATTAACTAATCAAATTAAATTCAATTACCATTGAGCGGCAGGCGGCTGGTAGTGGCACGGTGTCAGGGAAGCTATGGGTGCCCCATGGTCGGCGTTAATATTCCAGTAATGATGGTTACGACAATGGGATGGAATATCGAAACAATAATAATTAAAAGTAATCAAATATATAAATAAGAGTAACAAATTCAATAATCTAATCTATATATATCATTCAATCATTTTATCTAACAGATTATACTAAGTATTACTTATAAAATTAATTAAACTGATTAATATTTAATCATCTAATTAAATTAACCTTAATTAACTAAATCATTAATTAATCAAAATAAATTCAATTACCTATGATTTGGCAACAGCTCGTCAGCAGGGTTGCGATAGGGAGAGCAGTGGCGACGAAACTCTTGACAAGGAGAGTAGTGAACGCAACAATGTGGTGGTCAGAGAGGAAGACAGTGATAGCGGGGTTGAGGACAACAGCGATGGTCGCATGGTTTGTTGATATTGCACACAATTAGGGAGAAGGAAGGCATCAATATTGTGATCGGATGCGTACGAGGTGGGACAAGGAAGTGACCTCGGCGCTGGCGTAGGCTGTCACGGTGCAAGTTGAGAGATGTGTCGTCGTTGTGGCGACGGTGGCATCGTGAGGTGAAGAGCAGCACGGTAAAAAAAAAAACTAGGTTCGATTTTGGTTGTGGGAGGCTTAAAAAAAATTATTATTTTTTTAAGTGGGTGGGGCTGGAGCCCACCCTAGCCCAAGGGTGGCTTCACCCCTGCCATCTAAGTTATAGTTTGGATTGAGACTGGTGGCCGAAGGCCGCCGGCGATAGGCGGACTGTATGCCACTAAGCAAGAGGCGACCCGCCCACCGTCAACGACCTTTGGCCACCTGCCTCGACATAAATTATAATTTGGATGGAAAGATGAACTCAGGGGAGATCGTAGTCAATTTTAGCCAGATTACAACCATAATCCGGGAAGATGATCCTTTGATCCACTTTTTATGGACAAGGGGATGACCCCAATCTAATTGCAGCCGGATTGTAGGCACAATTCAATCCGGTTGTAATTGGTTACGATCCCTTGGGTTCACTCTCACCCAGGTTATAATTTATGTCGGGACAGGCAACGGAGGCCGTCTGGAGATCATCGTGGTGGGCAAGTGGTCGGGCTACTTGGGGCGGCCTCTAGCCGTCTGCCCAACCTAAACTACAATCTAAATGAAAAGGTGAATCTAGGGAGATCGCAACCAATTATGATCGAATTACTATCATGATCTCGCTGCAATTGAGTTATGGACCATCCCCTGATTCACAAAAAATGGATCAGAGGATCTGGTCTGCACTATTCGACGTACAAATTATAGAAGAGACTAGAAAAGAACCAGAGATTACAAACTAGAGGGTTTATACTAATTTGCTCTTCACTTTAGAAAAATAGATAATTTTAATTTATTAATATTTTTTAATAAAAAGTTAATAATTAGATATATTTTAAATTATTAAAAATATATTATAGTGTATATAATTGTAGCTAGTATATATGGGTATTTGTTTGATGGGCCTTATTTGCCCTGTGTTGGGCGGCCCACAATGTATCTAGATATTAGCAGCCTCGTACTCTCCCTTGACCGAGAAGAGGGGTGGACTGTGCTGGGGCTTGCGCCTCTCCTCCCGGAGAGACTCGATGGCTCCTCTGAAGAAAGGGAAGAAGCTCAAACGCAAGCCCAGAGATCGGTCCAAGCTCTCTGAGAAGCCCAATCCGCACTTGGAGCTGAAGGCCGGCGACACCGAGTGGTGGTACACCTTCTGGCATAAGAACGGCAGCGCCACTGGTACTCTGAAAACCTCGTCTCGTCTCGTCTTTTTTTGTTTTTTTTTTTTGTCATTTCTTGATCTGTAATCCTAGAGATTTCTCTGCGCAGACTCTGGTTAGGTTGAGATAGTTGCTCGTGGATACGGGCTGGATAGGGTTTGAAGCTTTGCTTCTTTGGTTGCTTAGTGTGATGATCGGTGTCTTTTAGCTGATGGATTGACATTGGTTGACATAATTGCATCAAATGAAAGACGCGTCTGCTTGGATGACATGCGTTCTCATGTTTTGTGACTCTTGATCATTTCAGGGGAAGGAAACGGATTTTCGTTTTGGGGAGCTGGTGATTGATACTGTGCACACTGTGATAGGTGTTAGAAAAATATTGAAGAAATTTTCGCCTAGTGCTTTAGCTCTGCGAATCAAACAGTCCTAGGTGCGGAAAGAGAAATATGATTCATAGCTTCAATAGCATGACAAATAAATGAGATCCTGAGAGCATCCAGATCGTGCAATATGCTGATGCCACACTAATGGTAGACTTCAACACAAGCTTTTTAATAGACTTTGATAGGGATCCTGTTGGGCATCATAATGGGGTCTTTCTTTGGCCACTGACTGTGATCCTCGCTACCAAGTATTTAGGCCTGCCCCATTCGATTCATGTCTCTCAAAGACTATTGGATTTATCTTGGGAAAGTAATATAATCTCAATGGCCTGAAGACTGATTAGCTAACACTTTCACAGTGTGCCTGCTGCACGCCCTGCACACAGAAGTATCTAGACTAAAATGTGTCATGCGATCAGATAATTAGAGGCAAAATGCAAAATGCAAAAAAAAGTGAATGAGAGAGAGCGAGAGTAGATGATATGCATAAGATAGAGCCAGTTTTTAAGCTACAATTTCATCTTATACCACATCAGCATTTGAAGAATATAGGGAATGGACTTGACTACTTGGGTGGTACTAAAGTTTTACTGTTAAAGGCGTATTATTCATCTCAAAAACTCATTTTGTTGATAAATGCACTGAATTTTATATTTATATTCTTAACAATCCTCATTGCATGTAGGGGACTGACTGGACCGGACTGGCCAAAGCCCAACTGTGGCTTAACTCAATTAACTAAGGAATTAGTATTGACATGGCCAGAATATGAACACAGGATCTCTCTGGTGCATATTAAGTTCAATGATTGATCCCTTATATTAAAAGCTTGAGTTGTTAGGAAACTAAGCGCATACCTTATTCTTATCATGCATTATTTACTGGGCTCTCCTACTCAAACAAGGAAAAAAATCGGCTACCTAAGCTATTCTTTGGCTAAGATATTTGCTGTCATCTTGAGCTTTCAGGTAAAATTAGTTGGAGAATTTTGGCAACTAGTCAAGCTAATTAAGCATTAGATGGTTTGAATCAATAAGAACTGTGTAGATTTTATCCTTTAGGAACACATGTGAAACATTTACAATATTGATCAATCAAACAGCAGGTTATATCTTTTTTACATTCCCACATCTTTTTAACTGTAAATAAATTTCAAAATTTGTCATTTACCTTCCTTACTTGGCTGGCGTATTAAATATTATGAGTATTCAACTATACTTATCTGAGGAAGTGTTTCATTTATACTTAAATTTTTGGAATGCATACAACATGAATAATTATGAGCCCAACTGTCATTCATAATGTCCAAGCTGACCTCAAGTAATCGGTTGGGACTGGTACAACTTGCTGTTGTTTCGTACATCCAAGATTCAAGGTCTTAATTCAACTGTAATTGGACAACTTTTATCATTTAGCCGCCAAAACATAAGGTATACCATGAAGCAAGTGACTACAGTTCTCAAAAAAAAAAAAAAAAAAAAAAACAAAGGATGAGTATTAAATCATTTATTATTGGCTCTAGAGTTTGATTCTCTTAGTTCCTAGAGTGTTTGTTGACTCTTATGAGGATCAAGTGTGATGGTGGATTCCTTGGGGGTGATAACCAGTGTTATTAAAATCATGAGTGAACTTGTAAACTCGGACAAAATCGTGAGTTTACTTATGAAAATCGAGTGAAATCGTGATAAAATTGTGTATTAAAGTAAAATCGGAGCAAAATCGTAAAATCACATTTAAACTTGTAAAAACATGATTTTTGAGATAATTTTATCGATTTGTGTCGTTAATAAAAGGGAATTATTTTGGACAAAATGATATCGTTTTGGGACGATTTTAGATTTGCATTTGTCTATGAATGATTTATATTAATTTGTTATCTTGTATTTTATTTATCTTTAGACTTAAGCTTTAGACTTGAATTATATTTATGTTGTATTTTCATGGTAAGTTTTTGGTTGTTTAAAAGTTTAAAATTATGAGTAGTTTATGATTATATGAATTAAAATGTTCTATATGTAGATTTATGTTATAATTTGGATTAAAATATTTAATGATCAATTAAAAAGAATATATCAGGTTTCTTTTAAAATTGATTTAAAGTATGATGTAAAATCTTACGATTTTACGATACGATTTTACGATCCGATTTTATGACTGCTCTAACAATTTTATCTAAACTCTCGATTTTGACAACACTGGTGATAATGGTAGTGTGCCTTTGCTAGGATCGATGGTAACACTCTTTTTGGGGCTCTAAGAGCAGCAAGTTCAGGTGTGGGCCCAATGCCACCACTCTCATACCAAATTAACCATTTGTTGTTGTTCCTATTTGTTTTTATTGCATTTTGCTGATCTTGCTCATCAGCTATATAGATGAATTGAACTAGCAATGTAAACAAAAAGAGTTAAGGGAAACTTCATGCAGATATACATAAGACCTTATGGTACAATCATACAAAGTGTTTCTGACCTTGTTTTTGCTTTTCTCTTGCAATTTCTTGTGGCTGCTGCTATCCAACATATTTGGGAGAGTTATGTTTTCTTGTGATCATATACTTATACCGCTGCACTTGTCTACATGGAACTAAAGGACATAGAGTATCTCAGCTTCGTCACATTTCTCTTATGCTCTTCATGACTTAGAAGTATGAGTTTTTTTTTGGTTCGACACATATAAGATCCCTAACTGGCTTCATGACACTGTGCTAAAATTGATTGACTTGTTAAGAAAGAAATTTATTTTATATCATATATTGGATCACTGCACTTGGAACTAATGGACATGGAGTATCCCACTTCAACAGTTCACAAAGGTGATTTTTAGGATCTTGACTCACAAAATTTCCTAGATCTGATCCATATTTCATTTGATTGCAGTTTATCTTCCAAGATATCTAATTTCAATGCAAATGCTAGGCTTAACCTTCTCGAGGGTTGTGGATATGGTCAGTCTGTGAGGTTGATGAGCTTATCTTGTTCCCACTAATTTCTGTGTCATTCATCTTCTTTGCTCTGTGGCCCAGTGGCCACTCTTTTAGATATTAGAGTTGGCTTTAATACCTTGGAACACTGAGAATTTCGTACTTGGATTGTAATACCAGAACTGATCTATACTACCGAGCCTTGCTATCTTAATCTATGTAAATCATTCTCTCCAATATCCATTCTTTGTAAGACAATTCACATACGCTTGTCTGCTTGGGTTTTTAATTGCAAGATAATGGAAGAAAATATGACTAAAACAATGGGAAGCATTGATAGCAGGAAAGGTAGGTGGAGAAAGTGAAGAAGAATCATGTTCAAGCGTGGCTGTGAAACTTCATTTATTTTAAACATACAGCACATCACTGTGGTAGCATTTAAGCTTTGTAACATGGTCAATATAGAATAATCTTGATTGCTCTTTTACTGTTTCTAATCCTTGACCTGTAACATGTAGGTCATGTCATTCCTTCTGATGAAGACGAAGCTTTCAAATATTTTTTTCGGGTGTCAAAGAAAACCTTCGAGTATATCTGCTCAATAGTGAGAGAAGACCTGGTTTCAAGGCCTCCTTCAGGTCTTATAAACATTGAAGGCAGGCTTCTGAGTGTCGAGAAGCAAGTTGCCATTGCCATGAGAAGATTAGCATCCGGAGAATCCCAGGTGTCTGTTGGGGCTGCCTTTGGTGTTGGCCAGTCTACTGTTTCTCAGGTGACATGGAGATTTATCGAATCCATGGAGGAGCGAGCAAGGCATCATCTCAGGTGGCCTGATGCCGATAGGATGGAGGAAGTCAAAACCCAATTGGAGACTGCCTTCGGATTGCCCAATTGTTGTGGAGCCATTGATGCAACCCACGTTATAATGACACTCCCTGCAGTGGAATCATCAGATGATTGGTGCGACCAGGAGAGCAATTACAGCATGTTCTTGCAAGGAATCGTGGACCATGAATTGAGATTCCTTGACGTCGTGACTGGTTTCCCTGGGAGCATGAACATTGCCCGCCTATTAAGGTGTTCAGTATTTTTCAAACTCTGTGAGAGCGGGAAGCGGCTAAATGGACCTGTTAAAATGACTCGAGAGAAGTCAGAAATCCATGAGTTCATAGTAGGAGAGGCAACATACCCCCTACTTCCTTGGCTTATGACTCCGTACGAAGGCAAAAACTTACCTGCACCGATCCTCGACTTCAATGCCAAACAAAAAGCAGCTAGGCTTCTTGCAGCAAGAGCATTGTTGCAATTGAAGGGTGGCTGGAGGATATTACATAAAGTTATGTGGAGACCAGATAAACACAAATTACCAAGTATTATAATCGTCTGCTGTCTTCTTCATAACATCATTATCGACATGGGCGATAAGTTAAATGCTGATGTCGCTCTTCTAAACCACCATGATGCTGGTTACAGAGAATCAAGCTCACAACATGTGGATCCCCGAGGGAAGACCGTCAGAGAGGCCTTAACAAAACATTTGCACTGCAGTGACTCATCATGTCAAGTAAACAGCGCTTGACACTCATTTAAGCCATCATTCTATTTTCATTGTATTCATGGACAGTCCTTATCTGCAATGGAACTTTTAGGCACTAGGAGGGCTTATTGCTGTTACCTTGTTCAATTATATAATATGTTTCTTCCATGAAGGTCCTTTCTTTTTAATTTATCTACTTAGCTTCAGTTTGCCATTAGAATGCTAGCTTGTATTTTGTTTATTTTTATTCAGTTTTTTTTTTAAATTATAAAAGTCGGGATCTTTATTCGATATGTTTACAGCTACTAGTAAATAAATAAATCAAGTGACTCAATTATTTTTGTTAATAAATATTTCTTGTCATTAAAGGCAAAAAAACACTCTGTTCCCATATTTCGAGCATGCGAGATATTTTCCTGATAATTCGTACTCGGAACAACTAGGTCCAGCTGCGGATTTGCAGGAGTATTTACGGCTCGAGTAAAGAATCTAAGACGAGGAGTAGATACTTAGGTACTCTGGATCCCCTCCATTACGCCTCTAATAGATAAAGCTATAATTGGTCTATAATTTACGATTCGAAGAGTAATCTACCGTCGATCACGGAATCGGGCTCACCCTTGTAAAAAAGACTCATTGGAGAGGATCCGAGATCGAGCTAGAGCGCCGCCCCTTGCCGGCCCGGTTCGGACAACTGATTTAAAGCCTAACTTAACCTAACCCTAGAGTTAACTACCTGTTCACCTTCGCTGCGGAGACAGGCTCCCGTTGCCATAGCAGTAGTCGTCGTGTCTCCGTCGTCCAAGCAAAACTATCAGGGAACTGCCACCGTCGTCGCTGGCTAGAGACCACAGAGGTTCATTTCCTCAGTGACGGATAAGGATTCCGCCTCCATGGATCTCGCTGGACTCTCTGTTGTGCTCCGTTCCGCGCTCAGCCACAACCCGGAGGAGCGGAAAGACGCCGAGCAGAGCCTCAACCAGGTGAAACGCACTCCTGATTTTCTTTTCAAAGATTGTATTTTTTTGAGGATATTGGTTTTTGACTGTGTCTCGCTACTCTTGTCTGCGACCAGTTGAACTACTATGTGATCAGAGCACTATTATTATCTCGTATATTTGGTTCATATGGGTTTCTTTTCTGTTGTTCTAATCGAAATTGGTACGGAATTCTGTGCAACTGTACCGTTTTATAAGCGTAGGATAAAAAAGAGAATTTAGCCGTTGTTTCTGAAAGCTTGCATGATTCCACTTGGTTTTGTTTTTTCCTCGGGCAAAATTTTGTCATGTAGCTAATCTTTGGATGATTGTTCTCATTTTGATAAGGAACAACATGCTAAAGTTTAAAATTTCCACTTTGTATCGATTCATGAACTAGAATGGCTCTCTGGTTTCCCTGTTGCGGCTGTTGGACAACCACAATCAGACCATATCCGATTTCCTATACGAGCACAATCAACACAATACATCCTAATGAGGAAAAAATAACCAAGAGAACTAGTGCGCTTATAAATGTGACAGGTTTATTAATTTTTCTCCCTTATCTTGTGCGAACAAGTATAGCTCACTTGTCAACGCTGTGCCTATTGCATCATTATTTTCTGATCCTTTGTGGTTCAAAGATCTTCTATGATGATCTTGATCTTTTGAGTTTAAATGGTTGGAGGACTCCTCACTATTATCTATGAGGCTTGACTCAACACATATAGTGCACATTATTCCAATCAAGGAGAGTTTTTTTGGGTCCCACATGGTTGAAGGATGCCTTGGAGTCATTATCTTTATGACAAAGACCCAACTTGCCCATTGGTTATGGTGTTCATATAAATTATTTCGATCACTCATGATCGAAGGATGTCCTTTTAGCATCTCCTTGTGAGTTGTGATACAAACTTGACCCAACACCTACAATGTTCGATGCTCATAATGTGGATTGGAATTATATTCTCGTTAGTCTTCTTGCCTCACAAAATCATCTATGATCATTATATCTCATTTGATCCCCACAAGCCATGGCGTTGCCCCCACGGGCATGGCATAGCAGTCAAGGCATAGCGGAGCTAAAGGGAGTGCTATGCTGGCGCTGAATTTAGTGGAAAAACTTGGGTTGGGCGGTCGTGGGAGGAAGTACTCATGGATGGAAAAAGCCGATGAGTTTGCCTTTACATGCGAAGTACCGATTCAGTGTTGGCTGGTCTTATAGAGGTGGCGAAGACCGCGGGGGTCCACTGCCGACGACTTGCTGCAGCACTTCCATGATTTATCTTGGACCGGTGAGAAACTTCCATGGGGCCGGGCCTGTCGCCTTCATGATTAGTTGAGTTGTAAGAACTGGATTCCCGGGTTATCAAAAAAAAAGTATAGGTTCATTTGACTCTTTGTAATTGAAGGAAACTTTATTCTTATCTCTTTATCAAGGAAAATAAATCAAAGCACGATAAAATTTGTTGAATTGTCATTGTATGCTCTTTTCTTATAAAAATTTGAATCATGTGCAAACAAGGAAATTGATTTGTAGAAATTTTAAGATTTCTAGAATTTTTTTCTAAGGTTATCCTCTTTTGGAAAATAATTATTTAAAGTAAATTCCTAAGTTGGTAATTGGCTTAGTTAGGATTGCATGAAATTTCTTAGTAGGTTTGTTTCTAATTTCTAATTTCATTTTTTTCCTAGTTTGCTCGAGTCATTAGGTACAAAGTTATTTCTCTTCTTCATTTCTTTAGTTTATTTTCAATTTTGTTTGGTTAAAATCTTTAGAAGGACATGAATCCTCCTCATGTTCCATCTCCATGAGTTCATTTATTTCTGTGCGTTTGATGATAGTTATCTCTTGCCATGCCTGATTTTTCCAGTTTATTTGTGTGAATTGTGGTTCGATTTTGATGGTGCATAACTTGCTATCAGAGTATTCTTGTGCTACATCAATGAATCTCTCTGATAGGTGCTATTAAAATCATTAATCTCTTGATGCAAAATTGCTGATGACAGGGCATCTCAAACATGAAATGATGTACATAGACCATTAAATGTTTGTTTGCTTCTCTACCACTGTACTACGTTATTCTAATGGCCTGGCATTTGACTGTCCTTTTCCTCAATATATATCTTGTTACCAAAAGTAAAATGCACTCGCAATTGTTTTCTCTTCCATTCTTCAGTTCCAAGTTAATTTGAAGGATGTTAAGTATATCATGTGGCAACTGGCAAAAATAGAATCTAAATGACTTAGCATGGCTTTTGTATTTTCCTTTTTTTCTCCTCCCTTGCACGCATGACACTAGGTGATGCTAAGATATCTATCCTTAAAGTCTTGGACGAACTTGGAAAATGAACACAGTATAGTACACATAACATCACATGATTGTATTTTTGCTTTTTTATTTCCTGTTTTGTTTGGCATAACCATTTCAAAAATTCTTTTCAACAGTTGCAGTATATGCCACAGCATTTGATTAGGTTACTTCAGATCATAATAGATGGTAGTTGTGATATGGCTGTACGGCAAGTGGCTAGCATCCATTTTAAAAATTTCGTGGCCAAAAACTGGTCGCCTCATGAACCTGGTAAGACCAAAGTATTCAAGGTTTTAAACATCTAGAACCCAACTGTCTACTAAATTCTAATTAAGTTGAGGTTTCCAGGTGAGGCCCAGAAAATATCCGAGAACGACAAGCAAATGGTCCGTGATAATATCCTTGGTTTTGTTGTTCAAGTTCCACCATTATTGAGGTACAGATCAAATGCATTTACTGAATATATCAACCATTCTAAAAACTTTTTTACTTTCTCCAAACATCTGATGGATACCATCAGTGTATCCACTTGTGGCACAATCATGAAAATGGGTTTTTATGCATGTTCTCCTTTATTTTGTACAGAATGCAGCTAGTTATTGCATTCATAAAATCTAGTACTTGAGCCAATTTTATGTTAGGAAAAAGATTTCTCTCTCTCTCAACATTCTTGTCATATTCCTATTTCATCTCTTTTGTGCTTGCTCTTACTGAATATTTCTCTTTCTAATGTAGTACGGTGTGTTGTTTCATTTTATTTATTTTATTTTTAAAATTGTGTAATAATATGGTTTGTGTTATCTTTGTTGCTCGATTATGCTGAGATTTAATCAATATTTTTCTAACCAAGGTTGTCCAATTTGGATTCTATCCTAAGAAAGAATGTTGAGCTCAAAGATTGAAATTTCTTTCTTGGTTAGCGTGTCAGTCCCAAACTGAAACGAGACATTTTTTGTGCTATATTGAAGCATGTAGAGACATGGTGCTAGCGGCATCAAGGAGGAGAAGAAGAGGAGAGGAAGAAGATTAGACAGAGGAAAGGAGAAGAGTGGAAAGCCATTTACCTTTGAAATTGTAGCTTTAATCACTCCCATAGGAATGAGAACTCATGTTTGCTGATGCGAAATGAGACAAATCACATTTAGGAAGGATTTGGGAGTCACCTGCCTTCATCAGAAAACTTCTCGTCTTTGTCATACTATTGAGACGGTACCTCATTGCATCTCATCTTCATTGCTCGCCTTTATTGCTTGCAAGGGATTTTCTGCTTTCAAGAGAATCGTTGATCGTTTCATGCACAAGATTTTCTGCTCACTTTCGCCACTTGTGAGGGATTTTCTGCTCACCTTCATTGCTTGCGAGGAATCTTCTGTTCGCCTTCATTGTTCACAAGGGATTTGTCACTCACCTTCATCACTCACCTTTGTTATTCGCGAAATAATCAATTGTGGGAGCCATATAGGATTGAGGAAATGTATAAGGATTTTGTGTGTTGTCATGTGCCAGTTAGCAGGTGCAATGGAAAATTTCACCTCTACGAATTGCCATGGAATAATTTTTTAAACTCTGGGGAGTACAACTCTTGAGAATGAAATCTGATCATAGGGCTACAAAATCCTATAATCTTGACATAGTTCTAGATTCCAAGCTGACGTACTTTGTTTGTGGTTTGAACTACATTGGAGCTATTGACATCTCTCTTTTTGTTCCAACAATTTTATTGCAAGTTCATCTTAAGTTGGAAAAGTCAAATCTTAATATAAGCTACTTCTGATTTAAAATGCCATTTGGGTACTGAGTATCCGTGTGTGGCCATAAGGTTCCATTGTGCTGCCAAATTATGTACACATCTTAGAATGAGTTGATGCTACTTGGCACCAAACTTTATGCTTTTCAGTTTTCTGCTACACTTGGGGTGCATGATTCACATTTGTTTGATATATTTTTACATGTATGTTTGCTTCATAGAGCTCAACTTGGAGAATGCATAAAAACCATTGTCCAAGATGATTACCCAGAGCAGTGGCCAGGTCTTCTTCATTGGGTGAAGTGCAATCTCCAATTGCAAGACCAGCAAGTATTTGCAGCTTTATATGTATTAAGAGTTCTCTCCAGAAAATATGAGTAAGTATATGCTAACAAACAAATTTTAAAGTAATATTATCACATTTCTCATTGTTTATTCAGTTTTTTATTTATGTATTTTTGTTATTTATTTTTACAATTTCATCATCCTTAATTATGAGTTTGAGTGCCACTGTTGCAGTTAGTTGACACATTAATTTGTTTGATATAATATTTATATGTTTTTTTCTACTATCTGTTTCTACAAATTTATCAACCTTAATCATTGGTTTTAATGTACGTGGTTCGAGATAATTTAGATAATTAAGTGCAATTTTTTCTGTGAAAGAATGATAATTTGTTGCATATAATTGTGTACTCGTTTGAAGTGTATATGGTTGACTGACTATTTTTGTTTTTTCTTTAAAAAAAATACAGGTACAAATCTGATGAAGATCGAACACCATTCCATCTCATTGTTAAGGAGACATTTCCTCTTCTGTTGGACATATTCAACAAACTTCTTCAGATAACTAATCCCTCAATTGAAGTAGCAGAATTTATCAAGCTTGTATGCAAAATTTTCTGGTCATCCATATATGTAGGTTTGACAAGAAAAATTCATTATTTTGACTGAATTATTTCTCACTATTTCCTTACTCTTTTCTTCTTCAACTTAATATGCCATTTCAGTTAGAGATCCCACGATTGTTACTTGCGCCCAATGTGTTCAGTGCATGGATGGCTCTCTTCTTGAATTTATTAGAGAGACCTGTTCCTTTGGAAGGTCAACCAACTGATCCTGACCTCAGGAAAGCTTGGGGATGGTGGAAAGTGAAGAAGTGGACAATTCACATCTTAAATCGTTTGTACACAAGGTCAGATGCATGGTTATTGAATGTAATGTTGAACATTGTTCATCTTATGCTCATATTGACTTGTGAAGAATTGATAAAAGGTTTGGGGATCTGAAGCTTCAGAAGCCAGAGAACAAAGCTTTTGCTCAAATGTTTCATGATAGCTGTGCTGGCAAAATTTTACAATGTGACCTACAATTGCTCAATGTTGTTCGTACAGGCGGTTATCTACCTGATAGGGTTATTAACCTTATAGTTCAATTTGTCACCAGCAGGTTTGTATCACTTTACTGAAACTGGTTGTTGTTTGGTCAACTTATTTGATTTTTTTTCCATGGCATGCTATCTACATATTAGTTGCCGCGTATTTTATCTAAAACACCTAGTTATCAATCTTTTTATCTTCAAAGGCATGGAAGTTTCTCAGAATTATGGAAATTTCATTTCTTCCTAGTGTTGATATGTGTGTCACACTACTGTAGGTAGCTATTTGTTAACCCAGTCTTGTAGACTGTGTTTGAACATTTCTATCTCATAACTTAGGCCTTCTTATACTGGTCATTTTCTTTGTTACCCCAAATTAAATTTGGATTTTTTCTAATTTAATTGATATCATGAATTATCTTAATGACATTGATCCTCTGCAGTATATCGAAGAACAGCATGTATCAATTGCTGCAGCCGCAACTTGATATTGTTCTTTTTGAGATTATCTTCCCTCTAATGTGTTTCAATGACAATGATCAAAATCTATGGGCAGAAGATCCACATGAGTATGTTAGAAAGGGCTATGGTGAGCTCAGGTTCCTTTTTTGCACTGGGTTTTGATTATATGAACTACAATCTCTGAATAGTATTTCTATTCTTCATATGTGTTATCCAGATATTTTGGAAGATCTGTACAGTCCTCGAACAGCAGCCATAGACTTTGTGAGTGAATTAGTGAGAAAGCGTGGCAAAGGGAACCTACAAAAGTTTATTCACTTCATTGTGGAGATTTTTAAAAGGTCTTTTTAATTATTTGGTCTATTAGGCTTCTTTCATTCACTTCATGAACCTTATAAACAAAAAATTATTGATCTATTTGCCTATCACTTTGTAACAGATATGATGAGTCACCTATTGAACATAAACCATATCGCCAGAAAGATGGTGCTCTTCTGGCCATTGGATCATTGTGTGATAAACTTAAACAAACAGAACCTTACAAGTCAGAGCTAGAGTGTATGTTAGTCCAACATGTTCTTCCTGAATTTGCAAGTCCCATTGGTCATCTTCGAGCAAAGGTTGTATTTATTACTGTCTAGTTATTTCTGTGCTTGGCATTCATTCTGTATTTATCAAATCCTTATGGGCTTTTCTCCTTGGACTCAAAATCGAGTTACTCTTATTGATGAAATGTATTGAGGGGTTTGTTGATTATTGTTTGTATTCTAATTTAATGATTGCTTGTGCATATATTTTCTATGACTGTAGTTGCTAGATCTGTTTGAGTTTTTTTTGGTTTGGATGAATTATTTGCAGCAAACTTAAGCCTGATCCTTTGTCCAACATCAATCTTATAGGAGTATTACTCGATCCTTTTCATATAGATAAGCCTTAGATTTGTTGGAATTAGCAGGTTGTATACACTACTATTTTTGTCTTTTTTATTACCAATCTTCAAGGTAGGCCAATGGCCTTCCTCTTTTAACATGCAAAAATCACTGCATGCAACTAACTGAGCAGTGTGTAATTACATGGACAATTCCTGTTTTTGTTTTTTTGTCCTTCGTTCCTTGTGCTTCTGAACTCTGAAACATCTTTTTTCTGTGGTTTCCATTCTGCCAAAAAAATGCCAGTTCTCAGTTGATCCTCATGGCGACTACTTTATTCCAATATTGTCATGTATGCCACTTGCATTTTCATTCATACAGATCTATGCATTATGAACATGGAACAACATAATGAATTAGGTGCTATTGCATCCCACTACATGCAATTGACTATTAGTTTGTCGCCTGACTTAATTTTTTCAGATAAGTTTAACTTCTGCAGTATTTCTGCTTCGAAGATACTCATTTCTTGGATAAATCTCAATTTTATGCTTGTTACTTCTTTAAAGAAGTCATTCTGAGAACCCAAACATATTACCTGAATTATACAAGTACCATCCCCTATATATATATATATTCCTTTTTTTAGGGAAACCAACTATGTACTGTGACTTTCCAATTCTAGTTAGTTGACTTTATGCTTCTGTAGTATGAGAACCTTTTTGTTTACAAGTTTATGTTATAATTTATGAATTTATGAATCTATTTGATGGAATACCAGGCAGCATGGGTTGCTGGGCAGTATGCAAATATCATTTTTTCAGATCAAAACAATTTCCGAAGAGCCTTCCACTCTGTTGTTTCTGGAATGAGGGATCCAGAGCTTCCTGTGCGGGTCAATTCAGTTTTTGCTTTGCGCTCTTTCATTGAAGCTTGCAAGGGCATGTTTATGCTAACATTTCTTTAGACCTGAAACTAGTAATTATTTTTTTAATTTTCACAGCAATTAACTTACAATTATGTTCTTGATATAGATCTAGACGAGATCCGGCCAATTCTTCCTCAATTGCTTGATGGTATGTGTCAAAGTAGTTTTTGATTTAACTCTTTTTTACTTTTTCCTGAGATTTTGAGAACATTACCTGTAGAGTTTTTTAAACTTATGAATGAGGTTGAGAATGAAGATATTGCCTTCACTCTCGAGACCATTGTTGGCAAGTTTGGTGAAGAAATGGCTCCATATGCGTTTGGCTTGTGCCAGAATCTGGTATTGTATTTTAATTCAGTTGCTTTTAGTATATCAGCATTCCCTCTGATAAAAACTCAATTCTTTGAATAGTCTGCTGCATTTTGGAAGTGCTTGAATACATCTGAAGAAGATGATGAAGCTGATGACACAGGTGCTTTAGCTGCTGTTGGTTGTCTGCGTGCCATAGGTGCCATCCTTGAATCTGTTAGCAGTCTTCCTCATCTCTTTGTTCAAATTGAGCCAATTTTACTGCCTATAATGCGGAGGATGCTGACTACAGATGGTCAAGGTATCTAATTGTATGGTTGTCATTATAGGGATCTTGGTGAATTTTATGTATTTGCATTTTTGTAGAAACATTATTGCACATTGTTAATGTTCGTGGTTTGAAGGTGGTTCAACTCTGTCAGCCTCAGTTATCAAATGAGACAATCTAGGCTAATATTCTGGTTCCCTTGTCAGAAAGGTTGAGCCTGTTGGGATATGCTAATGCGCCAAATACATTATGACTTGCAAAACCTGTATCATGGTTTGATGATGCACTTCTACAAGTAGGTAGCTTAGGCACAGGTGGTAGAAATGTTACCTTTGGCCATCATTTTACCTGGCTAATTTTAGGTTCTGATGGTATGGCCTTGGTGCTCCCTTTATGAATGGTTGGTATGGTTAGCCTCGTATAGCAGTGCATGCGCAGGACTTCTACTCCACCTCATCTAGCTAGGGCATTTTTGACATGAAGCGACCTATCACACTTAATGCACCATATGCCAGGAGATATTGCTCTTCTGTGAATATCCACTGGTCGCAAATCTCACTAGTCGGACGGTCTCTTGTGGAGGTTGTCTTGTTTGAATTGAGGTTCTCTTGTTTGTTGGAACAAAAAGAGCATGTATTTTGACATTTGCTGTAACACTTCAATATTGTTTTGCACTTTGGGTTGGGATCACCTACATTGGAGCACGTGGCTTCAGAAAGCATTTATAGGGGTAATCATGTTCTACATGTAGATTATCTGCTGACTCAGTTTTGTTTAGCATCAGTAGGACACTGCTGTGAATATACTCCAAACTTTGCAATTACAATGCACACTGAATTTCATGTCTGAACTGTTACAATTTATAGAGCTGATAAAGGTTATTTAATTGACACACTTGGTGATGTCTTTCCAAAAATTCCTAGATGCCTCAGTTTTCATAGATTACATTACATATTTGTTGATGTCTTTTATTATTTTCAATGCTCCTTTTGGCAGGCCGAAGTGGATGACTCCTTAACTTATTACCTACTAATTATAATTAGGTTTATGCTATCTCTTCTCTATCAAAATTATAATAGCTTGATGAAATGCAATAACTCAGTGCATTAAATATCAGTTTTTCTTCTAAATTTTATCCTCGTTGCTAAAATTTCTGCTGATATCAAGATTCTATTTCTTTTCTTAGTAGGATCTTTTTTTGTGTACAAAATTCATCTATTTGTATTTGATTCTCAATCTTCTATTTATGCATGATTTTATGTTTGTTGGTACATGCTTTACCATTTTTAATAATTGTATGTTATATGTTACAATATAAAAATTCTGCAAGTGTAAACCATGGTATCAATATTGTGGCTCTATTCAATGTCTTGAGGTGTCAATTTGGTCGCCTGTTTGACACATCAATATAGCAATTCTGCAAGTGTAAACCATGCTATCAATATTGTGATTCTATTCAATGTCTTGAGGTTTGCAATTTCACGCTGCCTGTTTAATACATTCTGATCAAGATTGCTGGATCCTATGAATCAATACTTTTTTATCCTGATGGTTTTGCATGTTTCACAGATGTTTTTGAAGAAGTTTTGGAAATTGTTTCATATATAACAATTTTCTCCCCAACAATCTCATTGGACATGTGGTCTCTTTGGCCTTTAATTGTAGAAGCACTTGGAGATTGGGCTATAGATTTCTTTGAGAGTAAGTCAATACATGCGACTTTTTCTTATTCTCAGCTTTTGCATTCTTTTAGTTCTCGTTTTTGGTTTTTTTGTGGAAGGAAGCACACCATGTCATTCATGGTACCAAGCTATATATTGTCTTAAGACTTTAACTTCTAGAAAGATTTGTATGCTCGTTTTGGCCAACTCTAATCCAATTTTCTTCTTATACTTCATTTTCAAGAAGTGATTTCTCTGTGTATTGATCATAATTTTCACTTAAAAGATTACAAGAAGAATGGTCAAAAGCAGAATGGTTGGTGGTATATGTTATATTCCACTTGAAATAGCTTAACTTGATCCATCTCATTGAGCTTCAATAACCTAGATTTGGTCCTTCACTTTCCCAAAGAGATGGATAGTGAAATTATTCTTGTTTGTGATTATTATTTCATTCACATTTAGTTTAAAAATGAGGTAATCTGCTTCTTCCTGGGTATCCAATCTTGTATCCCATTATTTTTAGTTACTATAATTTATGCTTAGAATGATAGCCACAAATCAGTTACATGTTTCTAGTGCTACTAGTTATATGATAATATGAATATATTAGTTTAGTTTGTCATAGGTTGTTTATCCGCTAGTTACTATTTTGGAATCGTATGTAGTTAAACTGTTTTCTTTTCTGGTAGAATAATACTATTTAATCCCCTCTCAGCTTGCAATTAGAGCAGATTCAAGTACAATTTTTTTTTTGTTTCTCATTTGAGGGTAAGCTCATGGATTTTTTGAGGTAAGAGTTTATCCAACTTTGGCCCTTTTCCCATCAATTAACTTCACTTGTCATTTCTGTTCACATTGTATTGCTTATGTCTGGTTATTGAAATCCAGACCAAACAATGCAGCGCATTCTATTGATCGATTCTCATTAGAATACGGGCGAAACTTTTCATTCCGCCTACGGATCGGCACCATCACAAGCACTCCTTTGTTGCCGACACACCCCTAGGTCCTGTGTGCGCATCGCGGGAGCCCGGTGATGCATCCTAAAGCGTCGCGCGAACCCGACAATGCATCCGGACACGCCGCGTGAGCCCGGTGATGCTTCCTGATGCATTGCGCAAGCTCGGTGACACTTTGCTCGAGCTCGGCGAAGTCTCCAGGCGCATCACTCGTTAAGGAACACGTCGGAATAGGAGCACGACGAGTTCGGACACGTCGCACGAGTTCGGCGACGAGTCTGGGCATGTTGTGCAAGTTTGACGACGAGTCCGAACAACCCAGCGATGAGTCCGGACACGTCATGCGAGCCCAGCGATGCATCCGGAAGCGTTGCGAGCTCGACGACGTGTCCCGGACGTGTCGCGCGAGATTGACGACGTGTCTGGACTGTTGGGTTGTAAGGTTGCAAATAAAGTCTCACATTGAAAATACATGGGAAAGATCATGGGTTTATAAGGGAATGATATTTTCATTGATATGAGGCCTTTTGGGTAGAGCCCAAAAACAAAACCATGATGCCTTAGACCCAAAGTGGACAATATCATACCATTGTGGAAATATCTAAATCTCTTTTGGTCTTAACAATTGGTATCAGAGCCCGGACTGTCAGAAGGTCTAACCGCCGACTGTGTGCAAGAGTTATAGTCTAATTGAGCCATGTGAGTAGAATATTAACCTCGAAAAAAATGAAATGGGGGCTCCCGTATCCGGATCAAGAGGACCAGACAAGTCCTAGTTGTGGCTAGTTAAGGAAGTCTTAGTAGGTCGGTGGACTGAGGGGCAAGAAAACCTGGTGGATCGAGGATCGGACGTGGGAAGCCTGTGGTCCTTCGTTTGAGGAGGGGATTGTTGGGTTGCAAGATTACAAACAAAGTCTCACATTAAAAATATATGGGAAATATCATAGGTTTATAAGGGAAAGATATCTCCATTGGTATGAGGTCTTTTGAGTAGAGCCAAAAAATAAAACCATAATGGCTTATGCCCAAAGTGGATTATATCATACCATTGTGGAAATATCTAAAATCCCTTTTGGTCCTAACACGGACATGTCGCGCGAGACCGACTACGTGTCTGGATGTATAGTGTGAGACTGACGACGCGTCCGGAAGTGTAGTGCAAGCCCTGTGACGCATCGGAAGCATCGTGTGAGCCTAGCATCGCCTCCGGATGCATTGCATGATCCCGAGAGCGTCGCGGACAATGGAAGAACATGAGCAGGTTTAGAGTTTAATGAATAACTTAGGCTAATAAATTTAATCACTCCTAGTCATAATTGGGATAATTTAGATAGGGTTAATTAAAACCTAATAGAATTATCTCATTAATTATATATATATATATATATTGTTTTATTTTTTATGTTTTTTATTTTTAAATATTTTGATTAATTTTTTTATTTTTAATTAATACATTTTATATTTAAAAGATATCGAAATCATATTGGCACAGCATGATACTGTATCCAAACTATATCGTTTCAATCTGGGACCGAAACCTTGACACGAGTCGAGATTTTAAACCATGCCTCTTGCTTCTTTTATCTTGCTCTAATGGAGATTTTAGTATCATTTTCATTGAAGGAAAAATATTGATGATCGATCTGTCTAGGTTTTTTGCCACCTCCATATATTACTTAGTTTCAAAAGACACTCGTAGTTCTATCCCCAGCTATGACATATTTGCAGGAATTTTTCCTTCAAATGGGGCGCGCAATCAAAGGATGTTGGGCTTTTGGACTGCCCACCGCAAGCGCTTCCCGATTTACCTTGGTGACCGGTGGGAAAATTTCATCGGGCAGGGCCGGTCACCTCAGGGCTAGTCAATGAGACTAACTGAGTTTATATTTTTTTTAGTTTCAAAAGGCAGTCAATACATTGCATAGCGCCTCAGTGGCACCTAGGTAGTGGTGTTAAAATAATATTAAAATAACATGGAAAGAAAGAAACATGTACGTATTTGTGTTTGTGTGAGACAACATCAAATTTATTGCCCTTATTATTACTAACAAAGTATATTAATCAAATCAAAACAGTTTTACAATCATAAGAACACACGACAAACCACTTTATATTTAACATTTCAATGAAGAAAAATGCACAACAGAATTAGATTGAAAAATAACATGACAAGGAGGGACATGGTGGGTAAGGTTTTATTCAATTGAACTAATTAGATGAACGTGAACCATATTTTTAATGAATGTGAACCTTCTTTAAAGGTATCTCAGATTCTGATAATTTTTTCATAAAATTCTCAATCTTTGTTTCTTCTTTGTATTCACATCTGTCTACTTATGTGGTTTTCTCCTCTCAGGTATGCTTGTTCCTCTGGACAACTATATATCAAGGGGTAACCAACATTTCCTTTCATGTAAAGATCCAGATTACCAGCAAAGCCTATGGAAAGTACTTTCAAATGTATGTGTTTCATTCAGCTATTTGTGGGACCCTTCACTAACATTTTTGGGAATCTATTTTTGGTTAATTGAAACTTCAAATAATAAATGCAGACCTTTTAATCATACGATTGCTTTGATTACATTTTTTTTGGTTATCTATTTTACAGGTCATGTCAGATAGAATAATGGATGACAGTGATATTGAACCTGCTCCTAAGCTCATCGAAGTGGTATTCCAAAATTGTAAAGGCCAAGTGGACCATTGGGTTGAACCTTACCTGAAGATTACCATTGATCGTTTGAGCCGAGCACAAAAGCCACATTTTAAGTGTCTCATGATACAAGTTGTAAGTATTTTTTTCTTCACAACATTTTATAGCCAGTATCTGTTTTTTGTTACTTTCATCCAAGGTAGACTTTAAAATGTAATTTATGCAATTGGAATAAACTAATGGAACTCTATATTGACAGTGGAGCATCCAGTTCACATGTATGACTCTGTTAAGTGAACAGACCTCTCTCAATATTTTATTCCATAACTTACGATCTGAATCGAATTAAAGATATGTAGCTGTGATATTCTTTTATTACAATTGAATATAGGCTTATTCCTCTCTGCATTAACTTGGGCCGAAACGTGTATGTCTCAATGGTCTAACATTATAGGTGTTCATATTCTGCTTTTTTATTTTTTATTTTATGACAATCATCATAATATCTTCATCTACGACTGAGTGAATTTGTTTGTTGGAGAAGCTTTGATTAAAAAAAAAACACTCTGAATTATCCAACGTTATGCTTGTATTTCTTGTGTGCTCCTGATGCTCTGTTGCTAGTGGTTTCATTCTATCAGACTTTCTTTTGAGGAACAAGATTCAGTCTATTATGATTTTTTAGCAATATGATCATAACTTATGTGCACCTCAAATTTGTTAAGATTCAGTCTTTTAACCATATGTGCACCTCAAATTTGTGTAGCTAGCCTGGTTTGATTCTCTGGTATCTCAGAAGAGCATTTATTTCTAGGACTTCTTTTTTCTTTTGCATTTATGGTGGAAAATTTTTGTAATTGGATCTTTAATATTCTGTCAGTTTAATAGCTGCTCTGTTTGCAGATTGCTGATGCTCTCTACTATAACTCTTCTTTGACGCTTGGGATACTGCATAAACTTGGGGTCGCTTCAGATATTTTCAGTGTCTGGTTTCAGATGCTGCAAGAAGTTAAAAAGAGTGGCGTTCGTGCAAACTTTAAAGGGTAAAGTTTATCTTTTTTCTGTTTGTTGTCACTTTCCATTGGTTCTGTATGATGCTGAACACTCTATCACAAATGTAGGATGCATAATAAAAAGATTTGCTGCTTGGGATTAACTTCGCTTCTTGGCCTTCCTGCCAACCAGTTGGCTGCTGAAGCTTTAGAACGTGTCTTTAGGGCAATAGTTGAGCTTCTAATTTCTTACAAAGATCAACTTGCAGGTAATAGTATGTTTTTCTTCTTCGGCAGATAAAACAGTCTATTTACCCTAGTCATTTGATTTTCTTTTTTTGTGCTCTTCTGTGCTGCGTAAAAGTAATTTTTACACACTGTAATTAATAAACATTTTTTTTTTTTGCAATTCTTACTAGTCTGAGTTCTTTACCCTAATTTGCTGTTGTAAATTCATGACGTTTGAAATTTTTTAGCTGACATTTTCATTGACTTGTTTCTTCTATTTATGCTGTCAAAAGTTCTTTTTTCCCCTTATGATATATTTGACAAGTGAAGGAGAGTCTGAGCGCAACGGTAAAGTTATTGTCATATGATGTTGAAGTCATGGGTTCGAGTCGCGGAAACATCCTCTTGCAAAATGAAGGTAAGGTTGCGTACAATAGATCCAATGTGGTCTGACCCTTCCCGGGACAAATACTAGCAGGAGCTTCATGTACTAAACTGCCCTTTATGATATGTTTGACAAGTTCTAGTCATGCAAAAAGATTATTCTGCATTGCCATTGTATTCAGTTTCATAGTAACTTCTTTAACTGGGCAGAAGCTGAGAAAGAAGATGACACCTATGACAATATGGATGGCTTTGATGCTGACGATGATGATGAGGAAGAAGAGTCTGAAATGGGAGATGACACTGAGTATTGCAGTGAAGAAAAATTCAAGAAATTGGTTGCGGAGGTTAGTAGGTTAATGTAATAACTTTATGGTACATATTCCCCTATCATGCTCACTAAATGACTCATAATTTTGATATGCTAAATTGGAGATGGCATAAATCTAGTCTGGTTTATAATTAAATCTCATAAGTTTTTAAAATCAAGTTTCCTATGATGATCTTATCAAGATAAAGCAACTTAGTCTGTAATAATTCCAAGTTTGCTAGACATTAGTGTCCATTGGGACTCATTTTCCAATAGGTAAAAGTGCAGTCTTGATTGATTTATCGTCCTAGTATACAAGAGTTTAAATGGGATAGGTTCCAAGACATCAGATATGGAAGTAACGTCTCTCTATATATGTTTTTTTTCGTTCTTTTAAAGACTTGATTTTAATATATTTCTCACGGGCAATATTACATATGAAACTAGGAGCAGTGAAATCTCTTTATTTGTGGAAAGAAAAAAGCATAAATATTTGATTGCTCTTAGTTTGATCATGTACCAAGTACCTCCATGTGCAAGAAACAGATCTGGAGTTGTACAGATTGTTAATGATATCAAACACTCACAAAAGCACACAGTTGGGAAAAAAAAAATGCCATCGATAGCATGATTTCTAGATGGAATTAAATTGTTAAATGCTTATGCTATATCCTTCGATTGTAAAATAATTTGTAGCATTAGATAGTTAAAAATTAAGGGGTCTTGTTTTTCTTCACTCAGATTTCTTACCAACCTATCATCCATACTGACATTTTCCCACTCCCTTGTATCATTTTTTTTGTATGAATCTGATACTAAATCCTCAATTCTGATCCTAACATCACTTGCAATCTTTTTTTTTTGTTTTTCTCGTACATGTAGAATGTTCATGACCAAAAACATTTGAGGTTGCATGCTTATATGCTTGTTGACCAAATTGTCTTTCTTAAGCATAGATTTTAGGTTATTGCATATTCATATGTACAATCTAGCCATAAAATCTATAATTTGGGTGGACTTTGAAGATATGAACCTTAGTGCTTTGATGTCCTTATTTTTTATGATTCTTTTATATGAATGCTAAGAGATTGTTTGGGATTACTAAGATCAAATAAAAAATGCTACTATCCATGAATAATATAATGTAGCTTTCAAAGAAGAAAAATAGAGCAAATAGAATGCGGTAATAGTTATGCCCAAAGACTATTGGTAGATTCCAAAATTGACAAGTTTAATCAAGTAGATCTGAAGGTATAATGGGGAGACAGAAGAATCTCTAATGTTATTGAGAATGATTTAAGAAATTTGGATATTATTAGTGAGATGGCCTTGAAGTGATACTATTAGTGACATCACCTCGAAGTTTCCATGTAGTTAGCTCTGAATAGCTGGGGCTAGCACAGCTTATTGCTGATTTTAAAGATATAGTGTACAGCATATTAGAAGGACAAGAATTTTTCCCCTCAATTCACCTTCTATGTAAGATTATATCACTACATGCGTTTCGTTATGCGCTAAATTGCTCCATCTTGCTACATAAATTACAAGCATATCCTTGACACTTTGCTTGTGATATAGGTTTTGCACCACTTGTCTTGAACACTATTCACTATTACTAAAATCATTTTTTGATCAAAAAAGATCACTACTTTTTGCTATAAAATCAGCAACAATGTTACATTCCACCACTTATTCTGGTATATATTTTGTATTTTGTGGTATCCCTTGTGTTATTAATGCAGCACCAGGATATATCAGTGTGCCTAGATCTCATGAGAGAAGAGAAACTCTAAAATAGAAAGCTTTGTATCATTGCTTATTGTGGGTCTTTCAAGACATGCAAAATTAAATTGGTTTGCTAAGAATAATAAAAGTGGAAGACAACAAAATGTAATCGAATAGGAATAAAATAAAATGAAATTTTGCATCACTAGTTTCCTACAATTGTGCACAAGATCATACCTTATCGTCCTATATGATAGAATCAGGCAAAAGGATTTCAATCAACTGATGAGGATGATGAGACTGATGATGATTACAGCGATAACGATGACACACAATCACCAATTGATGAAGTCGATCCTTTCATTTTCTTTGTGGAAACTGTTCAAGGTATTAATATACTTTTTTTTTTCATCTTGTCTATCTACACCATGTTAGAGATGTAACTAACGCAACTACTATGCGCAGCCATGCAAGCTTCTGATACCGGTAGGTTCCAAAACCTGATGCTGACACTCGACTCCCACTATCAATCTCTGGTAACAAGCATTGCTCAACACGCTGAGCTGAGAAAAGCAGAGATTGAGAAAGAAAAGTTGAACGAGGCGACTATTGAATAAATCAGCATAATAGAGATCGAGGCTTTGAGATAGTCTCCTTAAGGAATGGCAAAAGGACTGGAGAATGAATTGTTAGAAATTACCAGTCCTTTGGAGTTGCGACAAATTCGCTCCCCTCGACGTTAAACTATTTTCAGTTCTTTTAGCAATTTTTTCGGTGGGAATCTCTTAACTGGAGATTACCACCTATAGGGCTTAGGCCATAGCTTTGTCGATTTTGTTTTAATTTATTTTATTTTTTCTCTATATCTATTGGGTAAGACTTGATGAACAGAGTCTGCACTGGAGTGATATCTGCAAGGGTTATTGGTGCAATAAGAAAAGGGTTAGCAGTGATGGATGTATATGATTATCTACTCTGTATACTAGAAAGGGAATGGTGGTAATTGTTTAATATGTTTGCTAATTCTTTTGCTAATATTTTTATAAATGCAAGCACACATTATATTCACAAACAATAATCATCCTTCATTGATTGAGGATCAATCTACAATATCTAGTGGATGGAACTACCCACTCTTCTGCCACATGCTGTTTCATCTTTAACAGTGCTCTCTGTATGGCATACAGATCATGTGCATCATTAAAAATAAGTCACCAAATCTTTCTCCTTTGGCTTTTCCCACAATGATCACGTGTTCATATGTAATGATCCACGTGGTGTGGGGACGCATGGACACATGTTGGACGACAGCTGCGGTAGTGCAGCCTCGTCAATCTTTCATATTTTTGTCGTATACTGCGATCGGATTCATTCAAATCTAGCGGCGTTCATTTCGGCACGCGTAGATACGGTTATTTACAGAGACTGCACTCATGTAAAATTACCGTTTCTCATCCTCTCTGCGGGGACAGTTGCACGCATAGATGATTCATAGACTTAAATATATTTACTGATCTACAGTGTTGGAACCCTAAAAGGAGTCGTGAGGTTAGATTTGCCGACACAGACTCATGGATTCAGCTAGTTAGCTACAGTTGGAGCCTTCATTATCGCTGACAGCCCCTGTAGGTTTCCCTATCTATTATATATGAATTGAACAATCAAGGGAGCACACAGTAGGCCTAAATGGCCGTGCCAAGAGGCACGTATTTGACTCACACGGGGCGTGGCCTAGCCGTGTCAACCGTTGTGGGCACGAGCATGGACATGACATCGAACATAGAAATTGTTCAGGTCAGTATATCAACGTCTTCAATTAGATTGTAGGTGATCTGAAATAAGTTGATGTGAAGTTCGAAAATGAAGACAAGTCGTCAATGCTATTGAATTATCTACCCTTATCTCCTACATACGAGAATTTGTTTATGACTGATGTGGCAAAAGGAAATCCTCAAACTAGAGGAAGTTACAAGTGCTTAGAAGAAAGCTAGTGATAAAACATCTCAAGGTGAATGACTCATTGTGAGAGGTAACCGGTAACATGCTAGGAACAAGGCTCGATATGAGTCTCGGGCAACAATAATAAGGTCCGATCTAAATCGAGGGAGAAGAAGGAGGTCACGTGTTACAAGTGCGGAGTAAAGGGTCGCTTTTGTTCTGAGAAAAAGAAAGTCAATGTTAGAGACTAAAGATAGTTCATTGAAGTCTGCAAATATAGTAGAAGAAGAAAATTCAAAGAGCGGCGATGGTGATATGCTTTCTGTTCCATCTAGTTCAGAGCAATTGTCAAATTCTTGGATTTTGGATTCAGCATGGTCTTATCACATGACGCCTAACAAAAATTGGTTCGACACCTACAAATTAGTGAATTATGGTTCTGTTCTAATGGATAACGATGCATCATACAGAATTATTAGAATAGGGAATGTTATAATCAAAATATCTGTTGATGTTATCAGAATTCTAGTTCTATTCTGATAGGTGATGTTATCAAAATATTTGATGGTATTTTGACATGGTCTTATCAAAATATTTGATGGTGCCAACCAATATGGGCACGGGCACTAGACGCAATCTAGCAGTGTCCGGGTCTGAGAGAAAGGGCACACCCATGACACGGGCATGCCCAAGGGCACAACTTGGTCGTACCCCATTCTACAGGCATCGTGAGTTGCAATATTTTAGATTCACTTGATATTTTTAATCCAAAATATCATATATATATAACTTAGGTTGTATAAATAGGATTGATCCTGTCCGAGCGCTGAGTCAATTGACGCTGGGGACGTGACGCTCTCCGCTATCCTCTGATGATGGTGTAGACCTCCGGTGAACCTACAAAGAAGCCGAGCCGGGAGGGGTTTCCCGGCGACGACCCTCCGACGCTCAAGTCAGGCAGTGAAGAAGAAGAGGAGCAAATTAACGCTACTGTGGCTACAGTGATGAGAATTGCATCCCTCCGTCGAAGTCTGGGGGGTCCTTATATAGGACCCCGGGAGGCGCGGGCACGCTTCTCGATGCGTGCACGTTTTCCCAAACATACCTCAGTAGGGTTGTGTCAGAAAAGCATGTCTGACGCCATTCCGCAATCGTCCGAGCATATCCTTGACGTGACGGTGGAAACATCCACCGTACGATACTCTGTTCGCTCCGGCCGCCGACCATGCTATTTGTCGGCGGCAGGTGTCTCGAGGATGATGCTACTCATGTGCTCGGATGGAATTGCGCCTTATTGTCCTGTGGCTCGGCCGAGCTGCCTGCCCGCCCGGCCTATAGACTCTTTTACCTGAGCATCGGAAACCCGACCCCTGGTCGAACTGTCTTTCGTCCGGTCCGGGAGACCCCTGGCCGGATGTTCGGTCGGCCCGCCACTCCGCTCAGCACAACCTCTGTCCGCTCGGCGCGACCTTGGGGTTGACCCTCTTGACCATTGACCTCCACGTGTCGTTGACCTCCCACCAACGAGGATCCCCCATCCTTACCACCGGATCACATGCCACCCCCTCAAGTCTAGTCGAAGGAGGCGCTAAGTCCGACTGACTGTACTATGAGTTTGGTCGAGCGTGTACCTCCGCTTGGCCACTATGGGGTCGAATAGCGCCGGTCGGCTAATTGCCTAGGGCTGCCCAACTGGCCTGTCGACGACCTGTGATGATGTCCGCGGGATCTTCTCGAAATGCGTGCAAATCTCCGCCATTATGGTTGAGCACGCGAGTTCTGCCTCGTGATGGGGCTCATTAAATGCCCTCCTCTGACCGAGTGCCACATGGCGCTGTTGACGTCATCGTACGGCCGCTGCCTTACGCCCGATGCGACGTTCATCGGTTTGAAATGGACGGTTGGATGCGGGCCTTGGGTTATGTGACCTGCATCCGATGGCTCGGGCGGATCGAGCCCATCCTTATAAAGCTCTCGTCGCCTTCTTCCCCCGCACTTTCGCTGTCGCATGCTTAGAAGACCTTCCTGCGCTCCTTGCTCCGGTGACCTAGACCCTCGGCACTCCGGCGACCTCTCGCCCTCTTCTTTCGATCCTCGTTTTCTCTGTAAGGTTCTCTACCTTTCTCTCTTCGGTTCTGTGTTTTCTTTGCGTTCTTTGCCGCGTTCTTGCCTTTTGGTCACTGTTCCGTTCACTTCCCTCGAGCCCTTGTGTTTTCTCCCGATTTCTGCCTCCTCCACTGTTCCGGCGATGACTAGCTCTTCCCAGCCCGCGGACCTCGCTCTCGGCCCATGGTATACTACCATGGAGTCGCGGTTCGATCGGCGTGATGCCGAGAGCCTGATTAACGCTTTTGACATCCCTTCTGATTTCGAACTGATTTTACCCTCGCCTTTCGCTCGGCCGCACAACCCTCCGCGCGGCGCTTTTTGTCTTTTCTGCAACCAATTCATAGCCGGTCTGCGATTTCCTCTCCACCCCTTCATCGTTGAAGTTTGCAACTTCTTTGGCATTCCACTCGCCCAATTGGTTCCCAACACTTTTGGTCTTCTATGCAGAGTTGTGGTATTATTTAAGATACACAACATTCCCCTCCGCCCGGAGGTCTTCTATTATTTCTACTATCCCAAGTAGTCCGAGCCGGACAATTATCTGTTTTAGGCTCGGCCCGCTTTAGTCTTTTTTGATAAACTGCCCTCTTCCAACAGACATTGGGAAGAGAACTTCTTCTTTCTTCGTATTCCCGGGCGGCTCCCTTTCCGCACTAAATGGCAGGTCGGACCACCCACCTCCCCCGAGCTGAAGAAGTATAAAGCCCGATTGGACTACCTTCAAGCAGCGAATATGCTAGCCGGTCTGAAGCTCGACATCAACAAACTCCTACCTGAAGGAGTGATGTATATATTCGATTTGAGTCCGAGGCGGACCCCGCTCCCGAGCAGCTTTGGTAAGAACTTCGCTTGTATATTTGCCTTGAGTTCTAACTGATTTCCTTCTCCTTTTCTTGCAGCAAACATCATAATGGAGTCTGTACTGTTCGGGATTTTGAAGAGGAAAGCGGCCGCGCTCAAGGCGGCAGCGGCCAAGGAAATGGAGCAGTTGGGCATTGCTCCGGTTGGCTCTCACGAGGGTGAGAGCGAGGCAAATGCAGGGGAGTCGGCCACTCAGGCTTCGCCTGCAGAAGCGACGGGTGGTGCAACTTCCAGCCGGGCGACCGTTCGGGAGGTGGGCTCCGATCCGGAGGGCGAACTCCCACTCAACCAGAAGAGACGGCGTGTTGAGATGCCACTCCGTTCGACCACCTCCGCAGTGCAAGTGGCCAAGCGGACGGGCACCGCATCTCCCCGCGGCAAAGCGCCATCTGTCGAGGCGCTCTCCTCCGACCGGATCCCCTCCCAACTGGATTCGCCCGCGGACCCCATCGAAGCGGTGCCGGTTAGCTCTCTTCCTCCTGTACCCCGCCGAGTCCGCCGCTCGGACATTCTGTCCTCGATGTCCAGCTCGGCCTCCGATCCCTCGGCGTCCGCTCACACGACTCCGGGCCGGCGCCGCACTATTAAGGCCACCCTGCACCTCCCCACTGAGGCGTTTATGGCCGAGTCAGATCAGCCGACGGCTCTTAACACATGATCACTATCAATGTGCCCCTTGTTGAGATGTGGGCGGACGCCCAGGCCCGTGTCACTATGATGCCGGTCGGCAAACTGGCTGGCAGCCACATGCAGCAGTCCACAGGGGTAAGCCTCATTTCTGCTCTTTTATGTAGTCTTCCCGGTTGACGACGCCAACCGTACTTGGCCGAGGAGTGAAGGTCAAGAGATCAAGAGTCCGACGACTGTCTTCTTCTCAAGGCCCTTCATATGCCGAGGCGAGCTCAGCAGCTCAAGACCAAGCCCGCCAGAGACCGAAGCGAGTTGACGTGACCGGTATCTTCTGATCGAGCGGTCAAAACTTATGACCGAAGATAGAACTCAAACCACTGGGAAAATACCATCGCGATCTATCGAAGCGAAGAATGGGAGGCCCGAGGAGCTGGCGTAGCTGGCTAGCCTAGGCGGACTGAGAGCAAAAGGCCGTTCGAGGTGACCAAGCTCGGGTGAAGTCCTTGCAGAGGCTCTTGCGCCGCCTTCAAGGAGTACCAGGAGGCGGAGCTAGGCCGTGTCGCCACCTTGAGGCGGTACATCCGCTTGGAGAAGGTCTGCGACCGGATGGTCATTGCCTTCGAGTTGGCCATCACCGCCACGGTCAACATTCAAGGGCCATGTTGGTTGCTACTCGGAAAGCCTAGAGGTTCCACCGCAAAAATTTTGTACAAAGGTCCGAACCTTTCCTAGCTACCATGTGTTCTTTTAAATTAAATTTTGGATCGCTGCACTTAACACGCTTGATCCAAAACTTAATCTATTTGTTCTTTAGGTTTTGACTTGGATCTCTCGCGGAACTTAACACGTTCGACCCAGATCACCTTAAGTTATTAATTCCATTAAATATTAATTTCCATAATTGGTTCCCAGAATCGACGTGGCGAGGCACATGGCCTTCTTGGATATGGGAGCAACCACCACCGACTAGACAAAACCTTTTATAGAAATCTAATATTTAATTTCCTAAAATAACTTTAGGTTAACCGAAAAGAACAATCAAATCACAAGGAAAAATAAAACAAAAGAACACAACTTCGAAAAACATATTCGAAATACTAGAATCGTAAGCCTCTTGTATTTGGTATTATTTCCATAAATAACTAGCATGATGCGGAAAGAAAAATTACTAGTTATACCTTCTAGAAAGACCTCTTGATCTTCTACCGTATTCCTCTTCTAACCTCGGACGTTGTGTGGGCAACGATCTTCCGAGATGAGAAACCACCAATCACCTTCTTCTTCTCCTAGCTAGGTTCGGCCAACACAAAGAAGCTTCACCAAGGACGAAGAACAAAACACCAACCAAGCTCCAAGGGATACAAGCTTTCTCTCCTTCTTCTTCTTCTTCTCCAAGTAGTATCCGGCCACCACAAGAGCTCCAAGCCAATAGAGAAGGTTCGGCCACCACCAAGAGGAAGAAAGGAAGAGAGGTTGGCCGGCCAAAAAGAGAAAGAAAATTGAATAGAGTCGTTAGCCTTGAAGCCTCCTCCCCTTCTTTTATAATCCTTGGTCTTGGCAAATAAGGAAAATTTAATAAAACTTAATTCTTTTGCCATTGAAAAGGAAAATTTATTTAATTAAAACAATTTTCTTTTCAAATTTTAAATTCCACACCAAGAAATCTCCAAGCAAATAAAATTTTAAACACCAATTAAAACTTCCTTAATTGCTTCCAGAAATTTATAAAATTTCTCAATAATTTTATCCCTTCATGATTGGTTTATAAAAGGAAATTTAATAAATTAAAATCTTTCTTTTAAACATGTGGATAAAAAGAAAGTTATCTCTATAAATTAAAATCTCTTTTAATCTACAAATAAGGAAAGATATCAAATCTTTTCTTAATCTTTTGTAGAAACTTATAAAAGAGAATATTTAATTTTAAACTCTCTTTTAAATCATGAACATAATTAAAAAGAAAAGTTTTCTTAAAATTTAAAATCCTCCTTTAATCAACAAATAAGGAAAGATTTCAAATTTTAAACTCTCTTTTAAACATGTAGATGATTTACAAATAAGGAAAGTTTTTACCAAAAATTAAAACCATCCTTTTAAACTACAAATAAGGAAAGAGATTAATCTCTTCTCTTAATCTTTTGTAGAAAGTTATAAAAGGAAATTTTTAATTTTTAAACTCTCTTTTAAAATCAGGATATCCACATAAGAAATAATTTAATAAAAATCCTTTTTAATATTCTAGTGGCCGGCCACCTAAGCTTGGGACCCATGCTTTGGCCGGCCACCTTCATGGCTCATCCACTTGGACTTGGCCGGCCCTAGCTTGGGTTCCAAGCTAGCTTGGCCGGTCCCATTGGATGGGTAAGAAGGTGGGTATGCGGTGAGTATAAATCTCTATATACTAGAGGCTACGATAGGGACCGAGAGGAGGAATTGGTTTTGGTCTCCCGATGAAATTAAGCATCCCGTGTTCGCCCAAAACACACAACTTAATTTCATCAATAATAATTCATTCCACTAAAGAACTATTATTGAACTACCGCACCAATCCCAAATTACATTTTGGGCTCCTTCTTATTATGAGTGTGTTAGTCTCCCTGTGTTTAAGATAACAAATGCCCACTAATTAAGTAAGTTACTGGCAACTCACTTAATTAATATCTAGCTCCAAGAGTAGTACCACTCAACTTCATCGTCATGTCGGACCACATGCAGGGTTTAACATGACAATCCCTTATGAGCTCTTGGGGACATTCTCAACCTAGATCACTAGGACACAGTTTCCTTCTATAATCAACAACACACACTATAAGTGATATCATTTCCCAACTTATCGGGCTTATTGATTCATCGAACTAAATCTCACCCATTGATAAATTAAAGAAATAAATATCAAATATATGTGCTTGTTATTATATTAGGATTAAGAGCACACTTCCATAATAACTGAGGTCTTTGTTTCTTTATAAAGTCAGTATAAAAGAAACGACCTCTAATGGTCCTACTCAATACACTCTAAGTGTACTAGTATAATTATAAAATTAAGATAAACTAATACCTAATTACACTACGACCTTCCAATGGCTTGTTCCTTTCCATTATGGTCGTGAGCTACTGTTTATAATTTATAAGGTACTGATAACATGATCCTCTGTGTGTGACACCACACACCATGTTATCTACAATATAAATTAATTGAACAACTACATTTATCATAAATGTAGACATTTGACCAATGTGATTCTTGTTTATACCAAAAGCTAGGCTTTTAGTATACACTCTAACAATCTCCCACTTATACTAAAAGACTAAGCTGCCATATCTGCTACCATACATCTGATTCCCAACCCTTCAACATGTCCATCAAAAGCTCTCGCCTTAAGGACCTTAGTGAAAAGATCTATAGGTCATCATCTGATGCATTCTAGGCGGCAACAACTTCTCCTCGTTTATACGATTTCTCGTATTGGGTGGTACTTGCGCTCTATTGTGTTTACTTTCCTTATAGACTTATGGTTTCTTCGAGTTTGCTACTGCACCAACATTATTACAATAAATTTGTAATAATCTTTGGACAAACCAGAAATCATATCTAAGTCTATCTTGAGGTTATTGAGTCATTCAGCTTTTATGACTACCTCAAAGGCTTGCCATATACTAAGCTTCTATGGTGGAGTCCAGAAAAACACATATGCTTATCACTCTTCCATAGTTATGACTTTACCTCCTAAAATAAACACAAAACCCCGAGGTTGACTTATTATTGTCCCTATCCGATTGGAAGTCAAAATCCATGCAACCCACAAGGACCAAATCCACTGCCTTGTAAGCTAGCATATAATCTCTAGTACCTCTAAGGTACTTCAATATATGCTTTACTGCAATCCACTGTCCTTGTCCAGGGTTACTTTAATATCTGCTAACTATGCCCTTGGCAAAACAGATTTCTTATCTCGTACATAGCATACATTAGGCTTCCGACAGCCGAAGCATAAAGAACTGCCTTTATTTCCTTTATCTCCTTTAATGTCTACAGAGACATATCTTTAGATAAAGTTACTCCATCCTGAAAAGGTAAGAAACCTTTCTTGGAGTTTTGCATGCTTAAAACGAGCAAGGAATTTTCTGATATATGAAGCTTGGGATAAGTAAAATATTCTTTTCTTGTGATCACTTATTACTTTGATCTTAAGAATATATACATTCTCCCAAGTCCTTTATATCGAATTGTTTGAACAACCATACCCTTACTTCTGACAACATTTTGATATTGTTTCCAACTACCAAAAATGTTCGAACAACCATACCCTTAGTCCGAACGGCATCACGTTGTAACAGTAAGTGTCGTCCGCAGTAACGAAGCTCACTTTGTCCTGATCTTCCCGGGCGAGTGGCACTTGGTGGTAGCCCTGATATGCATCCAGCATGCATATCAGCTCGCATCCAGCAGTAGAGTCTACCAATTGGTCGATTCGGGGTAGAGGGTAAAAATCCTTCGGGCATGCCTTATTTAGATCCCAGAAATCGATGCAGACTCTCCATTTGTTGCCTGGCTTGGAGACCATCACCACATTGGCGAGCCATCTCGGGAATTGCACCTCTCGTATGTGGCCGACCTCCAGCAGTTTCTCAACTTCAGCTCGGATGATGACATTCTATTCGACGCTGAAGTCCCTCTTTCTCTGCTTCACCGGCCGAGCGTCCGGCCGGACGTGGAGTTCATGCTGCGCTACGCTCGGCGAGACCCCTGGCAGCTCGTGGGTCGACCAGGCGAAGACGTTGCAGTTTTTCTGGAGACATCTGATCAGCTTCTCCTTCTGGCTCGGCTCCAGGTTGGATGCGACGAACGTAGTGGCATCCGGTCGGACAGGGTGGATCTTTACCTCCTCCTTTTCTTCGTAAACTAAAGAAGGTGGCTTTTCGGTTATAGCATTTACCTCGACGCGTGGTGCCTTCCGGGCGGCCTTGGCCTCGGATCGGACCATCTCTACATAACAGCGCCGGGCCGCTAGCTGATCACCTCGGACTTCTCCCACCTGATATTCCACGGGGAATTTGACCTTTTGGAAAAAGGTGGAGACGACCGCTCGGAACTCGTTGAGAGCCGATCGCCCCAAGATCACATTGTACGCGGAGGGAGCGTCGACTACAATGAAGTTAGCAGCCCGCGTTCTTCTGAGCGGCTCCTCTCCCAGCGAGATAGCCAGCCAGACCTGTCCGACCGGCAAAACTTCATTACCGGTGAACCCGTAGAGGGGGGTTGTCATCTGCAGCAACTCGGCTCGGTTGATTTGCAATTGGTCGAAGGCCTTCCGGAAGATTATGTTGACCGAGCTACCTGTATCAATAAAGATGCGTTGAACAATGTAGTTAGCTATTACCGCTTGGATGATGAGGGCGTCATCATGCGGGACTTCGACTCCCTCGAGGTCCCTAGGCCCAAAACTGATCTCAGGTCCGCTCGCCCGCTCCTGACTGCAACCGATCGCGTGGATCCCGAGCTGCCTTGCATGCGCCTTCCTTGCCCTATTGGAGTCGCCTCCGGTCAGCCCTCCGGCGATGATGTTGATTTCATCCCTCGACGCATTGCCTCTATTCTCCTCCTCCCGAGCGGATGGTCGAGGTCGTTCATGTGATGCCCGAGGAATGACTCTGTGCTGCTGGTTATGTTGCCGCTCGGGAGATCTCCTTTCTATATGCCGGCCAGGACTTTGGTGTTGACGTCGTTGATTCGGCGAAGGTGATCGACGGCGATAGCTCCTCGGCGTAGGATGAGCGATTGGGGGGAGGCTCCGACAGTCACGGGTGTTGTGAGTTGCTGACTGATGGAGCGAACAAAACATGGGAGTCCATATCTTCTCTTTCGGTTTAGGCCGATCGGCCGCTACTTGTTGGACGGTGTGAGGCCTCTGATGAGGACGGGCTACCTCTGCGCGGGGTCCTCTCGGTGGTTGATAATTGGAAGGCGGCTTCCGCTCGGCATGAGCTGGTGGCTCGGATGGTGCTTCCTTTTTCCTTGCCATCTGAGCTTCCTCCACGTTGATGTACTCGTTGGCCTTGTTCAACATGTGGTCATAGCTGTGAGGCGGCTTTCTGATGAGCGAACGGAAGAAATCACCGTCCACAAGCCCCTGTGTGAACGCGTTCATCAAAGTTTCTGAAGTGACCGTCGGGATATCCATAGCCACCTGGTTGAAACGCTGGATGTAGGCTCGGAGCGACTCCTTCAAGCCTTGTTTGATGGCGAACAGACTGACGCTAGTCTTCTAGTAGCGCCTGCTGCTCGCGAAGTGATGGAGGAAAGCCGTGCGGAACTCTTTGAAGCTCGTGATGGATCCGTTCGATAGCCTCCGGAACCATCGTTGTGCCGATCCAGAAAGGGTGGTGAGGAAAACCCGGCACTTCACACCATCTGTATATTGATGCAAAGTGGCAGTGTTGTCGAACTTACCCAGATGGTCGTCCGGGTCGGTGGTCCCGTTGTATTCCCCGATCGCCGAGGGCGCGTAATGCCTTGGTAGTGGCCAGTGGGTCGCGCAGGATGGCCTCGGAGAACTGCCTATTGATCCGCTCGGGGGACGAGTCTGTCCGTGGCGCTTTGCCCTTCCTTGCGTCACGGAGGGGCGCCTCATCGGACGAAGAACCCCAGTCGAGGTTGGCTTGCGCGACTTCCGAGGGCGTTTGGAACAGAGCCCTATGGAAAGGTATAGGGGCGGGCGGTGCTTCCATTTGAGTGCCAGTCGGACCTTTGTTTTGCCTCCATATCGAGAGTTGTTCCGGTCGGTCCTCTGGGGCTGCCTTGCCGCCCGACGCGGAAGTCGCCTGCTGTGCCATTCGCTCGGCTTGAGCTTTCTGCTGTTGCTCCACAATTTTCGCTGCTCGCGCTTGGATGAGTGCGTCGAGCTCTTCAGGGGAGAGTGTCACCATGAGTTGGCGTCCAGCTTCTTCCATCTTCTCTTCTCGGATTCAGGTGCGTTCCCACAGACGACGCCAATTTGATCCTGTCCGAGCGCTGAATCGATGGACGCTGGGGACGTGGCACTTTCCGCTATCCTCCGATGATGGTGTAGACCTCCGGCGAACCTACAAAGAAGCCGAGCCGGGAGAGGTTTCCCGGCGACGACCCTCCGACGCTCAAGTCAGGCAGTGAAGAAGAAGAGGAGCAAAGCAACGCTACTGTGGCTACAGTGATGAGAATCGCATCCCTCCGTCGAAGTCTGGGGTCCTTATATAGGACCCCGGGGAGGCGTGGCCACGCTTCTCGATGCGTGCACGCTTCCCCAAACATACCTTAGTAGGGTTGTGTCAGAAAAACATGCTTGACGCCATTCTGCAATCGTCCGAGCATATCCTTGACGTGACGGTGGAAACTTCCATCGTACGATACTCTGTCCGCTCCGACCGCCGACCATGCTGTTTGTCGGCGGCAGGTGTCTTGAGGATGATGCTACCAATTGTACCTTTTGTCCCTTTGCGCCTCTTGCCTGTTCCCGGGCCGAGCGGACCGGCCGCTCGGCGCTCATGGCCTCCGGGAATGCGCCCACCTCAGACCGGGCGGGGAAACCCTGCTCATATGCTCGGATGGGATTGCGCCTTATTGTCCTATGGTTCGGCCGAGCGGCTTGTCCGCTCGGCCCAGAGACTCTTTTACCTTGAGCATCGGAAACCTGACCCCTGGTCGGGCTGTCTTTCGTCCGGCCTTGGAGACCCCTGGCCGGATGTTCGGTCGGCCCGCCAGTCCGCTCGGCATGACCTCTGTCCGCTCGGCACGACCTTGGGGTTGATCCTCTTGACCATTGACCTCCACGTGTCGTTGACCTCCCGCCAACGAGGATCCCCCGTCCTTACCACCGGATCAAGGATCATTATAACTCTAAATCTAATTCTAATGTATAATTCTTATGATTTGTAGAATAGGTACATCGCCGATAATTCATTATCATTTCTCTCCTCTCAATTGTTCTTCGATTTCTTCTTTTGGCGATTCTTCTCGTTCTGTGCGGCACACACTGATCTACAATTTATTTCCCTGCATGCATAAAACGTCAAGGTTGGAACACCAGAAGGAATCGTGAGGTTAGATTGGCCGACACAGCCTCATGGATTCAGCTAGCTGGCTACAGTTGGAGCTAGCCTTCATTATCACTGACAGCCTTATAAGTTTCCCTATCTAGCTATTATATATGAATTGAACAATCAAAGGAGCAAACAGTAGGCCTGCTAAATGGCCAATACTGGAAGGAGCTTTAAAGTCACATGTCAACTTGCACCATTATTGGTCATGCATGACGTCTGCAGAAAGAGGAGAGCCATCCATAAAGCAAATAAATATAGCTGATCAGCCCTATAAAAAGGGTTGTGCTTGAGGGTTGTCTCAAGCTGGTGATCAAGATAGATCTACAGATCAAACATCAAGAGCAATGGGAGAAGAGAGAGAGTACAGCCTCACTTAGGTAGAGAGTCTGATCACTTAAGGCTGTACCCTCTCTCTTCTTCTCTTGCTCTACTGATGGATATTGCATAAATATACACATCGTTTAGCCACACAAGTTGAGTTCTTGCACGCAATGGTATGAAGTGGGATGTCTGAAGTAAGTGTAATTATCTTTTACTACAATTGCATTGAGTGGTATGTAACAACTAACAATCAGTGTACTTGTGATTTTGTGTGTTTGCAAAGTTCTTTGTGTGAGCTAATTAACATTTGCACTTGCAGCTCTTGGTACCAACCATCTGAAAGTTTTTTCTTGTTGTATTTTTCAGAAGTTTTGATTTTTTTTTCTTCTGTATTAATTGCATTGCTTCCTCAATTTTCTCTAGCTCTTGTTGCAAATGGAAATTGGAGCTTCGATTAAGGTATCAACTCTAGATGCAAAATCATTCATCACAGGGACAAGTAGGCTGTTTATCAGATACTTAATTATTTATTTTTGATAGTACAATTAAAAAAAAAGTATAATCACATATATAATTTTTTTGCTTATCTCACTAAAGCCCATCCCTTCTATACCTAAGCTCAGACCACCTCTAATTCCGCCGCCATCATGTATATATATATATATATAAATATATATAGAAGGTATCCTGACCTTATAGTCCCATTAATATAGGGATAGGCCGATCCGACTTTACGTTCCGTCCACGATATAAATCTAGAAAACACAGTGACTCTTGATGCGGGGCGTCTCAATTTCATTAGTAGTTTGATTACTATAAGTGCGCTTGGCATGAGAATTAAATCTTGATTATTTAAGAAATGCATCAAGTTTCTTGCCACATCACCAAACTCTGAGCCTTCATGTGTAATTAATCCATCTGATAAAAGGTGATTTGTTCGTCTTCAGTACCTTAATCAATCCGTCTCTAGATTAATATAGAAAAGATAAATCACGGATGATTATTAATTATTAATATAAATGACCAAGGAAAAAAAACATCTTGAGACACTTAGAAAAAAAAATCTAAAATATATTTGAGTTATAATAAAATCATATTAAATTTTGTCTTTCTATCACGTCACAATGAATTGCCACAGTGGTAGAATATAAATATATATACACATCCACAAAAACAATATAAATTATTTATCATTTATTGCTAAGGGACAGAACCACACATTAGTAAAAATATCTAGTATTTAATATCCATTTCAGAAAGAAATAAAATAATATTAACTTTGCCTTACAATCTGGTGACAATGGATTGCTGTGTGTGATTCATCAATGAAAACTACACTATAATTTTTTCTGCAAAGTTAGCAACAATGCAGCTAAATTTGGAATTAAATATTTGATAGATTATATATATTTTAGGTGCAACATATTAAGATAATGACCTAGAGGGAAAAAGAAATCGTCTATGAAATATGGTTGCAGAAAAATGAAGATCTTAACTAAGTTTGCAGTATGATTAAAATTAAGATTTAAGTATAAATAACACTGGAGTCTTTTAGGTGTAGATTAATATTACATATTGAGAAGATATTGAGATTAATGGTGCCAGAAAATTATGACAAAATGGAAGACAAATTAAGCTTGTAACAATTAAATATATTTAAATTTGAAATTGCTTATGTGCTATATTATTATTATTATTATTATTATTATTATTATTATCACTTTGTGCAAAACATTACATGGTGAAAACAATCTAGATGAAAAAAATTGACATGTGTAGTTTTTGTAGCTATATATATATATATATATATATATATATATATATATATATATAGTTTGAAAGCGGGAGAGATGGTATACTGGGCAGGTGACTATGAGGTTGACTGAATGAAGACTTGAGATTAGAGCAAGGGCTTCAAAAGGGAGCGAAAATCCTTCCTATGCGCAGTCGAGAGAACAAACAAACGTTAGTGCCAAAAATCAGGGAAGGGGGTCCCTAGAGAAGATTCTCTCATGCTCAAGTCAGTATAATGCCGAGCGGAAAATTGAATAGTAGATGTGTAGCAAAGCGTGTGCATAGTAAAAATATGTTCCAAAGTGTACCTCGTCATCAGAGAGAACCCCCTTTTATATACCACCTCTAATAACCTCCACTTATGGGGTGATAGAGAATGTCGGATGTCAGAAGTTGTCGAGTAAGAGAATATGTATTGCTCGAAATAAAGTACTTCGTACGAAATGAAATGAACTTATAGTGCTCTGGAGGAGAAACTCAAAGAAGACGCTGGATATGACTCTGCTGCTGTTGTGACAACGATCCAAGAAGGAGAAGCTACTATCCCAGAGAAGATCATCACGTAGGAACCTTCATCTCTTTCCATGAACCAAAATCCACTGGTCGAATGTTCATCTCTTTGATCACCTTCGATCTGATGCCTTGTCGGATTGCTCTTGGATGCATAGTTATATAGGAAGAAAGCATCGGTTTGTAACCAATGCTTTGATGGCCTTCATTGCAACAAACGTTGAGGGATTAAATGGAGGGAGGTGAACGGATCACCCCTTCACTTCCTAAACGCCTGCAATGTCTAACATCTCCCACTCGTCCAAGTTAATCCATAAAGGTTACATAGTCACATAGACCATATAAGTCACATAAATTACAAGATGATCATGTCACAAATACCAGAGTAAAAATTAATTAGTCACAAAGATCAAATAAGAACGTCTATTTCATACATTAGGAAAAATGATTCATGCAACAGTAAGCACAGTGAGAAATAATTGCTAAGAAAATTGTTACACCTTACATAGTTACTCTATAAAATGAATCAGAGACATCAATAACTTGTCTTTACTCAGATTAAATTATTTACATCAATATGAATATCTCTAATCTCTCATAATGACTATTATGTCAAGAGCATGCTCAATATCTCCAATCAACGTAATCATTCACAATTACATTGCATGTACTGAACAAGAATGTAACTGGTACAGTGAATAAATATCACTGATGTAAATCAATCTTAATCTTTCTTTTTAGCTAGAATCTATTCATTCTAATCAGTCACTTTCCTAGTTATGCTCCATAGACCGAATCATCCATAGCCAATAGGAATCATGCTAAAATAGCAGACACTGATCATAATTTCAAGTAGATAGCTAAATAGTCACCTAGGGTAAGATTGAGATTAACTTATAATTTCAAGGGTCTCACATAGTGGAGAAGCAAGGATCCATTCTCCTACTACCCTTCTTGTCGTCATAGCATATATGGTATGAATCACATGCTACGATATTATTCTCTTTACTAAAAAGAGCTTAAAGAATCTAACATAATACATATTTCGATTTAGACATACCTAATGTTTGATCCTAAATTCGACGTATGAATTCCAATCTGGCACTAAGTAGATTCAGTAAATGGTGGGTTCATTTACTCCAATCATTACATAAATGATCTCATCTTGACATAATTATCAAGACAACCTTAACTTATGAGTATGTCTCTATTCACGGCTACATAAGTTGTTTTATAAATAACGGTCTTACCTTTATTTATATTTCACAAATAAAGATGATTGTCCATGTGAGTGGACCAATTTCAATCTACCAACATGCTTATCGAGACTTTTTTTTTTCAAATATATTAAAGACATATACACTGAATAGATCATGACATTTTTATTTATCTAAATGTCTTTATAATAAATTACATTCTTCGAAGTCCCAAAGACTTCACATGTCTTTGAAATGACTCTTTCGTCAATGACTTAGTAAAAATATTGGCAAGCATATTACGTATAGGGATGTAGTCAAGAACTTTTTTTTTTGGTCAACAATATCCCTTACAAAATTATACTTAATTTCTATATGCTTACCTTTATTGTGATATTTGGGATCTTTAGAAAAAGCTATAGCAGTTTGACTGTCGCAGTACACTGTAACAGGACTCTCACTGTCCTCAATAATTTTCAGATGCTTCAGGAACCTTTTTAATTAAACAACCTCTTACACAGCTGTTGCATAAGCCATATACTCAGCTTACATTGTCGACAGAGCTACACAAGCATGCTTCTTGCTGTTCCATGAGATAACGCCGCCATTTAGCAAGAAGGTGTACCAGATGTGAATTTTCTATCATTAAGGTCTCCTACCCAATCTGCATCTATGTAGCCACTCAGGCTCATATATGATCCTTGAAAATAGAGGTAATAATCCGTTGTCCCTTTGAGATATTTGAATATCCTCTTCACCGCTTTCCAGTGTCTCAATATTAAGTTTGACTAGAAACGACTAACTAAGTCAACAACATAGCTTATATTAGGATAAGTACACAACATAGTATATATTAAACTACCAATAACACTAGCATATAGCTTTTTCTTCATTTCAGCTATTTTTTTAGGAGTCTTGGGATACATAATTTTGTTTAGAATAGAACCTTTTACTATAGGTGTCTATTCACACTACAAGAAAAACCCTCATAGACATCGGTTTTCCACCGCTGTCTATTACAAAATTGACCGATGTCTATGAAGGCGATGTAAAAGGTCTACCATTTTAGATATCGGGTTATAACCGATGTAGTATCACTTAACGACATCGGTTTTCGAATCGGTTATGAACCGGTGTAGTATCACTTAACGACACCGGTTCAGCAACAGTGTAAAACCGATGTAATATATGTTAATAACACCAGTTTTGGCAGTGGTTTACGACCGATGTAATATTAACAACACCAATTCCATCAACGATGTAAAACTAATGTAATATCAATTAATGACACAGATTTTGGCAGCGGTGGAAAATCTATGTAATATCAGTATTGTTTAACGACACCGATTCGATTTCTGAAACAGTGAAAAACCGATATTATACAACATTTTAATAGTACAAAATTTAGTTAATATTATTATACATCGGTGTATCTAAACACACCAAGTCAATATCCATGTAACCAACACATAAATATTATTCTTACAACATAAAAAGATAATAGATATTGTACACATCAAGTCCGTATCCACAAATTATACAAATATTCTTCTTACAACATGAAAAGATAATAGATATTGTACACATCAAGTCAGTATCCATAAAATACACAAATATTCTTTTTACAACATTAAAAGGTAATAATATTATACACATCAAGGTAGCATCTGCAATTTACATTCCATGCAAATGCATGCATCATCCAAAGTTTTCAAAAATCAAATACCTTTCCTACTCAAATGTAATCTAGCATGCATTCAACCCACTCAAACCGCACTTCATCAATTTCAACTCTGGAGTACTTGAGATTTGTAAACTGTAACAACACATAAAAATAGATATTGCAGCACTTTCATTTTGTGAATTTAAAAAAAATAAAAGAGACATCATTGAGGGAAATAAAAAAAGTAAAAGGTGTTGATTACAAAGAAACTTACTGAGACTTGTAAAATATCTTCACAAGGTAATGCAACATCCAGTAGAAGAAGGCATACACGGAGAGCTATTTGTTGCATAGGAAAAAATAGCAAGGCAGAATAAAAAGAATCATCTTATCAATAACTCATAAGATGATTAAATTAAGGCATACCTCTTCAATTGGCTCAATATTCTGGAACAACTTTTTGAGAACAGATAATGACTGTGCATACTCATGGATATGGTAGAGAATGATTGTCTGTGAAGAACCAAATTAACAAAAATACTAAGAAGAGAGCAATTTATTAACTCATTCACAAATTATGGAAAGAAATTTTTTGACAAAATGCATTGAACTACATACAATATTCAGCATTGTTACTGAAACATCAAACTCTTGGGCATGGACAACTCTACTGCTATTTAATTTATAGCAGCACTTTGATGAATTGAAGCACTATTAGCTTTAGACCCTAAAACCATATAGCCTAGGAAGCTATTCTCAGAGTCAATCTGGTCCACAAAAGTATGCGCAAGCTCTTCACTCTGCTCCTATAACCAATATAGTTATTAATCAAAGAGTGCATGTAAAATATCTTTTCAGTTGCAAGAACAATGTTAGTTTAAGAAATCATAGAATATTGACTGAATGGATAAACATGGATTAAATTATTTCCAACTTTGAAAAAAAGATAGAGAAAATGGTGAAATTACATGAAATAGATAATAAAATATTAGCAATATTCAAAATACCATGATTTGGAGAAGACATGATTCCCAAGGAACAACAGACTTTTCTGCTATAGAAGAATGGATGATTTTAAAGATCATGTTTAACCTTATCATACATGTTAAATATAATCATGTCATATAATATCATATGTTTAATATGATTATAGCTTTAATGTTTAATAATTTGTTTCCTCAAGAATGTCAGTATGAAAATGAGAAATTATCTTCATAAATTAATTCAAAAAACCAATTACCTGTGATTCAGTAAACTTACTTTAACCTTGTTTAATGCATCAAGGAGATTCCTAGGATCAGTGCAACCATCTCAAAAGTATTCTGCAATAGCAATGTTATGAAGAACTTGAAATAAATAGAAAATGATTAAGGTTCACACAAACAAGAACTACACATAGTAAATAAACTTCTCTTCTTTTGTATGCAAGTCAACAACAAATCATCATGTACTTTAAAAATGAGTAAGATATTAGTTAAAATAGAAATAATTAGAGGAAAAAATAGACATGTTTCATATAGCAACCAATTAATACATTTTGACAAGGAGAAACAACATCAAACCCTGAGTTGCAACTATTAGGGAGACCTAAAGACAAACAGTGTAAAAAAGTCTTCGCACAAAAAGTAGAAATGTGGATACCAAATATGAAATTTCTTCTTTCATAGCAAACCCAGCAAAGAATCATTGGATCACTGTCATCTTTGGGAATCAATGAGATTTCAATTAAAATAGAACAAATTTGAGGAATTTTACATTCTTGATTTGTATAATAACTGGTCAATTGATTTTCGTATGGAGAAGAACCAAGTAAAATATAGTCAGTGTAAAATCCTTAAGGGTTGAAGTCGAATTATATTTCAACTAAAATACAGATTAAATCAATGACAAATGATAATCAAAGTGAAGAAATAAACAAGTAGACAACAGGTTCCATTATCACAACAGTTCACAGAACCTAAACATTCTAAAAACACTAAATCTAAGAATTTATTTGTGGTAAAGAATCTAAGCTTGCTGTGCATGAAATGTAATGAATCTGGAATGCAAATGCTAAACACACTAGGAGTTGAAGTCTTATGAAAGGTCAGGTGCAAGAAAAGGTGAGGAGGGCCCCTTGAGGTTTAATCTTAACAACTTAGCATCTAGTATTTGGACGCTAAAGTTAATGCAGGCTGATGACTTTGACTCTGAAATCTATAATATCCACAGTTCACACATGATTACAGTACACTCTTCTTCATAGCAAATAACACAGAGTAGGAATCTACAAGTTCCGTTATGCAAGGTTGACCATAGAGAAAGTTAAAATCTTGTTGCTCTTACTTGTTGGTCTCACCACAGAATTACATCCGTCATGCATTTGCTACAATTTCATAAAAGATATCCTTAGGTCATTAAGCCATGTGCAAGCTCTGTTCATCTTTTCACCATTTTTAAGTCCTAAAATCTTATATATTTTTCATCATAAAGGACCTTTCGTTTGCTCATAGCTTGGATATGTAGTAGCGTCTGCATATGCTAGAAGATTGGTATAAATGGTTGAAGTAATTATTGGACTAAGAGAGACTTGTCTTCTTCAGTTATCTATTCTACAAACTATTAAGTTGTCATTCGAGCAACACTTTCCATTGAGAATTAGAATTCGGAATCCCCCTAACCAGAAATGTACCAGACAGCAGAATCACAGTATACCGAAAGATAAATTAGACGCACCTTCGCATCGCCTCTCTTTTTATCAAAAATCGGACTCAATATTTCAACGCACTCCCAGAACCGCCGATTCTGGAACAAGAAAGAAACTTCCTTGGCAAGCCCTTTGGCATCGGAGAGATTCCCTTCGTCGTTGGCAGGCCCATCCGTGGTCCTGGCTAGAGCCGCCACGGCCGAGGGAGAGGTTGGCGAATCCTTAATGATCATAATTAACTTGGTCATGAATCGATTTAACAAGAAGGTCAAAAGAAAATACTCACTTAATGATCAAAGCCTTTAAGTTGTATATGTAACGCGTCTAAGAAGCCCAACACACAAATCCTGTAGAAACAACAACAACAAAAAGAGGTAAATTTATAAAGAAGAAAACATGGCTTATCAGTGAAAAGAATTAGCTTGTACATAAAAGAAACTTGATAGTTCAAGGAATACATAAAACCAACTTAGCAACAGGAAATAACAACTCCTCAATCTAGCAAACAAAAATGATAAAATCAACTCAGGGTAGTGTTTGAGGAAATTCATCAAACACATTGCATGCATCAATCAATTAATACTTGCAATCAAGAGATCAAGAAGATGAAACTGTCGAAGATGAGGAAGGACTTTAGTAGTGATGATAGATAAAGGAAAAATTACCGGAATGCCAGCGGTGAGGAGGAAAGTGGTGGTGGTGTTGATCTAGGAAGGGGTGTCGATCATGACTTACATATAGCATGATAATGTTAAGAAGATGATCTAGCCAGCCAGGAAAATAAGCATATTGTGTTGATTTATAACTTCAAGAAGGTGCTTCTCTCAGTTACGATTTCTAATTTCTATGCAAAGCTTGACGAAGTCTGCATAGTTTGATATCTAAATTTAGTTAGTTGATTCTCCGAGACGATAAAATGGACAACAGGAGGTGAGCTAGACTCATAATCATCATGGCTTACATGTAATATATATCTTGTTATAAAGATGACAATTATATTGTGAAGATTAAGATATTATAAGAGCTTCAACCTTAAGACACAACCATAGTCTTACCTGACATTCAAATCTAAAGTGTTTGAAGAGTAAATGTGAAACCAAACCATTTTTCTAAAGCTGAAATGTGAAGCATGAACAAGAGATGACCAAACTAAACTTATTCTTTTAGCAATTTAGCTTCAATTCAACAAGGATCACCAGCGTGTGTTGGGACCAATTATGTAGCAAGAAGGGGGGGGGAGGTGAATAGCTCGGCGCGATCTCGTGCTCGTCGTTGCTTGTTTCTTGAGATGATGTGCACCGGAAAATACAAAGAAACACACACATAACGCTAACACAAGGGATTTACTTGGTATCCACCTCAAGAAAAGGTGACTAATCCAAGGATCCACACACTCACGCACCCTTCACTAATAAAAACCCTCCTTTACGGTAACTACCGAAGGCGGAGAAGCCTTACAAGCTCTCAGTACAAGAAGAAGGAAAGGGAAAACAAAATACAAGCAAAAGCTTATAAGTTTGCACACGAAACCCTAACCCTAACTTCTTCCTCGCCTCTTGACTTGGATGTGCAACAGCACAAGCCTCCAAGAACCTTCAAGAACTGGCGATCTGAACCTGAGAGAGATGCTGTGGAGATGCGGTGAAGATCAGAAATGGAAGCCGTGAAATCTGCCGAGAGAAGCGCTCGCCAACAGCTATATCATGCGCCAACGGTCAAATCCCGATTGTTGGATTGCTCCCAATCGATCGGGGAGGCTTTGGATCGATCGGTCGATCCATCCAGAGCCCCTCTGTGCTCTCGAGAAGTGCCTGGATCGATCGGCTGATCGATCCAAGGCTTATCGTGCGAAATCGCACCTCCCAATCGATCGCCCGATCGATTGGAGGCTCCCAATCGATCGGCTGATCGATTGGGAGGCTTTCTGTTTGCGCGACACTTCTCCCCAATTGATCCACTGATCGATTGGGAGGAGGCTTGTCGCGGGGACTCTCCCAATCGATCGGCCGATCGATTGGGCATGAGCTAATTGATCGACTAATCGATCTAGCCCTTGTTTTTGCCCAAAAATAAGTCCAAAGTCCCCTAAACCAACATCCGGTCAACCATGACCTGTTGGTACATCATGCCTAGCATCCGGTCACCCTTGACCTGCTAGAACTCCCTCACCAAGTGTCCGGTCAATCCCTTTAACCCACTTGGACTTTTCTCCTCGTGCCAAGTGTCCAACCATCCTTGACCCACTTCGACTTATCTCCACCAGGTGTCCGATCAACCTTGATCCACCTGGATTTCCCGTGCCAAGTATCCGATCAATCCCTTTGATCTACTTGGGCTTCCCAACACTAGATGTCTGATCAAACTTGATCCATCTGGATTTCCTGTGCCTGGCTTCACTCACCAGGACTTTCCTTCTGCCTAGCTTCACTCACTAGGACTTCTCATTTGCCTGGCTTCACTCACCAGGACTTTCCATACTGCCTAGCTTCACTCACTAGGTCTTTCACCTGGCTTCACTCACCAGGATTTTCCAGCTGCCCGGCTTCACTCACCGGGACTTTCACCTGATCAAACTTGATCCATCTGGATTTCCTGTGCCTGGCTTCACTCACCAGGAATTTCCTTCTGCCTAGTTTCACTCACCCAGACTTCCAGTCAAGTATCCAGTCAACCTTGACCTACTTGACTCTCCTTCACAATCTCCCACATGAACAATTGCACCTGCAATCTCCATGTCTTGTCTCCATGTATTGTCAAACATTGAAACCCAAACATCATGACTCGAGCTTGAGCCAATTCAAGCTCAGTCAACCAGGTCAACCTTGACCTAGGGAATATTGCACCAACAATCTCCCTTTTTTTGATGTTTGACAATACCACTTGTAAGTTAGGCTAATCCCATAGCCTGAACTTCTTTCATGCCAATATGAGAATGATGGTTTCCTTCATTCTCCTCCTTTTATAGAGGGCAAACTCCCTCTTAGGTAATGAAGGCCTAACTTTAAGCAAATTCCCTCTTAGGTAATGAAGGTCTAACTTAACCACACATTCTCCCCCTATTGGCACACATCAAAAACTCTCCCCCTGAAGAGTTACCCAACGTTGTTGATAACTTCACTCGTTGTTCACAGCACAATAACAAAGGTCTCATACCCTTCATTATTCTAAACGCTCATCCTTGAGCATATACCACTTGGTATATTCACACACGATTCAAATGAAGGTCTCATACCCTTCATTGTCATCAATTTCTCATCCGTGAGCAAACACCACATGAATAATGAAGATATCCACTCTCCATTATAGTCAAATGCCCAACCTTGAGCATTTTCGCTAAAGAAGGTTAACCAACTTCCAAGGTGTATGAAAAATAAATTTTCATATCCTTAAAGAGTAACTCCCCCTAAAGACATGCACGTAACTTTTGTCATTGCACCAAAAATGACTTGGAATCCCTAAACCTTTAGGAAACTCAAATTTAGAAGTTTTGAGGTCCAAAAATTCAATATTGAAACCAAACCTCAATCTAAACTTCTACTTAGTCTCCCTTAACCAATCCGTCCTTGTTTTCATCATGAAAACTCCCCCTAAATGTATACAAATGTGTTTTGATGGGTTAGGAATGGTTACCTAGACTAAAGGTGGTTCAAAATGTCGAAATCGGGCTTTCCCAGCTAAAATAAGCATTCCCAATCGATTGGAGTTGGGTCCCAATCGATTGAACCCTGCTGAATCGATCCACTGATCGATTTAGACTGCGTGGATCGATCGGCTGATCGATCCAGCGAGCTTCTGCTCACGAGAAATACTCCTCTCAATCGATCGCCTGATTGATTGAGGCACTTCAATCGATCGGGTGATCGATTGAAGACTGAAAAACTGAAATTCAATTTCAGTGAATTTCAGAAACCCCTAGAAAATTCTATAAAATTTAAAAAAAATTATGAAAATTCATGTAGACATTCCTTAGGGCATATATTATCAATAGTTTTCTAAGAAAATACTTCATATTTTCCAAGATTGAAACAAACTAGAAAACTTATAAAAACTTTAGTGTTTTCTCCTAGTTTATGTCTAACTTTTCAATGATGAGTACTATCAAAAGATAGTCTTCACCAAGGTTTTCCAAAACATATTTGAAATCATTTTCAAAACCAATTTCCAACCATGTTCTTTGGGCTCAATGCACATGACTTGTACATTAGCTTTCCCAATGATTGGAAAACACATAACTATGTGTTTTGATGAACTTAAAACTCAAGAGAATGCACTAAATCAACATCTTGAGTTTTGTTCATCATCCTAACATCTCACTAGTATTTAATGTGCACTAAAACACATACAAGTCACCTCATAGTTCTTAGTGAGATGTAAACTTTTGGTTTTGCCCTAATCTAGGGATCATGCATATCTACCTAGGCATTTTGAGGTTATGAACATCCACCAAGGATGTGATTTGTTAATAAATGTCATTTGTCCTTAAATTTCAAGGAATTAAAATAATGCATGATATGTTATGGCATACATCAAAAAGAAATAATTTTCAAAAGAAAATTTCCTATAACTATATGATGTATGAATGACATGACATGGTATTTTTGTGTTTTTCATAATAAAACATGAATGCAAGAATAAGTATATGTTATGGCATATTTTGGACAAACAAAGCATGGCAAATTAGTATAAATGAAATACCTAGATTATCTCTCTAAGTATCCTTAACCCTTAGCTAAATTAAAAGTTAACCCTAGATTGCCCAAAATGTCCCAAGAAATGTCAAAACCCAATTTTGACATTTCTTTTGCTTTTCCTAATTTGTGCCAATTTAAATTAAGCAAATTCCTCAAATTTTTGACACAAATTACTCTTTTAAAGAGTAACAAATTGAAATAAGGCTTCGATTTGCCTTTAACTTCCCTAAGAACATACCACAATCACAACTTGGTAGTTCTTATGATTTTTCAAAATGTGCCAAACTAATTGTAAAATTTAAATTTCTTACACTATGGCACATCTCACTCTTTCCAAGAGTAGACCTTTAATCCTCATCATTTTCAAAGGTTAACAATAACCTTGAAAATGCTCTTAGAGTGCCAACTTCATCATGATTGGGTTAACTACCCTTTCAATTTGGGTTGACACTCTCTCACTCATCTAAAGGGTAGAGAAAATTCTCCTAGGAACCCAAAACCTATTGATGCTCCTTGGATGCTCTAGGTATTCACTAGGGTTAACTTCCCTAGATACCTTCCTAGTGACCTTGTTAGGCTTCTTAGAAGCCTTGGTCACATTTTCTAGGTCAACTCTAGGGATTTCTTCCCTTGCGACCTTCTTTGTGACTTTCTTGGACTTCTTAGAAGTCTTAGTCACTTTTGTTGCAAAAATACTCTTAGGAATAACCTTCCTAGTATTTTTGACTTGACCATTTGACCTAGACTCGGTTCCATAACTATATGGAACTCTACGATAAGAAATTACATCATTCTTAGCCTTTTGTTTGTATCCCAAACCTCTATGGCTATTGGATGACTTTTGTTGTCCTAAACCTAGGCTATGCTCATTTTGTCCTTTTTGGATATTTTCAATCCTTTTAGGGTCTTTTCTAATTTATCAAGTCTTGATCTTAAGACTTGATTTTCTCTCCATAATCCCTCAACCTTGGATTTTTCACTAAAACCTTGATTTTTATTTTTCTTAGGTAAATACCTAAAATCCTTAGAATTACTTCCTAGTTGGTTATCTACCTTCTTAGCCCTAGATGTGGTAGTCTTAGCATGGAGAGCCATATATTTTTCTTTAATACTATTATGCTCCCTATTTTTATGGTAAATAGCATTAAAATGATAAAAATTAGAACTATCATGCTTTTTACCATTATTTAAAGGGGTAGGCTCAACAAATGATACCTTTCGTTTTACCTTGGAGACTCCCCCTTGACTCATGCATCCTCCTTGAGCCTTGACCGCTTTCTTCCCCTTGGGACATTGACTCCAATAATGTCCCTTTTGATTGTAAGAGAAGCACACAATGTGCTTCTTGCTCTTCTTTGTTCCGGGGACGGTCTCCTTGGGCTTCACCTTGCCCTTTAGTGTCACTTGGCCCTTCTTCTTGGCCAATTTGGGGTACTTGCTCTTGTAGTGCCCATGTTCCCTATACTCAAAACATATAATATGATTTTTATTTTTAATTGAAACATTTATACCTTCATGTGTAGGGACGGCACTTGATCCTCCATTTGATTTAGCTTGACTTATGGAGGTGGAAGCTTCTTCATCCTCTTCTTCTACATGGAACAAGGAGTATGCCCTCTCCTTGCCCTCTTCATTGCATTCCTTTGAAGATGAAGCTTCTTGGACTTCTTCTTCGGAAGATGAGCATCTCTCACCTTCGGAATTCTCCTCCTCTTGGTCTTGCTCCAACGAGTCACCCTTTTTGGATTCTTCATTGTTTTGTACAGTGGAGGGGATCTCATGAATCTTGGCCAACTTGCTCCATAGCTCTTTGTCATCTTCAAAATCTCCAATTTTCTCCAAGATGTTACTCGGTAATAAATTGACCAAAAGCTTGGTCACTTTGTCATTGGCCTCACATCTTTGGATTTGGTCTTGGCTCCACTTGCTCCTCTTGAGAATTTTGCCCTTTGAATTCTTTGGAGCTTCGAAGCCTTCCATTAGAGCAAACCATTACTCTATCTCCACCATTAAGAAATTCTCGATCCTTGATCTCCAAAGATCGAAGCTCATCATTGTAAATGGTGGAGGCACCCTTGTATCGAAACCGAGTCCATCTCGGAATTCCATCTTGAAGTTGAGCTTCTTGAATGAAGTCTTCGACTTGTAGAATTTACCCCAACTTCTACACCTTCTAGCCTTGTTGCCCCTTCCGACGATGATTCCGGTGAAGAACGGTCTCGCTCTGATACCACTTGTTGGGACCAATTATGTAGCTAGAGGGGGTGAATAGCTCGGCGCGATCTCGTGCTTGTCGTTGCTTGTTTCTTGAGATGATGTGCATTGGAAAATACAAAGAAACACACACACAACGCTAACACAAGGGATTTACTTGGTATCCACCTCAAGAAGAGGTGACTAATCCAAGGATCCATACACTCACGCACCCTCCACTAATAAAAACCCTCCTTTACGGTAACTACCGAAGGCGGAGAAACTTTACAAGCTCTCAGTACAAGAAGAAGGAAAGGGAAAATAAAATACAAGCAAAAGCTTACAAGTTTGCACACGAAACCCTAACCCTAACTTCTTCCTCGCCTCTTGACTTGGATGTGCAACAGCACAAGCCTCCAAGAACCTTCAAGAACTGGCGATCTGAACCTGAGAGAGATGTTGTGGAGATGCGGTGAAGATCAGAAATGGAAGCTGTGAAATCTACCGAGAGAAGCGCTCGCCAATAGCTATATCCTGCGCCAACGGTCAAATTCCGATCGATTAGATTGCTCCCAATCGATCGGGGAGGCTTTGGATCTATCCGTCAATCGATCCAGAGCCCCTCTGTGCTCTCGGGAAGTGTCTGGATCGATCGGCTGATCGATCCAAGGCTTATCGTGCGAAATCACACCTCCCAATCGATCGCCCGATCGATTGGAGGCTCCCAATCGATCGGCTGATTGATTGGGAGGCTTTCTGTTTGCGCGACACTTCTCCTCAATCGATCCACTGATCGATTGTGAGGAGGCTTGTCACGGGGACTCTCCCAATCGATCGACCGATCGATTGAGCATGAGCTAATCGATCAGCTGATCGATCCAGCCCTTGTTTTTGCCCAAAAACAAGTCCAAAGTCCCCTAAACCAACATCCGGTCAACCATGACCTGTTGGTACATCATGCCTAGCATCCGGTCACCCTTGACCTGCTAGAACTCCCTCACCAAGTGTCCGGTCAATCCCTTTGACCCACTTAGACTTTTCTCCTCGTGCCAACTGTCTGGTCATCCTTGACCCACTTGGACTTATCTCCACCATGTGTCCGATCAACCTTGATCCATCTGGATTTCCCGTGCCAAGTATCCGGTCAATCCCTTTAACCTACTTGGGCTTCCCAACACCAGATGTCTGATCAAACTTGATCCATCTGGATTTCCTGTGCCTGGCTTCACTCACCAGGACTTTCCTTCTGCCTAGCTTCACTCACTAGGACTTCTCATTTGTCTGGCTTCACTCACTAGGACTTTCCATACTGCCTAGCTTCACTCACTAGATCTTTCACCTGGCTTCACTCACCAGGATTTTCCAGCTGCCCGGATTCACTCACCGGGACTTTCACCTGATCAAACTTAATCCATCTGGATTTCCTGTGCCTGGCTTCACTCACCAGGACTTTCCTTTTGCCTAGTTTCACTCTCCAAGACTTTCCAGTCAAGTATCCAGTCAACCTTGACCTACTTGACTCTCCTTCACAATCTCCCACATGAACAATTACACCTGCAATCTCCATGTCTTGTCTCTATGTATTGTCAAACATCGAAACCCAAACATCAAGACTCGAGCTTGAGCCAATTCAAGCTCAGTCAACCAGGTCAACCTTGACCTAGGGAATATTGCACCAACAGTGTGTCCCTTCCAGAGGCGCAGATGAGGAACACAAACCCAAACTTCTCCTGGTAACGGATATTCCAGTTCACCAATTCCTACAGTTTGACGAAAGAAAAAGAATTCAAATCTCAAATTAAAAGAATGATCTCTAAAATAAAGAGGGGAACATGATCAGATCCACCTGCAACGTGGTATCATTGGCAGTAGCCATTACAGCAGATTGTTCTTCCTTGGACCACCTAATCTGTGCAACAATAAAAAGTTAAAAGGATTCCAAAATATAAAAAGGAATGAGAGGGATTGGAAGAATAGTGACTGCGAAACAGAGGGAGAGATGGATCCGATCGGCGGGTGAGCCGCGAAGGCCTCGAGCCATCCGACGACGTCAATCTGAAGAATTAGAAGGTGAGGAAAGGGGTCGGCGAGGGTGATCGAGAGTAGAGAAGAGGGGGACAAAGGTGTGACCTTGTTGAACCAGATCCCGCAGGCGAACTGGATTGCGTGGCGGAGGTCGGAAAACAGCGAGGTGGAGGCGAGCTCCTTGGTGAAACGCTTGCTACCGCAGCACCGTAGCACATCCTCCTTCGTCCACGAAAAAGGCGCCATCTTTCGTAGATCTTTGAAGGGGAAGAGGGAGATGAGGCGAGGAGGAAAGTGGTGGTGGCATCACGATGGTATACGGTGGATGGCGCGATATAGGTTTAGGTTTGGAGGGAAGAGTGAAGTGTTGTAAATTTTGGCTAAGTATTGGTGGAAAAATTAAATTATTTTATTTTGGTTCATTAACACTACTTTAACAATGGTTTTTTCATATATGATTTCGTAGATAGAACAAGGAAGCTATCATAGACACCGGGTTTTAAAAATCGCTATTAAAATCGATGTCTATTAACGAAAAAAAGGCGCTCAAAGACATTGGCTAAAAAAACCGATGTCTATGAGCGAAAATCTGCGCTCATAGACATCGATTTTTGGAAAAATCAGTGTAAAATACTCAAAGACATTGGAATTTACTTAAAACAGTTGTTGTTCCACCGATGTCTATAAGGGTTTTTCTTGTAGTGTCAATGTTGCAATATGACATATTGAAATATTGTAACATCTTAGTGATATAAACTTCTTGAGACAAACCCAAAAGTTTTTTTGATCGATCTCTAACGAATTCTCTCCTAAGATGTACTCAGCTTCTCCCAAATCTATTATGTCAAATTATGGTGAAAGCCATGATTTGACTTCTATCACACACTTTATATCACTTTCAGCTATTACATATAATCAACATATAATGATAAAATAATAAACTTTTCTTTTTTCCTTTCTTAAGTAAACACAATGATTCTTATTAATCAATTCAAAATCATAAGATAAAATGACTTCATTAAATTTTATGTTCTATTGTCTTGATTCCTGCTTTAGCCCATATATAGACTTCTTAAGTCTACATATTCTATTTTCTTAGCCTTTAGCAATGTAACCTTCTAGCTGTGCCATATAGATTTCTTCGTCAAGATTACCATTAAGGAAAGTCATTTTTCCTTCTATCTGATTTAATTGCATGTTAAATTGTGCTATTGTAGCTAAGATGACACGTATTGACACAAACTTCACAACTGGAGAGAATGTCTCTTTAAAATCAACACCCTCCATCTGTATATCATTTTACAACTAAACAAGTTTTGTATCAATTAATCGATCCATATGCTTTTCTCTTTATTTTGAAAATCTACTTATTCCCAAAAGCCCTTCGGCTCCGAGGAAGATCGACTAAATCCTAAACTTGATTCTTTCTCATTGACTCTATCTCCTCATCCATTGCAATTTTTTATTTTTCTTTTACTGAGCTTTTCAAAGCTTCCTCAGCTGTTCGAGGTTCCTCATCGTCGACTAGGAGAATCATTAATGCCTCATTCTCAATGTCAAACTTTCTACGAGGAATAATCTGACGACTACTTCTTTGTTGGTTAGATTATTGAGAAACTGACTCATTCAATAGCAAATTACTCCCACTAGGTTGACTAAATTTAGACATCTTCTGATTTGTTGATAAAGGAACATTATCCTCCTCCACTATTGCATATATAGGAATTGTCTTATCAACTTCACCTCGTGTTAGAAACTCAGTTTTGAGAAAAGTAGCATCTCTTGACTCTATTTCAGAGATGGTCACAGCTTGTCGCTCACCAATGTTAAATTTTATCATTAACATCAGCATTACTAGTAAGAGCAATGTTTAAAAAATAATCATCATTATTATTTGGTTCTACATCAAGAATCATAAGATCATTTGTTACATAACTATGCCCAATTAATACAAAGTTAATGCGAAGTTTCACACAACGACTATAAAAGTTCATACAATAACCTAAATCAAGAAAACAAGTAACAGAAACTAGATTCCGTCTAATCTCAGGAGCATACAGGACATCATGTAGAAACAAGGTTCGTCCACCACATAGGTTCAGGTTGCAAGTGGCAATTCCTTTGACTTCAATTCTTACATTATTACCTACATATATCTATTTGTTGCTAGCTGGTACCCGATGGTACTCCACATATGTAGCTCGATTACAAGCTATATGGTTCGTTGCTCCTGAATCTATAATCGACAAAGGATAAGAATCAGCTAACGATACTGTACTTGCAATATAATACTCATGGAAAGAAATTAAAGATAGATCTACCTTTTTTAGGCTCAGTACAATCCCAAGCAAAATATCCCTTCTTGCCACAGTTATAGCAAGTTAACTTGCTCTTAGGTTTTTGTCCATATTTCTTTCCTTTCTTCTTGATTTGCTTTTTTGCAGCAACAACACTAGCCTCCTTTCCTTTTTTCCTTTCCTTTCTTAAATCATCTTTTCTTATTCTTGAAACCCGAATCTTCAGCTACAAAAACTTGACCAAAAATCCTTATGGATTCAATTCTCTCCGCCTCAAGTTCTACATGATGTGAGACATCAATGAAAGTCTTGATACTCTCACTGTGGGTAAGGTTCTATTTCATCATTTCCTAAGAATCAAGAAGGGAAAGGATTACTGCTTGAACCTGTTGTTATCGGTCAACTCATGACCAGTAGTCTTCATCTTTCGTATCATATTACCCATTTCCCTTAGATATTGGGTCATCATAACATTTGAGCACTTTTTATAGTTATCAAACTTAATTGTTAGGTAACGAAACTTACTCAGACTTACTCCACTTTACTTCTCTCTAAGGGCTGCCTAGATAGCATGAGCTGATGGTAATGGCTCATACTCGAATACCAGATCATCAACCATTGAACTAATCAATATTCCCTTAGCAGTGGTGTCCTTCCTTTTCTATGCCTTATAAGCATCAAGGTCACGTCTGTGCTGTATTGTAGAACCATAAGCCGGTTCTTCCATTAACTAATTTATAGTCTCTATCACTTCTTGTTCATCAAGAATGTATTGTATCTTGATATGTCAGATTTTGTAATTATCCCCATACAATATCTCTCCTTTATTAAGTTCAACTATGATGTTCTTAGTTGTCATAATCTACAATAAATAAATATATCATTTATTATTTCAGTGTAATTCATATGCATGTAATTAATTATTGACTCAGTGTAAATTAGAATTAGTTTACAAAATCAAGTGATAATTATATTTCTACTCATCATTGTATGTGTCAATCTAATCAACATTGATCAATTATATTGCACATATCCTATCAAATGAACTAATCATAAAATATGAACTAATCATTAGCAAGTTAGTTAAAACATAAATGTTTTTATTTTTCATAAAATATATCACTATTTATACAAAAAAATAGGTTCCACTGTATTATTTTCAGAAAAACAAAATGAGTTCGTACAGAACATTAATAACATAGATAAGCTAGCACCACTCTCACTAGAAAATATACTAGTGCAATGGGCAATACTATCTCGTTCATGCTGAACTTGACGATGGCAAGATCAGCCTCAAAATCATTCTTCAGATCCATATTTAGATTCATTTCTTGATCTTCTATACACTCTTCTGGATCCTCCTCTGATTCTTCAGGATCCATCTCTAGATCCTCTTCAAATTCTTTGAGATCCATTTCTGGATCCTCTTCAAATTCTTCAAGGTTCATTTATGGATCCTCCGATTTTATAGGATCCATTTCTTCGGGATCTGGGTCATCTTCAGATTCTTTAGGATCTCATTCCAATGTAACTCCCTGCACATCTCTAAATATGAGATGCGTCATTCAGAATGATCTTATAACTGGTGTGTTATATCACTGAGATGTTCTGGCAATAACTGAACAAGAGCCTATCTTCTATCTTTGTCCCGGACTAGATACTATCCTCGCTCGAGTTTCCAGAATATCTGATTGAGTCGATCAATAAGCCATCTAACTTTGTGATGTGGGTCATATTATAGCTCCTTGATTTCCTCCCAAAGCTTATGTTGTCATTCATAGTGACTAGTCATCGTGTATATTGTTAACGGTATTTGGAATTGAAAATAATGATATCAGTAGAAAATCGACAAACTAGTAACAAAACCGGTCAAATTCAATTCTCACATATGCTTAGAAAAAATATATACAAAATACATAAGCAAATAAAAAAATAAGGGGAGTATCCAGTTGACTGACACATTAGATCTGTTGATCAACTCCTGTGTTCAGTCTATTTTCTAATCAAAACAAATCTAATTAAACAGAAATGTCTTATCTATGTTTGTTGTGGTTTATATCTAATCTATTTCATCAAATCTTTATCTATTAGGTAATTTGACTCATTTGATCAAATCTCGCATATTAGAATGAATCTGGTCTGATTTGATTAATCCAATCCATGTAATTAAACTACCTAATTAATTCAATAATAAATTGATCTGATTAAACTAACCAATGGTTTGAACTAGATTTAGGTATTATTGAATCAAATTGGTATAATTAAACTAACCAATGGGTTGAACCAAATTAGGATCTTTATAGACCAATCTAATTTGATATGAGCTATTTCAAATAAACTAAACCGATTCGGATGGGACTATTAAATAGTCAGGTAAATCCAAACATAATTAATTAAAAATTCTAATTTTTCATTTAATTTTATTAAAAAAGTATTTAAAATTTTCGTTTTGCATGCTTGGAGAAAAAAACAAAGCAACAGACATTTTATTTTTTTTCATGCTTCGGTTTTTTTTTCACGTGCACACACTAAAAAAAATACGGTTTTGGGACAAATTTCAAAAAAAAATTCATTGCAAAAATTTTTGGAACTAATTCTGGGACGAAAAAATTTTTATCCCAAAATTCTCGTTGCTAACTTGGCGACGAATTTAGGATCGAAATTGACGACGAATAATATTTTTATCGCCAAATTCATCGCAAAGTTTGCAACAAAAATAATATTAGTTGCAAATTACTGCAAAATTAGGGACAAATTTGACAACGAAATTGGAAACAAATTATAATTTTGTCACAAATTCATTGCAAATTTTGTAACAAAAATAAAATTCGTCACAAAATTATCATAGACAACTATGCAACAAAAACAACTCTTGGGACGAATAATATTTTTGTTGCAAAATTTGCAACAAATTTGGCTATAAAAATAACAATATAAAAAAATGTGATAGCTAATTTTTTTTGTCCCAAATTTGCAACAATTTGGCAACAAAAATAATAATAATAAAAATTATGATTTGCAACAAATTAAATTTCATCCCAAATTGTCTCAGATTCTGGGACGCAAAATAATTACGATAATTTGACGACAAATTATTTTTGTCACCAAATTCAACCCTAAATCCCCAAAATTCCAACAGAACCAATTTATTTTTATAATTTCTAATTTAATATATATAAACTTATGCACAACAAAACTAAATACCACATCATAAATATTCAAGACATCCTGATTAACATTATCACATCCTATTTAACATATATACACATCTATTAATATTTGAAATCAATTTTACAATAATACAATTCCAAAGTTCTCAAAAAGTTCTACAAGAACTTTCTTCTTACTCCAAGAACTTATACAAGTCCAATACTCCAAAAAAAGTAATACAAGTACAACACCTCCTAAAAGTTATATAAGTTTTTCAAAATAAACAAACCATACATCAACTCATCTTCTTTTTCCACAAACTATCTTCCTCATCAAATCATCTTTTCCTGCATAAAAACAAACAAACAAACTAGATCAATAAAGGACACTTGAATGTTGTCTCATCTAGTATATTTTTTGTGGATATAGAACTAATAATTCCATTGTCAATTGTTAATGCGGATCTAATATATCTTTTTACCTTAAAGTACAAAAAAAATTGTATTTGATTAAAGAAAAAAAATATTTTGGAGATCTATGATGCACTCCAATAAGGAAGTGGCATGTTTTTTTGAAGCAACTATGTAAGCAGTTAATGAAAACAAATAATATGACCATTTTCAAGTATCCATAAAGGACACTTGAATGTTGCCTCATCTAGTATATAGGAAGGGGTGGTAATGATGCTCATATGCTCAAAAGGATGCATAGATGTAGAATCCGTTACCTTTTACATAATTTCCAAGACTCCACTAAACACACTTCAATACTGCCTCTTCTTGTGTTCAGGAAGGGTGATAATAATGCTTGTATGCTCAAAAGGATGCATAGATGTAGTGCATGCTCAAATATCTATTCAGCTTGTAGTTCTCACAACACAACTTGTGTTTTATTAATTTCACTACTAGTTTTCACATCTGTGTTGTAGTGTGGTGATGGTTATATATTAGGGATTAAGATTCAAGATAGCCATGCAATTTACAGTACAATTATTATCTTGGTGGGTCTTCCATGTATATGTTTAATATCATTAATTATTCTCATACAGATTTATGGTTCTTGGCATTGAATAGCAAATCACCAAAATGTTGATAATAGTAGACTTATTTCAATTCTGAAGACCTTAATATTTCATGCCTTCTTATGTATGCACATTGAAAATCCTTTCTTAAATTTTTGTAACTAAAAAAAGTTGACACAGGTATCAAGGGGTTTGTCTGTTGGATGCAATAGATTCATTGTAGACACCTTTGAGGGATGTGTCAAAGTCTCTTATTCTTCCTATATGTGATGTTGTCAAGACCTCTATGGGGAAGGTTGTAGCTTGTGGAAAATTGGAGATTGGGGCTATCCGTAATGGTTCAAAGGTAAAATTTGGACACTGCTTACCATTGATTGCAAAATCTACTTTGGTCTACTTAATACAGACACATATTATTAGTTTCCATGTAGGTTAACCATCAGAATGCCTAATTGATGTTGCCATGCACACACATATTATTAGCTTAAACCCTATAACCGTTTTTCTACTAAAGTTGTTTAACACTAAATATGTCTCTAATAAGTAGAAAGTTAATTGAATTCAAATTTAATAAGTTGGAAAAATCTAACAAGCATCTTAGTAACTAACGTAGATATACCTTAAACAGGTGACGAAAAAAGAGTATCTCCAAACACACTAAGCTCACAGGAAAATGTAAGCTCACAGGAAAATGAGACCTGCACAAAAAAAACCTTACGAACTCAACAATCAAATATAAGGGTAACAATAATTTATAACTATTTGTAATCCAATTGAAATATCTAACAAACATCATCAACATAAAGAAAACTATATTAAATATGAAGCAATTTAAAATTACCGATAACCGATCTATTCTAAATTGAATGCAATGCTTTGCAGGTTCGAGGTCCATCATGTGCGCATAAGTTTTTAGATTATTTATCAGAGATAAAATAAGATGCAAGAATCAACAATGTTATGGTTTTGGATGGCGGCTTTAATGGCTGGCATGCTTCTGGCAACCCGGTTTGCCAATGCACTACTAATCCTTTCACAGGTAATTGTTCTTAAGATGTAGGAATAATCCTGTTTGCCAATGCATTACTAACCCTGCACCAGAAGCCCTCCTCACGACGCTCACCAGCAGCCCTCCTCACGACGCCCAGCTTGACACAAGTAAATTCAGACACAAACTAAAACTCATTCGATGTCACAACTACAAAAAGCACAGGGCACATCTCAACACCAAACACAGACGAAAAAAAACAAGGGAGAAATGTAAATATATCCCAGAAGCACTACGAACTCAAGCACATGCGTCGGATCAAGAGAGTGATCCACTACCAGGGGCCAGACGCAGCCACCAGGGGCCGGACGCGGCCACGCCAGGACACCAGGGGCGGACGGGACAAGCAGGAGTCGGCCGAGGGCACCCACGACCGGCCGCCGTTGAGGAGGAGAAAAGAGAGAGGAGAGGGGGAGCTTACGCTTCGTTGCCTTCGCTGCCGTCTCCTTCACCGTCGCCGCCCTAGGGAGGGGAGATCGAAGAGAAGAAGAATACGAGATTGAGGAAGCTGTAAGGGGAGAGTGAATTAGTTATCGGATAGCTGGGGATATTAGGGATAAGTCCCAAATTTTTTTGGACAAAAAGAGAGTTCATCTCAAATTTTGGGACGAAAGATATTTTGGTCCCAAATTTTGAGATGAAAATAACATTTGTCCCAAAGAGAAAAATAAAAAAATAAAAAAAAATTAATTAATATATTAAAAATAGATCTATAAAGTTTGGAATTACAAAAATCACTATAATTAATATATTAGGTTAAAATTATGGATAAGAATATTTTTATGACTAGGAGAAAAATACAAATAAATAGAAACTTGTTTTATAAAATTCTGACATCTCTAGATTCATATTTAGGAGTTTGGAGTCTTTTTTAAAAATTTTTAATTCTGGGGTGAATCCTGAATTCGTCCCAGATTCAAATAAAATAAAAAAAATTAAAAAATTAGAAGGTCTAAATATGGGAGTAGAGATATCGGAATATCATAAAATAAGTTTCTATGGGTTCATAGTATTCTTATGATCATGAAAACGACATCATTCATAATTTTGACCCAATAAATTGAGTGTAGCAATTTTTTTAACACAAATTAGGTCATATACAAATAAAAAATTACTACACAAATTGTTCTTCTGATCATGAAAATGACCCATCTATAATTTTGACCTAGTAAATTGAGTGTGATAATTTTTTTAATACATATTAGGTCATACACAAATAAAAAAATACACAATTTATTATGTCAAATTATGGATGAGGACATTTTTATGACCAGGAAAACAATATGAACCCATAATAACTTATTTTATAAAATTTTGATATCTCTAACTTCATATTTAGGCATTCCTATTTTTTAATTTTTTTTAAAAAAAATTCTAATCTAGAACAAATCCAGGATTCGTCCCAAAATCTGGGACGAATCCTGGATTCGTCCCAGATTCAAAAAAAATAAAATAATTTTAAAAAATAGAATACATAAATATGGACCTAGAGATATCAGAATTTCATGAAATAAGTTCCTATGAGTTCATATTGTTCTCCTGGTCATAAAAATGACCTCGTCCATAATTTGACATAATAAATTAAGTGTGTACTTTTTTATTTGTATATGACCTAATATGTGTTTAAAAAAATTACCACACTCAATTTACTAGGTCAAACTTATAGATGGAGTCATTTTCATGATCAGGAGAACAATACGAACACATAGAAACTTGTTTCATAAAATTTCGATATTTCTATGTCCATATTTAGGCCTTCTAATTTTTTTATTTTTTTTATTTTATTTGAATCTAGGACGAATCCTGGATCCGTCCTAGATTTTGGGACGAATCCATGATTCATCCTAGATTTTGCGACGAATCCAGATTCGTCCCAGCTTTTGGACGAATCCATATTTGTCCCAAATTTTGCAATGAATCCAGATTTATCCTAGATTTTGCGTCAAATCCAGGATTCATCCTAGATTTTGGGACGAATCTAGGATTCATCCCAAATTCAAAAAAAAACCTAAATATGGACTTAGAGATATCGAATTTTCATGAAACAAATTTCTATGGAGTTGTATTATTCTCTTGATCATGAAAATGACTTCATCCATAATTTTGAACTAATAAATTGAGTGTGGTAATTTTTTATTTGTATAAGACCTAATTTGTGTTAAAAAATTACCACTCTCAATTGATTTGGTCAAAATTATGGATGAGATCGATTTTATGATCAGCAAAACAATACAAACTATAGAAACTTGTTTCATGAAATTCTGATATCTCTAACACAATATTTAAGGATTTGGATATACATTATGAGTTGAGCGAAACTCTAAGTGATTGTTCGTGAAACCTAGAGATACATTATACGTTTAACAAAAATTAGAATGCCTAAATATGAAGGTAGAGATATCAGAATTTTATGAAACAAGTTCTTATAGGTTGCTGTTATCCTGATCATAAAAACGACCTTATCCATAATTTTGACATAATAAACTGATTATGGTAATTTTGTATGTGTATATGATCTAATTTGTGTTAAAAAATTACCATACTCAATTTATTGGGTCAAAATTATAGATAAGGGCATTTCATTATCCAGAGAACAATACGAACTCATAGAAACTTGTTTCATGAAATTCTGATATCTCTAGGTCTATATTTAAGTCTTCTAATTATTTTTAAAAAAATTATTTTATTTGCATCTGGGATAAAATTTTTTGAAATAAGTTCCTATAGGCTCGTATTGTTCTTTTGATCATAAAAATGACCTTATCCATAATTTTGATATAATAAATTAAGTGTGGTAATTCTTTATTTGTATATGATCTATTTTGTGTTAAAAAAAATACCATACTCAATTTATTAGGTCAAAATTATAAATGAGATCATTTTCATTATTAGGAGAATAATATGAACCCATATAAACTTGTTTCATGAAATTTTGATATTTCTAGATCCATATTTAGACCTTATATTTTTTTTAAAAAAAAATTACAATCTGGGACGAATCCTAGATTCGTCCTAGAATCTGGAACGAATACTGAATTTGTCGCAGAATTTGGGATAAATCCTGGTTTCGCACCAGAATTTGGGACAAATTTAGTGACAAAAATATATTTTGTTGGTAATTTACGCCAAAGTTATTGCGATTTGGCGACGAAAAATATTCGTCCCAGATTTTTGTCCCTAAATCATTATTTTTTTTTGTAGCGACAGTGATTCTCAATTTTTTTTCTTCGCACGAGAAAATGACTTGAAAGATTCGTCATTTTAATCCATTACACATATTATTCAATATATTAAAATCTATTTTAATCGATTAAAACTTATTTTTGTTTTTTTAATTAATTAATTTTATCGATTAAAATTTTATTTTATTCAATCAATTTAAAAAATGGCGAAACTACTTTTTCATTAAAAATATTACAGTATTTTCTCTCCATCAAAATTTAAAAAAATGACGAAACTACTTTGTCATCAAAAATATTATAATATTTTCTCTCCATCACGATGAATGCGTTGGCTACCAATCGTCGGCCTTTCAACACAGTAGAGGGCGTTCACCGACCACGGACACTGGTCACCAGCCCCTCACTGACGCTTGCATCAATTCCGATGACGGAGAGAAAATGACTCGGTCACTTTTTCCCTACACAACTATGCGGTAAATGTCGCGATGCGATCTCCGATCGCTGGAGGAATTTCTCCTCTCCTAACTCCTAAGCAACGGCTCTGATACCATTGTTGCTCGTAATAACATACTTCGTACGAAACGAAATGAACTTACAGTGCTTTGGTGGAAAAACTCAAAGAAGACACTAGATACACTCTGCTGCTGTCGCGACGACGATCACCACAAAGGAGAAGCAATTGTCCCAGAGAAGTGTCGGTTGCTACTCTGAATATCGTACTGGTTCCCCTGTACAAAAATTTTATACAAGTCCTGAACCATTCCTAACAACCTATTGTGTTCTTTAGAAATTAAATTTGAAATCGTAAACAGAACTTAACATTATTGATTCCAAATTCAATTTATCTATTCTTAGAGGTTTAGACTTGGATCGCAAACGATGCTTAACATTATTAATCCAAATCCACCTATGTTACAAATTTAATTAAATATTTATTTCAGAGATCGACTTCGAGGTTAAACATGGCGAGGCACTAGGTCTCCTTGGTTATGGGAGCATCCACCACTTCCTAGACAAAGTCTTTCAACGAAATTCAATATTTAATCTCCTTATAGTAACCCTAGGTTTAACCAATAAGAACAATCGAATCACAAGATCGAAAAAACAAAAGAAACACAAATTCGAATCATAAATCCGAAACCTAGAAACGTTAGCCTCTTGTGTTTGGTATTTCAAGATCTAAACAAAAAGATGAACTAGTTATGATGCGGAAACTAGGGGTGTAATCGAGCCGAACCGAGCCGAACTCTTGGATGTTTGAGTTTGACTCGTTTATAATTGAGCCGAGCTCGAGCTTTATTTAACGAATATATTCATGGCTCACGAGCTTATTCGAGCTTTTATCAAGCCTAAACGAGCTTAATAAATATAAATTATAAATTTAAATATTTATTAAAAATTAAATTATATATTTTTAGAAAATTATAATATTCTTGTTAAAATTTATAATTTTATTCTAATAAATAAATTTAATATATTTGTCTATGTTTTTCATAATTAGAGTGTAAAATCTATAAATTCAATATCAAAACTATTATTTTTTTTATTTAAAAGTTGATTTATGAGCTTAACGAACATGTTCATGAGCTAACGAGCCGAATATTGTGAAGCTTGAGCTTGGTTTATTTATCTTAACGAGCCTCATTAAACGAACTCAAACAAGCTTTTATCGAATCGAGCTTCGAATAGCTCACGAGCGGCTTGGCTCATTTACACCCCTAGTGGAAACTAATAACTAGTTATACCTTTTGTAGCTTATAGACCTCATGATCTTCTATCGTATTCCTTTTCTTATCTCAAACGTCGTGTGGGCGACGATCTACCGAGACGAGAATCCACCCAAGCTTCCTTCTTCTCCAAGCAAGTTTCAGCCACCACCAATCTTCAAGAGATGAAGAACTTTCGGTCACCAACCAAGCTCCAAGGGATGCTAAGAAACAAAGCTTCCTATCTCTCCTTCTTCCTCTAACAAGATCCGGCTACCACCAAGCTCCTTGAGATGAAGATGCCGCCGGCCACACAAGGAAGAAGAATAGGAGAGGAAGAGGAAGAGAGGGTCGGCGACCACCAAGGAAAAGAGGAATAATAGAAGATATATTGTTGTAAGGTGAAACACCTCTACCCTCTCTTTTATATTCCTTGGTCTTGGCAAATAAGGAAAGTTTTAATTAAAATTTTCTTTTCTTGTTTCTATTTGTCGGCCACCTCAAATCCTCCAAACAAGAAAAGTTTTAAACACAAAATTAAAATTTCCTAATTTGTTTCCGGAAATTTTGTAAAATAAAATTTCTCTTTAAAAATTTCCTTCATGGTTGGTTATAAAAGGAAATTTTATAAATTAAAATCTCTCTATTAAAACATGTGGATGATTACAATAAGGAAAATTTTCTCCAAAATTAAAATCTTCCTTTCAATCTACATATAAGGAAAGATATCAAACCTTTCTCTTAATCTTTTGTAGAAACTATAAAAGGAAAGATTTAATTTTAAAACTCTCTTTTAAATCATGGCTTCCACATAAGAAAAGATTTTAAAAAATGAAATCCTTTTAATTTTATTGTGGTCGGCCACCTAAGCTTGGGTTCAAGCTTGGCTTGGCCGGCCACCTTGGGATGGGTAAGAAGGTGGGTTTGAGTGGGTATAAAACTTTATAACTAAGAGGCTATGATAGGGACCGAGAGGAGGAATTGGTTTTGGTCTCCCGATAAACTTGAGCTTCCCGTGTTCGCCCCGAACACCCAACTCGAGTTCATCAATAATAACTCATACCACTAAAGAGTTATTATTGAACTACCTCATCAATCCCATATTACTATATGGGCTCCTTCTTATCATGAGTGTGTTAATCTCCCTGTGTTTAAGATATAGAATGTCCACTAATTAAATGAGTTACTGACAACTCAATTAATATCTAGCTCCAAGAGTAGTACCACTCAACCTTATCATCATGTCGGACTAAGTCTACCTGCAGGGTTTACATGACAATCCTTATGAGCTCCTCTTGGGGACATCATCAACCTAGATTCCTAGGACACAATTTCCTTCTATAATCAACAACACACACTATAAATAATATTATTTCCCAACTTATCGGGCCTATTGATTTATCGAACTAAATGGCACCCTTTGATAAATTAAAAAAGTAAATACTAAATATATGCGCTTGTTATTATATCAGGATTAAGAGCACACACTTCCATAATAACAAAGGTCTTGTTCTTTTATGAAGTTAGTATAAAAATAAACTACCTTAAATGAGCCTGCTCAATACACTCAGAGTGTACTAGTGTAATTTTATAGTCAAGATAAACCAATACCAAATTACACTACGACTATTCCAATGGTTTATTCCTATCCATCTTAGTCGTGAGCTACTGTTTATAATTTATAAGGAATTGATAACATGATCTTCTGTGTGTGACACCACACACCATATTATTTACAATATAAATTAATTGAACTACACTTAGCATATAAATGTAGACATTTGACCAATTGATTCTTTATTTCAAAATAAATGTTTACAAAAACCTAGGCTTTTAGTATACACTCTAACAAGAAAATCACCATGTAGTAGTAACCTTCACCTCTTTCCATAAACCAAAACCCACTCGCCAAACATTCTTCTCTTTGATCACCTTCGATCTCAAGCCTTGTCGGATTGCTCTTGGACGCATAGTTATATAGGAAGAAAGCATCGATTTGTAATCGATGCTTTGATGGCCTTCATTGAAATAAACGTTGAGGGATTAAATGGGGGGAGGTGAACAAATCACCCCTTCACTTCTTAAACGCTGGCAACGTCTAACAATATGTACCCTGGGAGGTGTATAGTCACCGTTCGAGGAATCTTTCATTACCTGTGTGCAGCCTTTGTGTAATTGACGCTGTTAATGAGGTAGTTGAAAGAATATGCTGTTATAATGTGTCGGCTAATAGAAAATGTAGAGTCACCTTCGAGGAAGGTTTTATTGAATACCCATATAATAACAAAAGAATATTTACTGACAAATGGTTGTTATTCTCTGACAAGTTTTTGCAATTCTCTGATAATGTGATCCCCTGAGTATATCCCAGCTAGTCATTTAGCCGACCGAATGCATATTATAGTGGCAAATTGATATATATGGATGAACCACTGAGCTCTGTAAGGATGTTTGACCCCTTAGGACTACCCTAATATATGTCGTGCAATACTAGAGATCTGATTATGAAGCAAAGGAGAACCAAGTCCCCTAAATTTGGGTGGTTCTATGACGACTGACCATTTTCATGGATACATGTGATAAAAATGTAATAAGCAAAAGAGAAAAAAGAAATAATTGCTTTATCATTAATATTATCTAACAAACTTATTTATAAAGATAGTCAAATAATATATGTAAAAGTATTATAGTATATATGGTTACATATTGTGATACCTATAGTAATAATAAATATAGAAATAATGATAAATACGGCTGCGATTGCAATCCAAACATAGTAAGCCATCAATAATTGAAATCAATTTCTAATTTTATTCAGAACATGATAACTCTTCTGATTATTATTCTGGACACGTTGAGTTTGGTTGTCAATTTAAGAAATTGTTGCCGGGATAACGACTTGGTGAAGGTGTCAACAACTTGATCCTCTGTAGAGATGTATGAGACTGACAGTTGTTTATCTGCTATATGTTCCCTTACAAAGTCAAAATCTATCTCCACATGTTTAGTACGAGCATGAAAAACTGGATTTACAGTAATATATGTTGCTTCAATGTTATCACACTATATCTTAGGTATAACATCAGTAAAAAGATATAATTCTGAGACAAGGGATTGAAGTCAAATGATTTCAGACATTACATTAACAATAGCTTTATATTCAGCTTCAGTATTGATCGAGATATAGTAGGTTGCTTATTAGAATGTCATGAGATAAGATTTCGTTCAAGAAATATTATATATCCTCTAGTAGAATGTCTGTCTTCAAGAGAGCCAGCCCAATCTGTGTCACAAAATGCATTCAACTCCCGTGAGGAACATCAATATAAAAAGAGATCGCGAAGGATCCTCTTAACTCTTTCACAATGTTGTTCAGTGGGAGAGTGCATATATTGACAAGCATGATTGACAGTAAAAGATATATCTGGACGTGTGATAGTGACATATTATAAGGATCCAACAATACTCCAATATATTTGAGGATCGACCAAAGCAAGAGATGATGAGGGTGAAGAAAAGTTGCCTACAACAATCGGTGTTGAGATAGGACATGCACCATCCATCTTGGCCTATTGAAGAATTCCAGTAATGTATTTGCTTTGTGAAAGGAGATAACCATCAGGATTTAAGAAAAATTCAATACCAAGAAAGAAACGGGCTATATACCGAGATCTCTAATAGGAAATTTATGATTAAGAAGATGAAGTAGAGAAGTGATGCTTTCTTGATCATTACCGGTTAGAAAAATATTATCCACATAAATAAGGAAAAAAAACATAGAGTTGGCATTCTACTTATAAAATAAAGAGGAGTCAGTTTTTGAGCCAGAGAACCCTTGAGTGTGTAGCCAAGTAAAGAGACGATGAAACCATGCACAAGGGGCTTTTATAATGATTTCTTCAACTGGCAACCATGTGTTTGAATGTTGCAGATGAATAAACCCAGGAGGCTGCTCCATATACACGGTTTACTCAAGATCAACATGAAGAAGGGCATTAGAAATATCTAATTGGGGTATTGGCCAGTTAGAGATAACAACTATATATATTAATAATCTGATGGTTGTAATATTAATATCCAGACTAAATGTATCATTAAAGTTAATTCCTGACTGTTGTTTGAAACCTTTTGCCACAAAACCAACTTTATATCGTTTAAGAGAGTCATCAGCATGATACTTGAGATGGGAGACCCATTTGGAACCCACAATATTCACGGAGGCAGTATGAGGAACTAAGAACCAAGTCTCATTACGAAAGAGAGCATCAAATTATATAGTCATCGCAACACACCAATTTGGATCCTTAATAGCCTGTGTAAAACATGTTGGTTCAATGGATTTTGAGGAGATCACTAGAGCTCATGGAATGGTATATCGAGTGGCTTCTGGCGGACATCGTGTTATCCTTGTCATCATTAACTTGTTCTTGAATAATGGGGAGCTAAGTCTCGAGAGGCCCAGTCAGTACTTTCAACTGATCGTCCTGACGTTTGGAGACTTGTCCCTATAGTGATAATCTGAGCTCTGGAAATCCGGTGGGGTTCCTTCAGAGAGTTGCCTTTCATATTTATTATGCGGAGATAAAGATACTGAGCCCTGATCAGCATCACAACTTACCGTATATGGGAAGGAGGGCGAGTGCATGAACAATGAGGGCCCATATGTTTGACTAGCCGTATATTAAGTTGTACTTTGAGAGTGAAAGGTTGGATCACTTAGACCCGAACGAATATATTATCGGACAACCTTGTGGCAGATCGATCCTTCCGATCAGCCTAAGAATGATCAGTTATATGCTAAGTATCTTGTAGAAGAGCGACACATTAGGTCCCTCAGGCTCAGTTGGCTCTAGGATCGGTCGTCCTTGTACTGGGGTTCTTAACACTGAGCAAGAAGCCAGGCTCTGTTGAGAGTAGTCCTTTGGTTGTCACCTCCTGATGACTTTGACTGTCATATCATATTAACTTTCACCTCCACGTAATCCCAAGATCCGTATAAATATATATACACGGTCGACCTCCAGAATATTTATCTATTAAAATTCAAATTCTGGCCGATGGTAAATTTTTGTGGAGTCAGTGAGGCTAATTAAGATTCTCATTTTTTTTTTCCATTTTTATTAAAATTCAAATTCTAATCTTTTATTTGTCTTTATCATTCCACCATATGGGTGGAGACATGAGACATTTGATTCTATTTCGTCTAGACATCATATTGTTGATGTTCTCAATAATTAACTTTATTTATTCGTTTTAGTTTTTTTCCTTTTTAAATATATTTTACATACATTAATGCTCAAAGCCTGCTAACTTTAAAAACAGTATGACAATTACCACCATCATTTCCGCTCGAAGACAGAGAAGCCGTTGGAAATATTTTATTTTGATTATAAATCTTTAATAACCTTACTAAGTAAGGTATATTTATTAAGATTTTATTTTTATATAATCTTTTACCTGTATTAACAGGTTATATAATGTAAGATTTAAATTTAAATATATATAATTAATTAAATAGTAATGATATGTTCAAAGAAAAAATCTCAAGGAAAAATTCAAAGATAGACATATAAATTTATGATCCATCATTTCATTTTTTGTGGGCCCAATGAATTTATGTATATATTCTTGAACTTTTCATTGAGATTTTTTCCTTGAACATATCATTTTTCTTAATTAAAATTTTATCTTATATATCATATCTTTTAATATGGTATGATTATCTCGACATGATTTACCATAATACTAAGAATTAACTCATTGGTAATGAATCCCTATAAATAGTAGTCTTTAAGGTCCCTAAACATACATATATGATGCTATGATAAAGGTGGGCATACCAAATGCGGGTCAAGGGCGGAGATAGCAGTCAATGTGGAGGTCAAAGTCAAGGTGGTCAACACCAGAGAACTAACTGACTCACCAAAGGTGGACCGAGTGGAGGTCTACTGCAATTATAGATCAGGCATTAATGTCCGATCAACAAATGGTTGGTCCAAGCAGAACGCCCGTACAACCAAGAGCACTACGGCAAGAACATCATATACTTATCATGGAGCAGAGGAACGTTAAGACGACCAGAGCGCTCGTCCGGTCAGGCGGAAACAATCTACGAACCAAAGCACTGTAGGGAAAGCAGCAGAGGTTGATCAGGCGGGGATCTCCGGCCGAGCGGATCCTCGCTTGGTCAAACAGTGGGACCTTTCTCATATCTCTTAATATCCCTTTGGGAGATAATGTTGTTGACAACGAGGCAGAGTCAATAGACGGATCATACGACAGAAGTTTCTACTGTCTCATCAGGGATTTGCATACCATGTTAAGGTATGGTGTCAAAGACACTTTCTTGACAGATCTTTTCCTAAGACGGTTAGGGAAGTGTTCCTGTATCTTGGGGTGAGTGCACATCGCCCGCTGGGGAGCCATATAAAATGGGGGTTCATGTACCGACAGAGGTACGCGTTATTCACTATTCACGCATGTGCTTACTGTTGCTTCGCTTTCTTCCATTTTTTTGGTGACTGACTTGAGCGTCAAAGGGCCAATGCTGGAGACCCCTTCCCTGGCCTGGCATTGATGTTTTTGTGTTGCAGAGTGGAGCGAGGTCTACATGCGGTCAACCCAGAAGTCACATCCTGGCTAGCCTTCTTCATAATTTTCAGACAATATCAATATCTTTCAAGAATAACAATACCATCTATAGAAAAGGTTTGGAGTGTTCAGAAGATTCTAAAACATTGAACAACAAAAGTGGTGTTCAAGCGCTCTTCAATATTAATGGATGGAAGTAACAATCGATTTATTTTTTCACTTTCAATTATTATATTTATTTTGGACTCAGCATGATTTAAAAGTTTAACCATTGATATCAATATAATTTTTACTTTGGCTTGATATAATTTTCAATCAAGCAATTTTTTTTATTATTCAATTTTCTAACTTTCAAAATTAAAAAAAATGGAATTTAGAATTTGAAAATTTTGCCTATACTTAATTTGGATTAAAAATATCCTTCCAAAATTATGAATATTGGTTTTCTTGGAATAAATTTACCTGTGGTGTATCAATGATTGTGAATTATTTCTTATATACATATATGATTTACATGTATGAAATTTAAAATTTAGAAAAATTATACTTCCAAAATTATGAATATTAATTTTCTTGGAATAAATTACATATTATATATCAATTATTATAAATTTTTCTTTACATACATGTGATTTGATGTTGCACTTAAAAATTTTATATGTAAATTAAGTTGAAAATTTTGGCTAATGAAGATTCATTATTTGAATAATTAGGTTTAAATAGAAATTATAAGGTGACATAAGAAAACATGATTCATGGAATTATTCATAGACTAGCCTTGTTGATGCTCCCGTCTTGAGCTAACGCCTGAGCCACTAGTCTGCTTGGTAATGTTGTTATCTCTTAAGAGGTTGGTTTTTAAAGAGAACTTGGCCTACCAATTTTTCCTAGGAACACTCTTGGAAAGTGTTGATTGTGTTACTAAATAATTAATATATAAATATTAAGAAAAACAGTCTAGTGAACCGTATAATTTTAAATAATTGAGATTTAGCCACAACACCCTTAATTATATAAATTATACATTAAGTGGATTAGGATCATATAATGGACATAAATTGTACTTAATTATATAAACTTTACAAATTTTATCCGTAGGGATCTTTGTTATATTTATATGATTAACTAGAATAAAATACAAATTATATTTTTTTTAATGTACCCACAGGAGTTAAAGAAAATATAATTAGATAGTTTTATCATAAAATTATAGTAAAATCTAATTGAATTAAACTTTAGCCCATAGGCAAGTTTTATGTCACTAGATTTTTTTCTCTAAACATGATTTACATTAGTAAACATGGCATTTTTCTCAATTTTTTTTAATAAACATGTATTTAATTTATATAGCACGATCTTCAAATTTCTCTAATATGCATTGTGATATCCTCGAACTCAAGGGTGATAACTATAAAGTCTAGAAGGAAAGGGTTCTTCTTCATTTGGGGTGGTTGGACATTAACTATGTCATAAGGAAAGACGAACCATTTGCTATTAATGAAATTAGCATTCCTGATGAGATTAACCTTTATGAAAAATGGGAGGATCTAATCGTCTTTACGTAATGTTCATAAAGACCAAAATCTCTACTGGTATTCGTGATTCGATTGAGGAGCATGGAAAAGTCAAGGGCCTACTTAAGGGAATTGATGAAGAATTTACAACTTTTGACAAGGCCCTTGTTAGCACCCTAATAATGGAATTCTCATCATTAAGGATCACCAGCATGAAAGGTGTGCGAGAGCACATCATGGTGGCAGCGATTACGCTCGCCCCCAGCGCCTCCGCCAACCAACGAGAGCACATCATGAAGATAAGGAATATAATAGGTCGATTAAAGACATTCGAGGTGGAAATATCTGAAACTTTCCTTGTGCAGTACATCTTATGCACTCTTCCTCATCAATGTTGTCCTTTCAAAATCTCCTACAATACACATAAGGATAAGCGGTCAATCAATAAGTTAATGACCATGTGTGTATAAGATGAATGAAGGTTGTTGATGAAAATAAGTGATAATATTCTTATGATTGCACAAGGAAAGCCACAAACAAGGGAAAAAGTAAAGGGAAGATTTCATCCCAACCTGACATCAAGAAGGAATCCAAGTGTTTCTTCTGTAAAAAGAATGGGAACATGAAGAAGGATTGCACCACATTTAAGATTAGTTTGAAAGAAAGGTATTTCTATCTTATTTGTTTGTTATGAATCTAATATGGTTAGTACGATTTATACCACTTGGTGGATTGAGTCCGGTTCTACAATCCACGTCATAAATACCTTGCAAGGGATGCAAAGCCTAAGGAAGCCAATAGAAAGTGAGCATAGCATCTATTCTGGAAACAAGGTGTACTCATATGTGGAGGCAATTGAAACATGCTTTTTAATTTTGGATAGTGGTTTTATTTTACAGTCAGAAAAAATATTTTATGTTCCTAATTCTACAAGAAATTTAATTTATATTTCAAAGCTTGTACCGTTTGGATACTCTTTTAAATTTTTAAATAACACTATGAGTTTATTTTATAAATCTAATATGGTTGGAAAGGGTGCCTTTATTTTATATCTTTATAAAATAATAGCAATACCACTATGCTTGTTTGAGAGGGTATTAAAAGATGTGTTATAAATGAGGATTCCTCTACTTTGTGGCACCAAAGATTGGGGCATATCTCCATAGAGAGGCTAAAATAATTAGTAAATGGAGGAGTACTTGGTATTTTAGAGTTTGCTAATTTTGAGACTTGTGTGGACTACATTAAGGGAAAATAGGCCAACAAATCCAAAAAGATTATCAAGAGGAACACTAAAATATTAGAGATCATACATTCAGATATATGTTGTTCAAATATGGATATGCATGATCTAAAATACTTCATTTCTTTTATTGATGATTGCTCATGATATATGTATAACTATCTGCTTCATAACATTAGTGAAGTATTAAATGTCTTTAAGATATTTAAGGTGGAGATAGAAAAATAATGTGAAAAATAAATTAAGATCATGAGAATAGATAAAGTTAGAGAATATTATGGTAGATACACTGAGAGCGGACAAACACTTGATTAATTTGCAAAGTTTCTTCAAAATTTCTTGACCCAGTTCATTCCTACATATACTCCTACATATACGTATTTCGAGATGCCCATTTGAATTAAGAGTTTATAACACACAAGAAAAGAAACTTGACCCAAGGACTATAAGTGGGTATTTCATTATATATACATAAAAATCCAAAGGATATAGATTTTATTGTTCATTTCACATCACTAGAATTGTGGAATCATGAAATGTAAAATTTCTTAAGAATGACTTGACAGTGGAACTGATCATTCTCAAGACATAGCTTTTGAGAAATATCACATTAATGATCAACCACCTTATTCAAGTTATAAATGGGATGTCATTCACACCCCTCAAGCACAAATGAGTGTTAGACAACCAATTGAGGAGATTCCATAAAATATTGATGACTATAAGTGGGTATTTCATTAGATATACATAAAAATCCAAAGGATATAGATTTTATTGTCCATTTCACATCACTAGAATTGTGGAATCATGAAATGTAAAATTTCTTAAGAATGACTTGATAGTGACAGTGATCATTCTCAAGACATAACTTTTGAGAAAGATCACATTAATGATCAACCACCTTATTCAAGTTATAAATGGGATATCATTCGCACCCCTCAAGCACAAATGAGTGTTAGATAACCAATTGATGAGATTCCATAAAATATTAATGAAAAATTAGTCGATCAAATTGTTAATGAGGAACTACAAGGAATTGTTTGACCGATTGAACAACAAGTTCCTCAAGAGAATACCTTAAGAAGATCTACTAGAATAAGGAAATTAGAAATACCTAGTGACTATGTTGTGTATCTACAAGAATTGAATTTTAATGTTGGAGCCGAAAATAACCCTAAAACATTTTCACAAGCCATAAGTTGTAGTGAATCAAAATTTTGGTATGATGCTATGAAAGAAGAATTCAATTTTATGACATTGAATGGAGTTTGGGATCTTGCCGAGTTGCTTGATAATGCAAAAATCATAGGATGTAAATTGGTCTTCAAAACAAAGGACTCATTAGGCAACATTGAGAGATATAAAGTAAGACTCGTTGCTAAAGGATTCACTCAAAGAGAAATAATCGACTACAAAAGACATTTTCTCCTATCTCTAAGAAAGATTCGTTTCGTATTATTATAACATTGATTGCATATTTTGACTTAGAATTACAATAAATGGATGTAAAAATTATATTTCTTAATGAAAATCTAGAAGAAGAGGTTTATATGAAACAATTAGAAGGTTTTTTCTAGTAATGGTGAGCACTTGGTATGCAAGCTCAAGAAATCCATATATGGATTGAAACAAGCTTCCCGTCAATGATATTTAAAATTTCATGATGTCATCTCTTCATTTGGTTTCTTGGAGAATGTCATGGATCAATGTATATACTAGAAGGTCAATGGGAGCAAGATTTGTTTCATTATTCTCTATGTGGATGATATTTTGCTTGCAACCAATGATAGGGTTTTACTATATGAGATAAAACAATTTCTCTCTAAAAACTTTGATATACAAGATATGAGTGATGCATATTATGTCATTGGTATTAAGATACACAAAGACAAATTTCAATGAATCTTAGGACTATCTCAAGAAACCTATATCAACAAAGTTTTAGAGAGATTTTGGATGGAAATTGTTCACCAAATATAGCTTCCATTGTGAAAGGTGATAAATTCAATATGGATCAATGTCCAAAAAATGAGTTTGAAAGAAAACAAATAAAAAACACTACATATACTTCTGCTGTCAGAAGCTTGATGTATGCTCAGGTTTGCACTAGACCTGACATTGCATTTGTTGTTGCTATATTGGGAAGATATCAAAGTAATCCGATTATAGACCACTTAAAAGATGCAAAGAAGGTGATGAGATACCTTCAAGAGACTAAAGACTACATGCTTGTATTTAAACGAGCTGAGAATTTAGAGGTGATTGACTACTCTGATTCAGACTACGCCGACTGCATTGATTCACAAAAATCAACTTTTGGATATATTTTTATGCTATCCAGTGGAGTTGTCTTGGAGAAGTGCAAAGTAGACATTGACTGCTACTTCCACTATGAAGACTAAGTTTTCGTTTCTTGTTTTGAGGTGACCTCACATGGTGTTTGGATGAAGAGTTTCATTTCAGGGCTTAGAATTGTGGATTTTATATCTAAGCATTAAGAATATTTTGTGATAATTTAGCTGTTGTCTTTATGGTTAAGAAGAATAAAAGTGAGATAAGACAGTGGTTATTGAACACATTAAAAAACATATCAACATTAAATATCTAGCCATTAAAGAACGTGTTCGAGATAAGACAGTGGTTATTGAACACATTAGCACTAAATTCATGATTGTTGATCCTTTGACTAAGATATGACACTATTGAAATTTAGGGATCAAGTAGAGAGGATGAGACTTGATTCCCTTATGTAATTTTTGTTGTTAGAGCATTTTGGTTATCAATGAAACTCAATTATAATATTTTTTTATATTTGTCTACACATTAATTAATTTGAGAAATATCACTAAAGTTGGATCTTGAATAAATATAAGGTTTATTCATTAAGATATATTGGTTGAGAAGCATAAAGTAATGTAATACATGGAAGATAAATAGATAATGTAGAAACAGTGTATTCAATGTACTAGATGACATGATGATCTACAAAAATAAAATACATAAATAAATATCATATTCAGATCATTTAATTAAGCCTTTAATAAATGATTCTCCGATTGAATTGTAAATCTTGATATGAGCAAGTCATAGATGTGGTTTTACCCACACTACTAGTTCCATATCCAATAACAATGACGTTTATGTGGGGCAAGACCCATATTATATCTCATCCTAAGTTAGCTTTGACTAATCACCCAAGACTAAGTACAACTTAGGTAGGCAATGTTTACCAATTACATCCTATGTAACTCTTGACTCATTGGATGAATAAGACTATTTGTTCGTTTGTCCATCTTATGAAATTCATATTATAACTCATCTTGAGTTAGCTTTGGCTAATCGCCCAAGACTAGTATAATTTGAATTACATCGTATGAGAAATGTTTCTAAGTTCTCAATCCAATTGAGGTAACTTAGTTAAGTCACACCCAAAGTTCAATAGTCAGACATTACAATTGTCCTATCTCACTCTATTAAGATAAAACGAGTCACTTTGTTTTGCCAAACCTAACTACATATGATCGAGGTAGTAGTGAGTATCAAACTTTGATAGACATATGAAAAGGACCTAATTATGATAGCTACACATGCATCATATACATTCATGGCATATCATGGCATACAACAACATATACGCTAATTAAATGTGACATGGTTATAGCCCCATCAACTGCGATCTTCTCAAGCTAATGAGAAGATCGAAAGGTTAACATAGGTTAAAGCATCTTCTCTAAGTACTTCCTTGGTCATCATGTGTTGTTGTCCTTCTCCCTTTTTCACCATTATCCAGTAGACTGGTTCTTTATCTAATTTTTACATTACAAAATCTAAAGAACCTCAAGTTACATTCGAGGGTAGTCTAAATTTACAATAAGAATGAAAAAGAAGAGGCACAACACGCAAACCGTATTATGAATTACAACACACACACATCCAATCACATTGAGGTTAAAGGCCATAACCATGCACCATATCATATAACATTCACAATATTTTTATGACATAAAATCTACTATGATTTCAACAAAAACTTATGAGTTGCAACGCCACAATGATCCCACTATCCACAAAACCTTTGACCAAAACCTTACTATTCAAAATAGTGTTTTAGTTGAGACCTTGTTGTTCACAACAATTTTTAGGCTGAGACCTTTGGCCGAAATCTAACTCATAATCATGCAAATCATAGTAAATCTCTCATACAATTTCTATATTGTTGGTGCAATATTTCCTAGGTCAAGGTTGACCTGGTTGACTGAGCTTAAATTGGTTCAAGCTCGAATCTTGATGTTTGGGTTTCAATGTTTGACAATACATGGAGACAAGACATGGAGATTGCATGAAAAGTCCTAGTGAGTGAAGCTAGGCAGAAGAGAAATCCTGGTGAGTGAAGTCAGGTGAAAGTCCTAGTGAGTGAAGGTAGGCAGAAGAGAAGTCCTGGTGAGTGAAGCCAGGCAGACGTGAAGTCCTAGTGAGTGAAGTTAGGCAGAAGGGAAGTCCTAGTAAGTGAAGCTAGGCAGAAGAGAAGTCCTGGTGAGTGAAGTCAGGCAGACGTGAAGTCCTAGTGAGTGAAGCTAGGCAGAAAGGAAGTCCTGGTGAGTGAAGCCAGGCAAGGAAAATCCAGATGGATCAAGGTTGATCAGGCATCTGGTGTTGGGAAGTCCAAGTAGGTTAAAGGAATTGACCGGATACTTGGCACGAGGAAATCCAGATGGATCAAGGTTGATCGGACATCTGGTGTTGGGAAGTCCAAGTAGGTCAAAGGGATTGACCGGATACTTGGCACGAGGAAATCCATATGGGTCAAGGTTGACCAGACATCTGGTGGAAGTCCAAGTGGGTCAAAGGAATTGACCGGACGCTTGGTAAGGGAGTCCTAGTAGGTCAAGGGTGACCAGATGCTAGGCATGATGTACCAACAGGTCATGGTTGACCGGATGTTGGTTTGAGGGACGTTTGGACTTGATTTGGCAAGTCTTACATGGGCTGGATCGATCAACCGATTGATTGGCTCATGCCCAATCGATCGGTCGATCGATTGGGAGAGTCCCCACGACAAGCCTTCTCCCAATCGATCGGTGGATTGATTGGGGAGAAGTGTCGCGCGAACAGAAAGCCTCCCAATCGATCAGCCGATCGATTGGGAGCCTCCAATCGATCCACTGATCGATTGGGAGCTGCGATTTGTCGCGATAAGTCCTGAATCGATCCGCTGATCGATCCAGGCAATTCCTAGGAGCACAGAGGCGCTCTGGATCGATCAGTCGATCGATCCAAAGCCTCCCCAATCGATTGGGAGCAATCCGATCGATTGAGACCCGACCGTTGGCGACATATTTAGATGCTAACGAGCTGTTCTCTCGGCAGAACTTCCACGGCTTCTTCTCCAGCGAGCACAGATCTTCACAGAGCTTCTCCACAGAGTTCTCACCGTCAATTCTTGAAGTTCTTGGAGGTTCTTCCAAGTCAAGAGGCGGATCTACAACAAGAAGAAGAAATCTAGGGTTAGGGTTTTCTTGTGCTAACTTGTAAGCTTTTAGCTTGTATTTTGCTCCCTTTCCCTTTCTTCTTGTAGTGTGAACTTGTAGGGCTTCTCCGCCTTTGGTAGTTACCATAAAGGAGTATTTTCATAGTGGAGGGTGCATGAGTGTGTGGATCCTTGGATTAGTCACCTCTTGTGAGGTGGATACCAAGTAAATCCTCTTGTTAGCGTTGTGTATTTTGTTTCTTTGTATTTTCCGCTGCATATCTTAAAGAAACAAGCAACGAAGAGCAAGACGAGCGCACCGAGCTATTCACCCCCCCCCCCTCTAGCTACACATTCGGTCCCAACATATATCTCATATAAAAATCTAACTATAACTTTAGTATATGCCTTCGCAAGAGCCTCTGATTCCACTGTTAGGATCTAGAGCGTTAAACACGCAGAAAGCGCTACAAAAAAGCTAACTAGATCCTTCCAAAAGATACATGCGAAGGAGATAAATCACATATACTAAGTTAAATTAGGAGTTATACTTTTGTTGTGTGCCCTTCACTCTCCCGACAACAACTTTTCTTTGGATGCAGATCTCAACGTAATCAAGTGTTCTCGCCTCTATGGTATCCACACGAACACGTTCCGTCCGTCGCACGAACACGACTTCAGAGAAGAACCACCTTCTTGTGCTAGCAAGTAAAGAGTGGTTCGGCCATGAGGAAGGATCGGCTAAGAGGAATAAGAGGAGGAAGAAGGAGAAGGAGAAGACAAAATGAACATCCACCTATTCGATGGTCGTAAATCACCTTTTGTACTCTCATAGAATACCAAAAGTCCCTTTTTAGCTTTTAATCTTCCTTCATGAATTAACTCTTAGTCATCTTTCATGAAGAGGCTTTTCATCTTCCATGAAGAGCCTTTTAGTCTTCTTCTTTTACATGATCAAATCATGTAAAAGTCCTTTCCTCTTCCTTGGTGAATTCAAGTTCACCCAATGAGTGCAACTCAATAAGTTTAATTCTGATTAAACTTAATCTAATGATCCATCATATGAACCCATGATTTTTTTTCTTTTTGTCTTCCTCTTAATGGGTTGGATTATTATATTAGATTAACCATTAACTCAATAACCCGGCCAATAAGCCTAATCATCTCATAATTGGCTTTTAGGGCTAATACTAACACCCACAAAATCTTAGAAAATGCGAGAAGAGGAAAAAGATGTGAGAGTCGAGAGCGGCTCGTGTTGCTAAAAGAATGCAGTAGTTGATGATGTGTTTCTTGCTTGTTGGAGAATAGAAAGGGGAAGAAAAGAGAGTTTTTGTGCTTAACAAGAGAAGAGTAAAAAATTACAGTTTACTGTCCTTGGAGAAGAGAAGGAAAAGAAGAAAATAGGGAAAAGGAGAAAGGAAAAATAAAAGAGAAGGATGGAAGAAGATGACAGTGGCGTATGACATGATGGGGCTACATCGACAGTAGGGAGAAAAGGGAGAAAAAGAAAAGAAAAGAATAAGTTTTTCAAAAATATTCTAATTCATTTTGAATTGATTGAATCCCTTTTACCCTTTGAATGTGGTTCGTTAAACTTGATCAAATCAATTCCAAATCAATCCTGGAACGATGGAGGCTATTGTTGGATTTAGTTTGAATCTGATCTAATTTTAATTTAGCACTCTCAATTAGTGTTTACAATTTAGCTATTCATTTATTATTAGATATATATTGTTTAAATTCAATATTTAACATTCTAAGTCGTGATATTTTCTCATAAAAATAGTACCGAAGAATAACTTAGGTCGTATGGTCAATTTTAAGTTTTCAATGGCACGCGAACGATGATATATCGACAGACAAATTGATGGTGAAATATAATATTATTTTTTAGAAAAATGTCAACAGGGGTGTTGCTCCCCTTCCTCCCCACCTGGCTATGCCCCTGGCTATAAGGGCCTTTCAGTTCTTGGACTTCACTTGGGAGCATAGTGATGTAGTTTTGTATTAACTACCTGATGTAGTTTTGATCTCACTTTCCTCTTGTAATAATGGATGATTACGTTCATTCTAAATGTGTCAAATTGAGAATCTTTTCCCCCCGATTGGTCTCTCTTTCCTAGATAGAAGGAACATGGCCTTGCAGCAATTTATGGAGAAAAGGAATGGTCGCTGCCCAAATTCTGGTGGTTTTGTATACACACACGTAAACAAAGGTAGGCAACGCGGACTTGTGGTGTTGCATGTGGGCCCTGATATCATTGTCGGCCAGTCCTATACTATACGTTGTTCTGTGGTTCCATGAAGAGTTGACTCACGAGTCAAGCTTTAACGGATTGAGTTGGCTACCGTCTGCTGTTATAATTATTCGACTAATCTTGACAGTGACAGTGACAAAGGAACATTAACGGAATAAATAGGTCAGAATTAATTAAGTAAAACCTACGTCTCTATTATTATTATTATGATTATCTAGTGTCAAATATTTAATCGTTCAACATACGTAAATAACAACATCAAAGTTAAAGAACAAATCTAACAACGTTCTTGCTTATTTCAGAGTCCAAAAACAAACTATTCCCGCATCAACTTTAAGAAGGAAACATGAAACAATAGTTGATTACAGAAGAAGAAGACCGATTATATTGTTGTTCCCCTAAAACAAATGAAACGGTAGTTGATTACAGTTGAGAACTAACTACCTTCCAGTGGTGAGGCTTCCGAAGGTATTCGTCGGCGTGCTGGAAATGGAACCCTGAGGCGCCGGCACCAGCGGCTGGAAGACCGGCACCGGCATCGTCTTCGGGAGGCTCGGTATCGCCGTTGCCTCGAACCTCAGAGCTTGGATGGCCTCTCTCATGGAGGGCCTCTGCGCTTGGTCGGGGTGCGCGCACCACAGCCCCACCAGCATCAGCCTCTCCATCTGCGCCTCGAACTGCGCCTCCTCGAACTGCTCCTCCAGCCTCCGGTCGACCGCCTCTATCAGCCGCCCCTTCCCGTTCATGTCCCACACCCACTCCAACAGCCGCACCTCCTCCTCCGCCTCCTTGTCGTGCTCCACCGCCCGCCGTCCCGTCGCGATCTCCAGCGCCACCACCCCGAAGCTGTACACGTCCGACTCCTTGCTCGCCTTCCCCGTGTGGAAGCACTCCGGCGCCAGGTAGCCCAGCGTGCCGGCGACCCCCGTGGCGTGTTGTCCCAGCTGGTGGTCCACCAGCCGCGCCAGCCCGAAGTCGCCCAGCTTGGCGTTGAAGCCCGAGTCGAGCATCACGTTGCTGGGCTTGATGTCCCGGTGCACCACGCACTGCTCCCACTCCTCGTGCAGATACAGCAGCGCCTTCGCCAGACCCACCGCCACGTTGTACCGAATCTCCCATGGCAGCGGCGGCGACGACGACGTCGGCCGCCGGAACAGGTGCCGATCGAGGCTGCCGTTGGGGAGGAACTCGTACACCAGCAGGAACTCGCCGCGCTCGTGGCACCAACCTAGGAGCTGCACCAGGTTCCGGTGGCGGAGGCGGCTGATGATCTTCACCTCCGACGCGTACTCCTTCCGCCCCTGTTTCGACGTGCTCGATATCTTCTTAACCGCCACTTCGCTGCCGGACCTAACTAAGAACCCCTTGTAGACGCCGCCGAACCCTCCCTGGCCCAGCTTCCTCTTCTCCGAGAAGTTGTTCGTCGCCAACGCGAGCTCCCGGTACGAGAACCGCCGCGGCCCCGTCCCCGTGCTGAACTCGTCGTCCATCGACTCGCCCGAGCTCAAATTGCCATCTTCGCCCTTCCCTCTCCTCCGCATCAATCGACACCATAACAACGGACGGCGCGCAAAGGTCACGCCTTTCTCCACGCTCAGTATAATCCAATACAGGATCTTGGTTCTCAACGACCCTTCTCCTCTCCAAATGTAGAGTATCAGCGCCGCCAGAAACAGAGCAAGGATCAAAGCGATGGCCGGAGCCACCATCCATAGTTTGAGGGCAGATTTCTTACTTTCCGGCTCGAGATCAGAGGTAAAATTCCAATTCGTGATCCTCTGAAGAACCGCTGCCGATCCATTGGTAGCGGAGAAGCCCACCAGGACTTGATCCGGCAAGACTTTCCTCAAATCCACCCGATAAGTAAGATTCAGAGGGCTGGAGTTGGGACTAGCCTTCAGTTCCTCTACGCGGACGACGAGGAGGTTGGAGATCGCTGTGTAGGAGATTCGGGCGGCGAGCGAGTCATTGTTAACGGCGGCGGTGCCGTTGGAGATCGAGTTCGCCCAAAAGGAATCGAACTCCACGGCTAGAAGTCGATCGGGGGACGTTGTGGTGCCATTGGACAAGTTGATCGGATTGGAAGTTCCGTGGTCGAACGAGTCGACCGGGGCCAAGAAGAAGGCGAAGCCGCCAAAGGGGGATGAGTTCGCGGCGCCGCCGCTGGGGAAGGAGACAGAGAACTCGAAGTAGGTGGAGAAGTTGGCGGTCTCGTTGGTGGCGGCGCGCCACATCGGGATGGGATGGGCGTAGTAGGTGGAAGCTGCAGGTTGGCCGTCAGTGAGCTGGAGGGAGCCGTCGGAGGCGATGGATCTGTTGCCGGAGGACTTGATGGCTGACTCTGAATCGAATCTGGGGAAAGTAAAGCCGATGCATGATGAGATGGGAACTCGAGCAAGGAAGAAGGAAAAGAAGGCTAAGGATGAGAGGAAGAACAAAGGCATGATTTTGGGAGGAGGATTGGATTGGCAAACCTTGAGCTTTGATGATTAGGTTGGAGAAGGCATTTGATTAAGCTTGTGGAATCCGTCTTTCCGTAGAGTTTCTACGTTGACTCTCTGGAGAAATTTTCTGGTTGGTTGATTGGAAAAGTTCATTGCCGTGTGAGAAGTGCTCCTAATTTCATTCATTACGCTCCCGTGTCCAACTGGGCGCCATAAGCTAAAACTATGTCTCAAACATTGTTCGAGTTTAATTTAATTTATTTTTAATAAGTTTGATTTAAATGTGATTCGTTTAAAAATTATCAAGATATTAATTTAAATTTATTTAATTATTTAAAATTTTTATTTATTAAATTGATTATTGAGATGGATAATTTAAGTTTATTTGAGAGCAGTATTTTTTAGACTTACAATAGCTTCGTAGAATTTATCACAAATTTGTTGTAAGACCTGAAACTTTGATACTTACTGGTCAACGTCACCAATAAATTATCATGAAAAAAACTATCAAATTTGATCACGTTCAAAAATCGTGAAGAAAATTAGTTGAGGATATGATTCCTCAGTTGATCGTGTGAAGATTGTATCCTGCTTTGTAATAAAAAAAATGTCAGTGTCGGATCAAAGAAGGGGTCTCCGGTATTGACCCTTCGACATTCAAGTCAATCATCAGAACGATAGAAAATAGAACAATAATGAAAGTACAAGTGTGAATAGTGAATAACATATTTCTCTGTCGACATATGGATCTTCCTTTATATAATATTACAGTAGGCAACGTGTACGCTTCTCAAGGTACGAGCACATTTTTCCAACCGTCCTATAAAAGGATATGTTAGAAAAGTATCTCCGACACCATATTTTAACAGGGCATGTGGATCCTTGACGTGACAGTAAAAGCTTCCGATGTACGATTCTTCTGTTGATTATGCCCTGTTGTCAGCAGCATTACCTCCCAAAGGGATACTAAGAGATACGAGAAGGGTCACACTGTTCGGCCGAGCGACATAGCTGCTTGACTGGGACTCCTCCACTCGATCGACCTTTGCTGCTTTTCCCCGCGATGACTTGATTCAGTAGATTGTTTCCGTTCGACTGGACAAGCGCTCCAGTTACCTTAACATTCCTCCGATCCATAATGAATATATGATGTTCTTACCGTAGTGCTCTTGGTTGGACAGATGTTCTGCTTAAATAAGCCACCTGATCGATCGAACACTTCATGCCTAATCGACAGTTGACATCAATTTCCACTTGGCCATCTTTAGTAGAACCGTTAACTACTACTGATCATCTTAATTTTGACTTTCACGTCAACTATTATCTCCACCATTGACCCACACTGGATAGACCCCCTTTATTGCCACGTCAAAATTCAAATCCGTAGACAAATACATTAAAAATGCTTTCAAAAATACATTAATTTTGATTTAAAATTCTCTAAATCCATCGATCAAGAACGGATGGCGTGAAAGAAAGAGAAGCCGTATTTTGAGAATACGTTAGGGGGTTTGGATATTATGAAAAATGCAGCAATTACATTCACATTAGAACCGACCCAAGGGACAACAAAAGGGCCTGTCAGAAGATAACTTGGTTATACGACATGCATATGGCAGGCATCAAAAGCTACAAGGAACGCGTAGAAACATGAGAATTTATGCCTTTCCAAAATAAGATAGAAGGGAAGCCTGCTTGTCATCAACATTCTTGACCCTCCGTGCCTTCTTTAATAGACTGGAGACCTTCTCTGATGTTGATCCAGAATCAAGAGGTATTTCTTGGGTTTGTCTTTTGGTACCAAAGATATCTGGTGACACATTTTCTTTCTTGAGTAAACCATCGGAGCTATGCTTTTCATCTACGTGATGTTCACAATCTTCTTTCATGCAATTAAACATATCATTCTGAGGAGATTCTTCTTTAAAATTGGCAACATTTTCAGTTCTGCTAGCATCTTTTTTGGTATCATCAACTCTGTCTCCTTTTGGAGATAATTCTAAACGCTTAGTGTGTTCTTCCTCCATCTGGTTCTTTCCATCAGCTTTCTTCGTGAAGAATTTTGCTATTTGGTTTTCAACAGGTCGTTTTAACTTAATCTGCATTTTGTAGTGCAAGGAATAAACCTTAAGCAGTTGTTATGAGATGTAAAGAATTAGACTTACTATTTATCCAATTAATATCCAAAAATTTAACTTTAACTGTTTGAAATTCTAAAGGGTAAACCTTAGAGATCATCTTTGGTTTAGTCTACAATGAATTGACAACTATTACTTTCTCTTAAACTTTAACCTTTTTAAGAAATACACCTTGATGTTCCAGTACTACCTAGTCTTTAAAATTAATTCATTATCAGCCAACTCTAACTTCGGCATCAGGTCTATTAATCTCCATAAGATCTTAATACAGATCATATAATGAAGAAATAAATTTCTTGAGTTCCTATCCCAGAGTAAGCATGCTAACTATCCTTTTAGCACTACTCAAATCCTTCAAATTCAGATTTTAGAAAGCTGTCAAGGATGTTAGACTAGTGACTCTACAGACCAATAGACTACAGGAAGCACTTATGGATGAAATAATGACCTTGAGGTCATTCAAGATAAACACAAGCATCAAAATTGCATCTAGTTAAATTATGAGAGATTGTACAAGTATCAAACTTATTTTATAACTCACTTTTGAAGTGATGCAAGTTAAGATAAGATTATACCTCTGTAATGCAATCAGGCCCATCAAAGGATGGTTTGCCAACTGCAGTGGTCACAGGATACCAAACCTATTCAACAGTTTGCAAACAAACAACTGAGACCAAATATGCAATGGAATCAATTGAAACAAGAATAAAATCAAAGAATTGAGTCATGCAACCAAGCCACCATGAAAGCAAATGAAGAAGAAAGGGAACTGCTTTCAGGAATTTCTTTCTAGAAAAAAAAATAGGCAAAGGAATAATCAAAAAGAAAATTTCTGAAGAAATATTCATTGAGAGCATAACATTTCATTGCTGCAAAAGTTGAACAAGTTTGGGGGCATATTGACAAGTCTGATAAAAAAAAACTAAGTTAATAGCATCTGCATAATGACTAACCAAATCTTCATCCTCGTATGGCCTAAGTACAATTTCAGATTTTGGCATGCCATTGTTTAACCATACATCAACAGAAACATCATCCCCCAAGATCACAGGCATTCTATCTGCAGTTAAGTACACATTATTGAGTCAACAAAGTACATTAAAATTGAAGCTCAACAATAGAAATAAAAAAAAATGAAAATTTTGGTTGATGAATGTTGTCAATTTAAGATACAAACATATTCCACTGTATTGCTCAAACAAGAAGAAGCACAGCCAAGATGTAAGCACAGTGCACATAGACCAAAATTTGATGATTATAGGCCATGCACCTGATATAGTCCCACTATTTGGAATTTTTTTCTCGAGATAAATTTAATAACCAATATTACACAGTTTTCACTCTACAAAGTAGTGTGTTTTTCATGAATATCCATCCACGAAAACATCTTGTTCTGATTGAAAGTCTTTTTTCTTTTAAAAGTGATCATTTTGAAATCAAGGGGTATACAGAATCCCTTGAATGGCAAGGTACATATAGGTTTTTCTTTTTGTTGAAGTTAATTTGATAAGCAAATGTTGACACAGGACAAAACATATCACAACCAAAACTTAATTTCGCACTATGAAACCACTGCACTAGTGTTTTGGTAATCACATAAAACTTTTCCGTGGAGTCCATGTTGGCTTCTTTGTTTAATGTGCCTTAGAGCATCCACAATGCATCGCCATTATAACGCTCACCACCTCATCAAAAAGCATGGGGTCCACTGCCACATATTCATTATAACAACATATCTTTTTCACTCACATCTCTTTTAACATTAATACTCATTATTTATGGGTCCCACCGTCCACTCACTCATCTTAAAATTATATCATATTAAATAAATATATTTTAAATATATTTTAAATAAAATAATAATAATCTTACTTGAAAAAAAATAATTTTACTATTTTTTTAAATAATATTAAAAAAATTACAATTTAAAAATAAAATAAAATAAAATAAAAAAATTGAGAGAGAGGGTGTTTAAAGGTGGTCAAACCTTTAAACATCCTCTCTCCTCTCTCTTGTGAGTGGGCATTATAATGTCTCACAATGGAGAGGGGGTGTTAAATGGGCATTATATTCCCATTTAACACCCCATTGGGGATGCTCTTAGGCATACAGAATAAATCATTTGAGATAGGGGACGTGTACTAATTACATTTTATAAATACTTAATGTTTTGTTCAACATAGCAATACTAAATGATCATAAAATCAAATCATGTGTCTGTAACAAATTTTAGATTTTTATTCTAACAAACCAAGAATCTTGAGAGTTGCTTCAAGTGTCGCCATCTATCCAAAGTCTTCTGAGGTATTGTTTAGAAGTTCTCTATAAAGGTGATTCCTTTAGACAAGGAGTAACTGACTTGTGAATTAGATTCTTCCATAACAATTAAGAAACTGATGAATCTGAGCAAATCTGAAGGAAAAGAACATGAGCATACCATGAAGCCACTGCAAGGACTTTGATGAACCCACGGTTAAAATTGTAAAGGTGTAAAGAATATCCCCTGTGGAAAAAAAAAAAAAAACCAAAAGCATTTAATATATTGGAACCAAGAACAGGTGTCAAACGTGTGCAAACATAATCAAGTGGGAAGGCAACAATAAGTGAACAAAAGCAACAGGGGCGATACCACTAGAAGGATATCAATCTTAACTAAGCCTTTATGAAATGAAAAGATATAAGCTATCTCCAACTTGAAGTTTAAGTCAAATTCAAATCAATATCATGCACAGTGCTTGATTCCAAGTTAAGGAACACCTCTGTGACTATCATGTGAGTTGTCCTATGAGCTACATATCTTCAATAAAATGCTTCTGTTTCAGATTACAAATTTGCATAAAACCTATGTAATCATTAAAATATGTAGTGTAGTTCCAAATAGGGCATGTTATTAAGATACACCTTCGTTATTATAAAATGTGTTGTCTTATGAGCTATGGATCTTCAGCAAAATGTTGCCCTTTTGGGTTACACATTAATAATAATAATAATAATAATAAGTAATAGTATTAAAGTTATTATTTTTATTAATGTGTAATCTTAAAAGGAAACACATTTTCCAAAAGTAGTATATGTTTTAAGATGCATCTTTGTAATTATAAAGTGTGTGGTCTTTTGTGCTATATATCTTCAGCAAAATGTTGCTTCTTAGGAACACACAATAATAATATAATAGAAATTATTATTATCATCATTATTATTAAGGATATACTTTTAAGACACACCTTCATAATTATTATTAAGGATATAGTATTAAGATGCACCTCTGATTTAGTATGAATTTTGAAGAGCTTAAGTGTATGATTCTTAAGTTAAAGCCACTTCTTTAAGCATTACCATAAATGCTAAGATATGCTTATTTCTTATTAGCACTCTCAAAATACGATGTTTTAAACCATACACAAGGATTACAATCATAGCATATCATGTCTCCAGCAGACTTAAACATTGCTCCTTTGCCCATTTTCCTTTTACAATCTTCTTTTTGTAATCTAATGTTCATAATGACTGTGTTCTTGCATCTAGCTTTCACCACATTATCATAACATAAACAAAAAAAGAGGGTGAAATTACTGTCAGCTGTATGTGAATTGACCAAAAGCATAAAGCAAAAATTGGCCAATAGCCATATATTTTCAATACAATTAAAAAAATATATAATGGTTAACGAAAAAACAATGGATAAAAAACTAGATATTTCTATTCTTGGCAGTGTAATTTATTTTATTAATGAACTTAGGTTTCGATCCCTGAAGAAATATCTGCAAGCGGCAATTGCTTAAATATTTTGCCATTAACATTTCCAACTTTACCATCATAGACGTCTCTTTCAAGACACGTGAAAAAACAATCAATAAACTGACCTTCTGAACTCTTCCAAGAGTCATAGAGAGCAGCAAACACCAGAGGTCGGCTGTCTTTGAAATGTATATAGTATGGTTGCTTCTTTGAAGCATCCTTCTTCCACTCATAGAATCTACATTCATGCAGTATTACAATGATGACAAGTTACTAAACAAGATTATGAGACCAAACATGAAGCTTAACCTTAAGATCCTGATTGCTTTCACAGAAAAAAAAAATTCTCAGTGGAAATGACATATCCAAACACAATATTAATTTTAAAAACAAAGTGCGATAAGGATTTTGAAAACAGCAGCACAAAAAAAAAACAAGTCACTCAGTTGTGCCGTACCCTTCTACTGCCACAACGCATCGATTAGTAGGTAGAAGTCGGCAAAAGGAAGGTTTCTCCTTTACTGATTCTGAACGAGCATTGAACTGCATATTAGGAGAAAAAAAATCCTGACTTTGCAAAAGAACAATATTCTTTGTACTAAGTACAACAGTGGAAGAGTAAGCCCAATCATAAAACTAAACAATGCACTAAAGGAAAGATCATCCTTTCCTACAAACAATGTTCCACCACTTTCATGGAGTATTTTCGGCCATGAGTAAACACCAGACTTACTTCTGACATCTTGGAAAATTAAAAGACAGTTTGGCAATGGGCCAATTCTGATCAAAACAATATGAAAGTGATATAGTGGAGAAGAAAAATCAGGATAGACCAAGTAGCTTTCAATGTTCCAAGGAAATTAACCTCGAACTAGTGCAGACTCTAGTATTAACACAAACCACCGGGAACAAAATTCTTTGGAAAACAAATCTAAAGCCTAACTCGCACATCAAAAGAAAGATGAAATAGTGTTGTTTCTGTCTTATTTCCAACTTTTTTCGCTAATAATTTCAGAGACTTCGGCTGATATTTTTGGCAAAGAAAAAAACATCAGCGTTATAAAAACCCTGACGACCACACGTCCAAATGAACCCCCTAAAATTTTGTAAATTTTTTATCACATAAGTTTCTAGTGCCGCATCAAAAAAGATAAGTCAACAAACGTAAGCTAATAAAGCTCCAATACCATTTTGTAGTGATCAGGCTTCTCAGTCTTCTTGGTGAAGCTAGGAACCAGGCCCCACTTCATGCAACAAATGGAAGGCGACGCCTCCGCTTCCCCTGTCGTCCTCTCCAACAGCAACACCGGCAGGTACGCCCCTGGCGAAACATTGTATGACGGCCGATAACTGCAAGCGGAAATCAAACAAAAGCCAATCATCAACAAAAAAAAAAAAAGACGAAAATTACGATTTCGCTCACCGGTCGATTTGGCGGGTGGGGATTGAGGCAGCAAATCCACAAGCCCTAGCGACCCGGTCGGGGTTTAGAGTGCACCGAGTCCTCCCGCACATCGCTATCGCTTTTTACACTCTTTCCAACTCGCTCCAGGAGCTGCGACTCGTATACTTCGTCCCGTCGTCTCCCTCAGCTCTCTCGGGTCAAGATCGATCTCGGAAAAGAAGACCGAAGAGAGGCGCGAGAAAAATACTTATGTTGCGTTTGATGTTATTGAAAGTAGTTGGGCTGGACTGGGCTGGCCCAACACATCTCTTGAGGGCTTCTCCGCGTTCCAATGTAAATTTTGTGAGCAGTTATATTACTTGGACGATGTAATAACTGACACATATATATATTTTTTTAATATTTTAATCATTATTTTAAAAATTAATAGTCATTTTCAATTTATATTAATGGATTGATAGAGGTATCTTGAATTATTATAAAGGTGAGGTTTGAAGTTTAGTTCAAGAACTATATTGAAAACTCAATTTATTTTCTTTTTTATTTAAAAAAAAAAGTTGTTGGAAAATTTATTAGTAGATTTTTTGTGATGTGGTATTGATATGGTACATTGGATTTAAAAAAAAAAATAGGTTTAACTATGGGAGATGTACAAATATAATTTTTTTTAATTCCTAAATTTAAGTGCCTTGACTTTAGGACATCCAAAAACAATAGAAAAACCTTAAGATGAACCCTTCTTTGCGCTGACTGTTGAGATGGAGACAGTTTAAGCTCCATAACAATAATTTATGGTTTAAAATTTAGAAAAAAAAAACAATTCTCTATAAAACGCCTGTCAGGCCTCAGATCGCATTTCCATCTGCCAGTTTCTGTCTGCCGATGGAGGTATGTGAAAATGGCTACAGAGGCAGAGAGACTGCACCGCTAGCTCGGCCTGAGCAGCTGAGGCAATATAATTGTTCATAGTCGTCGTCGTCTTTAAAATCTTCTGGTAATTAATTGCAGGACACCATGAATAGGCGCCACCACTACATTCCGGCCTTCGGCAACTGGGACTACTCCAGCGATCTCCCCATCACGCAATACTTCGAATCGGCGATGCAGGCCGGTTTGGTCAGAGGCCACGTCCATGGCGAAGAACCCTCTTATGACGATCTCTTCAGAGCTTCTCACAGCATGAAGCGGCGGCAGCAGCAGGAGGCTCCCTGGACCAGAAAGGTGCTACTGATCCATATAGATCGTAATAACTTGCTTTCCAGATCTTAATTGTTCTCACAATTGACTTTGACTTAAACAACGTTAAGGCGAAGAGAGGAGACCAGAAGCAGCAGCAGCAGGTGCAGCAGAGAGAGCAAGAGAGGAAACAGGGGAAGGTTTATGATGCTGTGGCAGCACAAGCAAGGCCCAGAAGAGCTCCAATGGCAGTGGATGAGGATTTGTACAAAATCCCTCCTGAGCTCCTCCACAATAAGCCTAGAAGGGCGAAGAGCTTGTGGTCTGGTTGCCTGAGACTAAACTGCATTGCATGATCAGTCGATATTGCATGCACCTCTGTTATGTATGTTTGTTTAATTTGCTTTGGCTCTTCTATCTTCTTCCATCGATATGTAAAATCAAGTAAAAGAAAGATGGTGCATGTGCTTAGCTTGTTCGTCGCATGAATTACAGCAATATAATACAGACTCTTAAATTTCCAGATGACCACCATTTTTAGCCAGGCCAGTGCTTGCTCCCGCGTGTTTCTTTATGATCGGAGTTGAAAAGTTCCTAAAGCAGGGGAAGGGTGTCCTTTGACTGAAGGACATGGAGTCGCTGTTGTTGACTTGTGAAAGAAAGGGCACTGGAGATGTTGGAGAAGAATACTAATTTGCCGTAAAGAGTCGTTTGAGTGCTTCCAAAAGTCCACGGATCTTCAGTGTCATCAGTCCCTTCGCACTTCCTTTCGTGCTACATCTTCTAAAACTCTGAGCCTGATCATCGATCTGCGCTAGAAGTCGAGTGTTTAATTGACTGCAGAGAGCAGGTACCATGCACTAATGAAGCACTCGACTGAGGACACATCGAAAATATAGTAGCACTGTTCGACCCATCGTCGACATTAATATCCATGCATATGCAGTTTCCACACCTTCAAACCCTTACTGTGCATTTCTTTAATTTTCTGAAGGTCTCTTCGTAGGGAGAGCCGGAGAGGAAGTTGAGATAAACAAGAGAGATCGAGCAGTTGCTGTTTGGTCGCTCGCTCCCGATCCCATGCAGGTACGTGAGTCCAGTTCGCGCCTCCCCATGCACGTGCATCCATGTGTGGGTGATTGCTTCACGTCGACGGCGTGGGGAAGGGGCGCGGCGCAAGTGAAGGCCCGCAGCCACCGCCGTATCTACCGCTGGATCGGCGGATCCGTAGGGACTTAAATTGACTGTCATTGGTTAATGATTGTCTTAATCAGCGTGTTTCTATATGATCCTATTAAGTAGAAAGATGAAAAGTTAGTAATGTGGTGGCTTTGTTGATCGGGTATAGACCTTGCTCCGTTCTACGAAATAAGTAATGATACTTAAGTAATGTCAATGTCAAGTCAGGGAAGGAGTTTGGTCCTTTGATGTTCAAGTTAGTAACAGGAAGTGTAGAAGGAATAAGGAGCAACAGTAACGTAGGCGTAAACAGTGAATAACGCGTACCTCCGTTGATGATGGACCCCCTTTATATAGAGTCCTGATGGACGACGTACACGTTTCTCGAGACATGAGTATGTTCTTCAATACATCCTATAAAAGAACATGTCAGAAAAATACCTCTGACACTATACATTAACAGGGCATACATATTCCTTATAAGACAGTAGAAATTTTCGTCGTACGATCCGTCTGTCGACCATGTCTAATGTCAACAACACTATCTCTCAAAAGGATGTCAAGAGATACTGCAGTGGTCCCGTTGATTGACCGAGCGGGATAGTCATTCGGCCGGGACTCCGCTCCATCCTTGATCAGGTCCCATTACTTGGCCGGGTGGGGTAGCCACTCAGCGGGGACCCTTCATTCTATCGACCTCAGTTACTCTTCCGTATGATGACTATGTAGTAATATGTCTTCCTCCGTTCAGACAAATTATCCGGTCTTTTTTGACATCCTGTTGTTTCGTATTGAGCGTCGACTATCTTACGTATCATCTCAAATTAAGCGGATGGTCGGCTCGGACATGCCTCCCACCAATCGGATCTTGACTGTCTCAATCGGCCATTATAAGTTTTCTTCGTTTGACCCTTTGATCTTTTTATTTTGTCTTCTATCGTGACAATTGACCCGTATCAAAAGGACCTACTTCTATCGCCGCATTAGAATCTAATTAATTTCGTGTTAATTGCTGTAGTTGTTGATCTGTCTCGAACCGAATAATGTGGATGAGAATTTTGACCTTTTTTTTTTTTGGTTTGTTTTGGTTATAAAAATAAAACTAAACTGATCGGCATGCACTACTGTGTTTTTACGAATCTGCCTGTGAATTTATGACTCGTACTAATATATTCTACCGCGTCAGAATTAATTGTTCCAGATCACTCTTCGATCCGGTGGATCGGAGGTCGCCCCCTTCATTTATTACGTTACTACTGTTTCAAATTCTGTAGTACGAATTCACTATTTTGGAGACCATGAAGTTCTATCTTCCCCCATCTGAAAGCACACAGTAGCAACTGTAACAACGCAATCAAAGTATATATTCTATTTCAGTTCATATTCCACATCTTTATATATAGTTCTATCTTATCAAACTTAATTTTCGGCAAATTAGTCAATTAGTGAAATGTTAGAAATGTCTAAATTACTTATCTTAGTTTCAAATTATTAAATTAATTAGGTATCCAATTACCTCTCCAAATCAATTAATATAGTGTAGAATCGATTAGGATAAGATTCATTAGAATAATAATATCTTGAATCGGTTGTAACAATCGATTAAAAGTTTACTATTTTCAATATATTATATCTACTTAATATTTAAAATTATGAATATATAATTAAAAGAATCATACAAACACCTACAACTTAATTTTATGTCATTTCTAACTCTTTAAGTCCATCAGCGATTTTGATCGAAATTGATTGATAGATCTAGAAAACTTCAAATAATATGGAATCAGGTCTTATATGTTCGTCTCGTTATTCTGATTATATTTATGTTCTCAAATATAAATTTAATATAATATATTGAGAACATCAAACCTTTTATCATAGAAATCATTTTAATCATTTTTCTTTTTTTTTAATAGCAATCTATTAAAATTATCCTTCATTGTCACATAAACATTTCAAATAGATTCATTATCACATAAACATTTCAAATAGATTAATATACTATATTGATATTTAAAAAATTATTATTAGATCGAGCTCGGAATGATATGAAATTAAATCTTATGTGTTAATCTAGTTCTCTTGATTATATAAATATCTTAAAATATCATTTCCATATACAATATTGAATGTAGAAATTTTTTAACACAAATATGTTTTAAAAAAATTATTCATGTTAAAAAATTCATTACTCTAAATATGGTATATCAAATTAATACTTAAAAATATATATATAATCAAAAGAACTAAACGAGTCATATAATTTTATTTCATATCATTCTGATTTCTCTATAGCTAGGTCCATCAATGATTTTAGCTAAAATTGGTTGACGGGCTTAGTGAACTCGGAATGATATGAAACTAGGTCCTATATATTTATCCATTTTTCATGATTATATCTTTGCTTTTAAATATCAATTCAATACATCGTATTGAGAGCAACCAATTTTTTATCATAGGAGATTTTTTAATCATTTAAAAAAAAAAAATTTGATGACTATTGATCCTGTCCGAACCAGAAGTCAGCAGACGCTGGGCACGTGACGCTCCAAGGCTCGCTGATGTAGGTCTCCAACTAGTGTCGAGATGCTCCGGCTATCCTGCACAGAAGTCGAGCCGGGATTCCCTGCCGACCCTCCGACGCTCAAGTCGGTAAATCACGATGAACAAGGTGGCTCAGTCTCGGTACATACCCCTTTTTTTCATCGATGAAACGAGATTCTTTATATAGAGTCGTGAAAGGTTTGGGCACGGCCGTATCGGTGCATAAGTGTCCCGTCCTATCCTAGGTATGCGGTCGCGTAAAGCTTACCTCCTTTCCTAGGTGCAGGTTGTCAAAGTTTACCGCCCATATCGCTGATCAAAGCATGCCCTCGATGGGACAGATCCCCGTCACAAGATTTGGAGCATGACACACACGTGAAACCTACGGGTTGTCGGAGAAAGAAATCCTCCGGCCATTTCCTTTGCTCCAAACTTGTAGTCCGAGCGGAAAGATACCTAAACATCCGACCGGACATCCGCAGTGGTTTACTTGTGCTTTGTGGAGACTAACAAACAGGGTGCTTTATGACCGTGATCGGTCAAAGGTCAGCTCGGTCCATGACCTTTTAAGCGAGCGTCGGAACCCGATTTGACAGGTGCCTACCAACTATGAGTGCAAACCGCCGGACCTTTCCGGTACTCGATTCCATCGGCCGGCCGGCATCCGGTCGGACCGGCCCTCTATGGTCACCCTTCCGGTTGGACCACACTCTCCCCGGGTGGGCGGCTGTTCCGGTGACTGCCACTTGGCGTTGACTTTGCAAAAAGGGGCGCTTACTACCGGATCACTTGCCTTCCCTTCAAGTCTAGTCGAAGGAGGCGCATAGTCCGACTGACTGGACTGTGAGTCTAGCCGAACGGCTCTTCCATGCTAATCTTCTCCGCCCGGTCAGCGGCAGAGGTATCCTTGAATGATTGATTCATTCTTCGCCGGATCTCCTTGCGTTCTGCGCCAATCTTCGACATCAATGTCGATCATACCTTCATTAAATGCTCCGAATGATTGACTGCCACGTGGAGCAATGCCATCAGAGTACGGAGGCGGTTGCATGATATTTTGATGTGACCGAAGCAATTCGAAATAAACGGCTAGATGTATGCATTGATTCCCGTGACCTGGATCCGACGGTGGAGGCCGACCGGCCCTCACCCTATAGATTCTTCGTTTCCTTCTCGCCTTCACACGCCTCCGTTACCTCTACTGTTGCTCTCTGCGCTGTGGAGCTCCGGCGATCTTGTTGCTGCCTTCTGACGCTCTCCGGCGCCTTTCCTCGATTCATCTCCCCTCAGTAAGGTTTTAGATCTCTCCTCCTTCCTTTCCGGTATCTATTCCGTATTTCTTCCCCTAGCTCGAGTCTTTGAAATTCCATTCCTTCGTCTTTGGAACTTCCTTTTTGATTTCTTCTGCCCCGATCATGGCCAGTTCTTCTCATCCCGAAGAACAATCCTTAGGCCCATGGTATACTACCACGCGATCTCGCTTAGAACAATGATTTGATTTTAGGGGATATTTAATGAATTGCCTTTAAAAGATTGCCCTGATGATCTGGTTTTAGCAGTTTCGTCAGATGGCATATTCTTGGAAGGTCTCCGGTTCCCGTCCATCCTTTTATAGAGCAGTCCATATGCCACTAATCATGGCTAGATTTGTAAAACACCTCCTTTATATTGTTCAAGATTCCAAAATGGACTTTACTTCTTTTATCATTATCAAGGCGAGCCGGCACCTTTATGTTCCAAGCTCGGCCGGTTTGGTCTTCTTCAATAAACTACCCACTTCCAATAAACATTGGAAGGACTATTATTTCTACCTCCGCATGCCCAGTCAGCCAAACTTTCCGACCCAGTGGCAAGTCGGTCTACCTCCTCCTCCCGAACTCAAGAAATTCAAGACCCGACCGGACTATCTTCACGCCGCAAATGTACTAGCGGTCTACGACTTGACATCAACAAGCTTCTTCACGAGGGAGTGATGTACATTTTGGGTTGAGTCTTATACGACCCCACTTCCGAGGCTTCGGTAAGAACTTTGCTTTGGCACTTGCTTTAATTGCTAATCGATTTCTTTTCTTCTTTTCATGCGGACATCGTCATGGACTCCGTGATGGCCGTTCTAAAGAGGAAATCACTGGGCCAGAAGACAAAAAGAATGGGTATTGACGGTCGGTTCTCACGAAAAGCGAGGCAGTGAATCGGCCGCCTCGAGGCCTCTCAACACGGCATGGAGCGGCGCTACCTCCAGGGAACCAACGGCCCCGAGGAAGGGTCCGCTCGAGGAGGATCAGGCACGCAAAAAAGAGACAGTGGAGACCACCCGGCTACCTCCGCGTCCAACCTCCGCCGCGGCGAAGGGAAGGCGGCGGTGCAGACCATTTCATCGGCCGACGACGCGGTTGATACGAGTCGAGGCCACTCGTCGACACTCTTCCCCGCCTGGTTTCCCAACGTTCGACCATCCATTCGCGGTCTTCTGCGCCAGCTTCTGATCCCTTCCGACACGGTGTCGAGTTACTCTTCATCTTCCGATCAAGAGTTCTTTTGTTGGGCGGACCGGTGTGCCGGCGAAAATACTGAAAGGGCCCCTCGAGATGTGGGCGCCGCTGCCGTACAGTGATCCCCTCTACTTGCCATAGCTGCAAGCGCTGCTAGGTAAGTTCTTCGTTTTTTTTGTTTTACCTAAAATATTTCCGCTCGGCTTCTAACAAGCTGCGACTTCTCGTTGGAGGTGGGGAAGAGATAGCAGATTCAACCGTCTCGCATACGGCGACGAGGAGATAAGGCAATGTAGCGGTGGTCCAGCGGCTCCCAGGACCTTCCTACTCCGAAAAAGAGTCAAGAAAACTCAAACTCGCTGCTGAGCGAGAAAAGAAACAATTGATCGGGCCCACGCCCGAGTCGGCGCGAGGTCAAGTCGCTGACACAAAGATAACTCGGCCACCACTCGAAGAACACTGACCATCTCCGATCTGGAGAGAAAAGCGTGAGGCCGGCCGAGTTGAAGATAAGCCAATGAGGCTCGATCGGCGGGCCGGTAGGTCGGCACGGAGAAGATTGAACGTCCGAATGAGGCCCACAAGCTCCCAGGCAACCTTCAAGGAATACCAGGATGCCGAGCCGAGCCGAGTCGCCGCTCTCCGACAAAGTTACATCCGATCGCCCGAGTTCTCGGAGAAAATTTGCAGCGGATGTACTCGGCTTTCGACCGGCAATTACGGCCACTATGACCTATCTGAAGTCGAAGGGCCTTCTTCCGGAGTCCACTAATATTCCAGCCGGCGATCAAGTGGAGCTCTGAGCAACATTCGAGGGCGACTACATCGAGTAATTTTTGTAATTTCGCCACTCTACTGAACATGCACCTTTTTGTACTTAGGCCACTCGACCTAAGGTTCTAATTTTAATGAAATGCTTTCCTTCCGTGTACCCTATCTTTTGCCCTGTTCCCTGGCTAACACTTGCACGGTCCGCTCGTCTTCTATCACATCATACCTTGGGCATTCGAGGTGCATTCTTCCGAATGAAGTGTTTCCCAGCTCTTCGTCGGCGAATATCAATAAATTTTGCTTCAAACCAGAGTCGCTCGCTAAACCCGATCCAGAACCTTTATACCTAGAAGTCCGATCGGCAAATAACCCGGTCTGAATCGTGGGGAATACGAATAATCGCGGTGTCGACGATATTGGCTTCAGTTGTTATAGATCTGCGGCTCGTCTCTTGATTTTTAACGGCCGGGTGCTGCGTCGTGGCGGATATTGTTATGGCGGTCGGTAGCGGCTCCTGATCTTTAGCCGGGCTGTTCGGTTTCACTTTCGGAGGGTTTATAGGCGCGGCTCGTCTCTTGATTTTAACGGCCGGTGCTCGTGTGGCGGATATTATTATGGCGGTCGGTAGCGACTCTTCCCATCTTCTTGGCCGGAGCTGCGTGTTATTCCTTCGGAGGGTTTTATAGCCTGGCCGTGACTTTTAACAGACTGAGTAGCGGATGATTATTATACGCTCGTGTGGTTTATCCGGTGCTCTCGATTCTTATCGACGAGCGTTGTAACGGTATTCGGAGCCGTAGCCTTGTGACGGTCTCGAGGGTTTATAGACCGGGCTGCTCTGAGCGCTTGGCTCGTCCTTGATTTTTGATACGGTGCTCGTCAGTCGATCTTTGCAGCGAGCGCGGTTTTCGGATATTATAGCTTCGTGGTCTCTATGGCAGCGCGGCTCCGGACGGCGAGCTCTTCCGCGGAGGGTTTATACGCCAGGTCTCTTCGATTTTTTGCGCTTCGATCTTGATTATTTTAAGCGGTGGCGGCTCGATCTTTGCGGCGGTCGCGGTTTCGTCGCGATACGGCGGTGCTCGTGCTCGGAGGGTTTATAGACGGGTCCTGACTTCCTCGATCTTTAACGTTACGTCGGTCCTTTCTGAGGGTTTATGAGACGCGACCGTTCTTGATTTTAACGGTGCGGTCGTCGGTCGCTTGCCTGATATTATATACGGCGCTTCCTCCTTGACTTCTTTGACGCGGACGGGGCTCGCTCGCGGTTTTTCCGCTGAGGGGTTTATATGCAAGCCTGCGCTCTTGATTTTTTACCCACGGACGGTTTCGGATATTTATGATATTATTATAGCCTTCGTCGCTGCGTTCCTCCGCTCGCCTTTTGCCGCGTCGATCGTGGTCGGCCTCGTCGTCGGCTCGTGTAGGACGCCTGCTTTCGGGCTAGTGTGCTCTTTAGAATTCCCTAGGCCTGGTGCGCGCTTCGCCGTAACGAAATCCGCGGTATGTCTATAAGGTTTATAGACCTCTGTCTTCGGAGGGTGTATGCGCCTTCGGTCGCGTAGGACACGAGCGCGTCTCTTCGATATCCCTTGATAGGGTTAGCGGTGCACGGTCCATGCGGTCGGCGTTGATTTTACACAGCACCGTTCCTTGATTTTGCCGATATTTATATTGTTTCCTGTAGTGATAACATATAGGGGTAGAGCCGGTGGACGGTGCCGGATACCCGTTTCGCCGGTATTCTCCGCTAACGAGCACGAGTTGCTCGCGCGGATATTAATATCTTGATTTTTAACGGTATAACGAGACTAGCTTTTTCCTCGGAGGCGGCGGACGGGGTCGATCCGCGGAGGGTTTTGACGTCTCGCGCATCGCTAAGCCATCGCTCCTGTCTAGCGGTAGCCGTGAGGGATAGCGGCTCTGCGACCGTATTTAACGTGGGCGTGGTTATTAGACGAGTAGGAGCCGGTTATAATGGTCTCTTGTGTGCGTTGCCTTGATATTATATAGGCGTAGCGGTCGGCGCTAGCGGATTATTTAATAACGCTCGGTGCCGCCGATATTATCTCTGATCTGCCGTTTCGTAGACTCTGCCCTATATTTTTGGCTCTCGATCTTTTCGGTAGCTTTCGTATTAGCCGGTAACGACGGAGAGCGCGTAGTATTCGTTATATATCGGCCCATGCCCGTACGTAGCTCGTCTAAAATGCCGTCTCTTTGCGGTGTGCTTGTCGTTTATAGGCCGCTTTACAAATTCGTGCGCTCTGAGCTCGTCTCTCCTAAACTCGGACGGCGGAGAACATAAGCCACTACTGACCGATCACACACACATATGTCATAGATCTGGAGATTGCTCTCTTGCTTCCTCCGCATTAAGCGACCAAAAGAATATAGTATATAAAATTCAACAATTTTAGCACCCGTCCAAACAAATGTACGGGGCATCATTTCTTGCTGCTTCCAGCTTTCCATCTTCATGCTTCTGCTGGTTGGATCCCTCTTGAATCCGGCCGGTTGATCCTCGGCCGCCACCGGCTTGCTGGGCCGGCGCTCGCCTAACTCCCTTTGCTTGCTCTGCTTTTCTAGGTTGCATGATTCTCTGCGAGCCGCTCAGTTCTAGAGTTCATCAGCGCCTCCCCGCATGGAGCTTGAGCTAGAGTCTGGGAGTTCGGGTCCAATTCCTCGGATCGGTTGCGTTCCCCGTTGCGTGCTGAGTATCTCGCGCGTCCCGTTCGCCGTCACGTGCACCGGGTCCGGCGGTACGCGTAACTTGATCTCACCTACGGCTAGGATCACGCACGCGGCCGGCATTCGGAGGGATTCAGTCACCGCCGCTGGCGCATGTAGGTCCAACGTCCATTATCTCCGATTAGTCGAGGTGGCGAAGTCACACGAGATTCTTTTTACGGATTATCAGCACTAGTCAGCGGACATCACATGGTGAGACTCGTCAGCATGCAAGTCGAGTCATCATATCGCGCGATGACCCGACGCTATATCCTTTCTTCCCATGCTTAAACGTGCACGAGAAAGTTTACCATAAGTGTCCGAAAAGCCCTAAAATCTCAAAGCGCCATAACCACTTACCCGTCCTTTCCAGTTAGACGAGCATCCCCACTGACCGTAAAGTTTACCGCCCTATCGCTACCTAAAGCGCCTCAATCCCCTGTCCGCCAAGAAGCAACACACACAGACGGAAACATCGCAGTGTTGTGCAGAAACTCGCCATTTTGCAACTTGTAGTCCGGACGGGGTCCGGTTGGTTACTTGTGCCTTTGTGACATCGGTCAAGCGAGGTCTTTATGACCTTTGCAGCAAAATTATTTGACGTGCTTTTTAAGCAGAAAGCGTCGGCGTCGATTGTGGGTGCTGACACGCGACACACGGCAAACCCACAGTACTTCCAGTGACATGGCCGTACCACCTCGGACCTGACACGCTTCTTGGACAGTCCTTCCTATCCCTCCGTGGGCCGCTACGACGGCTTCTAAGAGAAGGGGGGGCCCGCTCTTACTACCGGATCAACTATATTTAACGATCGATTAAAATTAATATTCATTATCACATAAACATTTCAAATCCATTGCTATACTACATCAATCAATCGATTTGACGAAGAATAAAAATAAAATTGAGTAGGTGATTTAATAATTTTAAAATTATAAAATATATGATTTGAATATTTCGAGAACTTTACTATCTTCTGCGGAAAAAACAATGAATTGAGGGTGAAAATTAAAGTTCAAATTTTGCAGGCCGAGTTCATGGGCTTCTGTTAGATCTCAACCTTCACCAAATCGAAGTCCTTACTCTCCACTCATCTTCATCTTTTTTTTTTTCATTCTCAACCTCAATATTCTGGCCGTCCTTTTCCCATCAGTGCGAGCTCGAAGGCAGGCAGGTAGGCACAGTGGCCCTGCCCATTAATTTCATTCCAAATCACTAAACAACGGACGCAACTGAGAAAAGGACTCGAAGGAACATGGGCATGGCCGATGAGATGATTCACTAGTAGTGCACATAATTGATCTCGCTCCTTGTCATCGCTCATACATTAAAGTCATGGACACGTTAAGAGGAGTGATGATGGACGGCACGTGTGTCTTCCGTAGGAGCCTTTGTGTCGGCTAAAGTGGTGATGACCGCCAACTAGATCGATAAAAGAAGGATGGATCATCAAGGCACATCTTCTCGTATGCATCTAATTATATCAATAATGGCCTATATAAACATATACAATCTAAGCTTTACCATCTTTGAATAAGTTTTTCAGAGTAAAATTGTAAATGAATCAAACGTTAATCAATTAAATGAACTTTTAAATTGAACAAATAAATTTATATTCAAATTTAACTCGTTTATAAGCTCGAAAACATTCATCATGATGAATGGTCCAGTCTATGCCACTTGTAATTATTAATTGACATGTCACGATAGATCTGACTGGATGAGATTCTTGATAGTTAGCCTTTCGGTGGGATGATCAAATCAAAGCGCTACTCCTTTCCTCTTCGATCGGCGTGGAGTGCCAACAATGAAAATAAAAAAATAATTTTTATATTCTTAATCAATCGGGCTTGGCTTTACTCGATCGAGATTTGTAAGTTAACGATGTGAACTTGAGATTTGTGTGGAAATAAATAATAATTAACGAATTAAATTGAATAAAAGTTTGGGAATTGGAGTTGGAATTGAGTTCGATGAGTATGGTTTGTCGTGAGGCGTGACCGGATGTGCCTGTCCGTTTCCATTGCGATCGCATGTCACGTCGCATCCGCGGAATTATTGAGGTGGCTGACTCATGTGATTAAGTTAAATAAGCTTTTACTGCACCAATGAACATTCAGATTAACAACTAAATTAAATAACTATTTTAATGTGGGCCGAGTCATTCTGAAGTCCGTGGCACGTCGGCTCAGAGCGGGCCCCAACTAAGCGGCGCGGGGGCCCCGGCTCAGCCACAGCGTCAGCGTCGACTCATCCTCGCATGGTCGAGGGCCCACCTCCCACCGCCCATACCCGGCCTCTCCCCCCACCCTCCCTCCTGCGGGACCCGCTCTCTTCGTTCTTTTAATGAACAAATTTACGGATCGATCCGTGTCCGACTGAGATCGCGCAGATCGAGGCAATCTATGCGACGGATGAAGGAAATTATGCGAACAGGTAGAAAGGTACGTGCATGCGCGATAGTGGTGGCAGCATGGATCGAGTAGACTAATTTACTGGACTCGTCCAGCCAATAGCATACACGTGGCTTGCTGCTGCCTGTCAAGATTCTCATGGCCGTGAGGGGTTTCACCTCTATAAATACCCTCTCGCCCCAACTCCCAACCGTTCAACTAGCTCTTGTGCTTCACTCTCCTTCTCCGCCTTCTTCTTCTTCTCCTTTAGTTTTTCACCACCTTCCATGGCTTCTGTCGAGGTCAGTTCACTGTGGTGTTCCGAATTTCATTTGAATTGTGGTTGTTAATTGCGCTAGGATCGTGCATGTTGCAGGTTGAATCAGCTCCGGCAGTGGAGGCTCCGACCGAGGCCCCGCCCGCCACCGTGGAGGTGGAATCAGAGCCAGCGTCGGCGCCAGAGGAGGTAGCTGCCGAGGTCGAAGCTGCCGCGCCGGCGGCGGAGGAGGAAGACAAAGAGGAAGCTCCAGCTGCCGCGGTTACAGAGGATGCACTGCCGGCAGCCGACGTAGCAGCAGCAGCTGAGGCTGAGCCCGAGGAGGAGAAGGTGGAAGAGGAGCCAGCTGCGGAGCCCGCGGCCGAACCGGCAGCGGCTGAGCCGGATGAAGAGGCGAAGCCGCAGGCCGAGCCAGAGGCCCCTGCTCCGGAAGCTGAAGAGGCAACCGAAGCTCCGGCAGAGGAGGCGGCTCCTCCGGCCACAGTGTGATAGAGGACAAGGAGGACCGTCGTGTGGTTGGTCAAATTCGTCAGCGATGATGTTTTGCATGCTTATGAGATATGGAGGTTTGATTATCAATAAGCGTGGAGTCATAATTAATAGCGGTTTGTCGTAATAATGTCTGTTATTCGTTGGGCCTGTTCTTGTGTGAGATTTAAATAATTGAGATTTTGTTTCTTAATCACTTGTTCGTGGTTTAAGAGTTAATGGTTTAGCATTTAATAAAACATGAGAAAGCAGAACATAAATTGCCATGTTAGACGTGAAGGGAAATTGATTTGAGATTGACGTAACATAATCATAGGGCTCCTCTAGATTTCATATGAATTATAATGATACCTCTAGAATTATTTATCTTAACGTCGTCTCTTAATAAACTTTAGTTATGACATTTTATACTCGACTCAAATTCGATAAAATTGATAAAAGAAATTATTTTAATTTAATGTTTTTTAAAGATCTTATATCAAATTTCATACTCGACTCAAAAAAACAAAAAAAAAAACACAGCATGGCAAGAAAAATTGTGGAGAAAAGAGACTGTTGTTCGACGAAAACGACAACAAACTACTTGAATCACATACGACCATGGAAATCTCGTTCATAAGACGAAAATGTTTGCATGAGAAATGGAATATTAAACAAGAATAAAAGTAATTGCAAACTCTTAATTCTTCAAGTTTAAAGCAACCAATTACTGCTATACCTCAATACATTCTAGTTTGCTATTGTCCTGTGTCATATGAGTACATATAAGTCATTTCCAAATAAAATACAAAAACCATATTGAGAAAAAAAAATGAAAATGAAATGAGAACTCCATATCTGTATCTGAATCATAATAACAGACAAGGAAATGGAGAGAAGAAAAAAAAAAGACTAATAAATAATATACTGGGAATTGTACAACCTTCCTGACCAAGCACAGGAGCCACTCTGATCCAGTTGTGACTTGAGCAGGGCTTTTGAGTGAAGTATACAACGTGAGCTTTGAAAGAATGAATCGGTACCATTGTGGACACCTCTTCGTAGTAAAGAGATGCTCCACCAGTCAGCGACCTCAATGGAGGCATTGCATTTGTTACGTAAGCCGGGCGGCTGTGGATGACAAGTTGATTGTCTGGAAGCAAGTGAGACAACATGGATTAGCTTACCTGCTCCCCGATGAGATCTAGCCCAACGGCAAGGAAACTGATTCCTTGGAACAATAAGAAATAGAAATGAATCCCCTGTGCAGACAATAGGCTTCTCACAGAGGCAGTCAACAAAATAATAGCAAGAGCAAGCTCCTTCCGATATATACGATTCATCTTGGCTTTTTGTGCCTTATTGGTCAAGTCCAATTTATTTAACTCAGCGAGACCAGACTCCGAGGATGCTCTGTGAATATTACTTTCAACACTTTGCTCAGGATCGTTCTTAGCATACGCAACCAAATTGGCCTCGGATGACCTCCCCAATTTCTTAGTTACGATCCACTCATATGAACTTCCAAATTTGAAAAGTCCAGATATCATGGCATTAAATTTGGTGACGGACATTGTATTTTCAAAAAGAAGGTATGGTACTATAAATGGGAATGATCGTGGCGCTGGAAGTATGCTGATAACAGACATTATACCAGGGACATAACAGACAACCCAAGCAGACAAATGAGCTTCTGGAAGGAACATGGTCAATGGAAGTATGATACAGAACAGTGTAAATGAGTAAAATGGCAGGATCAGCTTCCTCAACAAGAAGAAAAGGAAAATCAAATTAGCCTTCTTAAAGAAACTAACCTGTTATATTAAGAGAAACATCAGTTCAAAATCCATATAAAGGTTTTTAATGAAAAATTAGTGATAGATACAGGAAGCCTAACCTTCGCAAGAACTATGTCAGAAAAGCACAAGCGAAAGAGCTGCATTGGACCTGAATGCCACCTGTGTTGCTGTTTCTTATAAGCCTCGTAGGATTCTGGCAGTTCACAGAGACACTGTAAAGATTTGAAGGAAATATATTGTCAAAATGTCAGTAAGGACATGTACAGGGTAAACTATGAATTAAGAAAAAGGTAAACTTGCAAGGAACCTTGACATCATTGAGAAAAATAAATTTCCAACCACAAAGGTGAGCACGGACAGCAATATCCATGTCTTCGACAGTGGTTCTCTCCAGCCAACCACCAGATTCTTCCAGAGCTTTTATTCTCCATACTCCAGCAGTTCCATTGAAGCCAAAGAAATTGAGAAATATACCATTGACTTGTTGTTCAACCTCAAAATGGAAAGATAGATTTACGTTCTGTAGTCTTGTGAGCAGATTTTCATCCTTGTTAACAAAGGCCCATCTAGCTTGCACGAGTGCCACATCAGCATTCCCCTACACAGTATACAAACATCCAACATTAATGCTATATCATTTGTAGTCTTGTGTATGAAGTTCTTCAACTGAGTTTGAGATACCAGATAATATTTCTTCTGTCCGAAAATTATTCAAACACTTAAAGTAACTTAATTTTTGCAAGTGTGGACAAGGAAAATCAGATTTTCGCAACATTAAGGAAAAGCATGATGAATAATGTTCCCTTTAATAGCAGGAATCCAGGTTAAATAATGTATTTCACTTCTCAAAATTGATAATTGTACAGTTTAAGCAGAACCTTTTTTTTGTTAGTGGAGATGAAGAACAGAAGAGATACCTTAAAATGGGGAATTGTCTTTTTTAAGAAATCCGGTGCCGGCTGAAAATCTGCATCAAATATTGCGACAAATTCATAATCCTTCACATAATCACAACTCATAGCTGATTTTAAGTTCCCAGCTTTATAGCCTGTGCGAATAAGCCGATGCCGATAAATGATATACACTCCTTTCTGTTGCCATTTTTGCACTTCACTGTTTATAAGGTGCTGCACTTCCACATCGTCAGAGTCATCTAATATTTGAACAAGCATTCTCTCCCTAGGCCAGTCCTGGGCACAGACTGCTGCAATTGATTGTTGGTAAACCTGTTTCAGGATTGAATTAAATCTAAAAGAATTAAAGTATAACATTCTGAAATTAAAAGAAACATATATTTACTAAAAAATATAGAATAATTCTAACAAGAGTAATCCTAGCAAAAGAATTGGACAATAAATAGAAACTCATGTTATTTTCAGAATTAGGTTTAATTGAGTAAATCATACAAGTACAAGAGAAAGAATTAAAGTCTAAAACCACTGTTTCCATAGAGTTCCTAATATCATTAAACTAAATATCACATTGTATTTACCGTGAAGTATAAACTACTCTTGTCATATTATGATTAAACATACTTCAAAGGAGCATGTATCATAAACCTTGAGTAACAACATTCTAAGATTGCAAGAGCAAATAATACCTACTAAAAAAGGTCTCAGAAAGGACACGTGGTAAAGAGTAAATGTAACAGTGACGATTAGGAAATAATACACCAGAAAAGAAGTCACAAAAAGGGAATATGGTAAAGAGTATGTTTGAATTTAGATGATATGCTTCTTGATTAGATGAATTTAAGTGAGTTATCGTATATTATTGGTTAAATAATTTTGCACAGGTTGAATCATGTGATAAGACATGATCTGACTGGTGTTACAAGGTTAGGTAGGTTATGGCATTTTGAAGTAATAAATTTGTTGTGTTTAATAAAATTGGTCATGGTTCATATGGCATGCAAGCCATTATGGTCAGCTGATCTGACACTAATTAAACAAAGCAAAATTTGCTACAATAAAAAATAAAACAAAACACAAGTTTGACTTACCTATTATCCAGATGCAGATAACACAACGAGTCAAATCAACCCCTATAGCTGATGCAAGGATGCTACTATTTAGGCGAATAAATGGACTAAATCCACATCAAGCATTTCTTTGTCCAGTACATCTGAAGTATGGATCTTCTTTATACATTTCTTTATCTAGTGCTGATTAAGCTATGTACCTAATTATAACTCAATCCTGCAATCTTTTAAAGGCCTTAAAGAGGATTACTTGGAAAGTTTCAAGATAACCAGATATATTATTGAATAGCATTGTGAGTATTAAATATCCACCTTTATAGAGAGATTCATTAGGTTGTCTTTGCCTTCAGTGCATCATATGCACAAGACAAGTACCACTGGTTTGCGCCATGCTTCTATCTGTCTCCTTAATTTCATGAAGTATCTTTCTCAAATGTGCAAAAAGATAGTAACTTTCCATTCCGTTATGACAGAAGCAATAGTTGCAAGCTAAGATTATGATTGCAAAGACATCCTCGTGTATCATAGCTTTATAAAAGTTGTTGACAGTATACTAGCTACAACTGTTCTGTCAACGTCATAATTTTCAATGTAAACTAAACCATATGTTCACTATAACGTAGTCTAATAATAAATCTTTTCTTTTAGCCTAAGGAGACAGAATGATCACAATTCCACAAGCTCCTTGACCTTTCGCTAATCCATTCTTTCTTATTAATTATCTCTTCATCAATATATCTTCTTATTTAATAATAAATTTTAGATAACTAACATTTTACAAAAAATTTATGTATATCCATCTTAACTATTCCATCAATTCTTTTTTTATTACTAAAACTACATTGTATATACTCTTTTTTTTTCTACTTATCCTAAAATGCTTTGAATTTAATCCAATTACCTCTCATTGATTAACATAATAACTACAATAACATATACAACCAAATTGATAAAAAAAAACTAAAATACATGAAGGACAACCTAAAGCAAAGGTTGCAGAAAGGCTCCATGAGCAAAAACAACGGAAATAGGAAGAAGAAATGGCCGAATTTGGTCCCATCTCCCCTTTCTCTCTATTCCTTCCCAACACCAAGTAATCAATCTTATACCTTTCTCACATCCTTCCACTCTCCACTCCTTCCCTTCCTTTTTCTCCCCATTTCTCATTGAACATAATCACGGCATAATGGATCGAGTTTCTTGCTCTTCTCTCCTCCTTCTAATACTGAATTCTATGTTTTATACCGTAGCTAAACCATCTAATTTCACTCCGCAAGCATCTTGATAAAAAATAATTAAGTAAATTTAAAATATTTTTCAGTAGGGAGAAGCAATTTAAATGCACTTTGCAGAAATAATTTCCCTTGCTCGATGATTGGTTGAATTATTCTTCAGCAAAACAATAATATGAATGGTTCTCATCTTGCTAAAGGAAGGCTAAGTTGAACTTATACCCAATACTCAGGATAGAATGTTCTTGACAACAAATTGCAGAAAGGAAATGAAATATCAATATACAATAAGAGCAGCAGGAGCGAGAGAAACTATATAAGCTTACCTCCCGTTCATTGCACATTGGGATCTGAAGCAAAACCTTTGGATACTCATCAACATCTATCGCATTGCCCCCATCCAATTCTCGCTGATTTCCATAATCGACCTGTGCGACGGGCTTCAAACCTCGGAGTTTAATGTAGAAGCACCCGAGCGTCAATACTACCCGATCCACCGATTGAATAAGAAATAGCACAGTGCATATGTTAGCCAACGTTTGGACTGGAGGAGCGAGATACGTGACCCTGATCATGAGCCAGTTAGCATAAATGAACTCAAGAGCCTCGGCTGAGGCATAGGACGGGGGGCTGAAGTGCCAGCCCTTGAAATAAGCAGCGAGCTCGAGGACGAGAAGGAGGATTGCAACGACGAGGAAGGCACGGATGAGGCGGTAGAGTCGGGAAGCGGGGGCGGTTCTGGAGTTGGATGTGTAGATCCGGCGGCCGGCGGTGCGGAGGAGGACTACGAGACGGGAGGGAAGGGAGGCGAGGAGGGAGGCAGAGCTGTGGAGGCGGAGGAGGAGGAGCCATGACAACTGACGCGGGCTACGACCTCGGGACTTGCCGGCGGCGGCGGGAGTGGTAGGCGTACCTACCTCGACGGCGACGGAGTCTGAGGCGTCGTCCCCCGCCGTCGAAGGCTGAGGGGTGGAGGGGGAGAGAAGGCCCTGAGCCTTGAGCCGCTCCTTGTTCCACCATTCTTGGAATTCGTAGTTGGGAGGCCGAGGAGGCATCGAAGCGACGAGATCTCTCCCGCTCGCTCGCTCTCTCTCTTCCCCTCTGCTTTCGCTGTCTTCCTCGATCTAATTGGGGGCGACAGCGCGGAGGGCCAAAACAGGAATCAAAATTCAATTTTATTTCACGAGAGGACAACCGAATTTAGAGGGTGTCAAAACTCAGTGCAATCCTCATTTCACCTTCCGTCGACCATCAAGCTACCTACGTGGGCCCTGCAAATATGGCCCACGGGTTGCTCGATTTCTATTCGTTCGTTTTTGCTGTTGGTTATCATAATGGATGCGGAATCCGATTCACGGGATGGCTAAGGGTTACGTGGCGGAGTAGGACAGACGAAAGCACAGCACTCAAAATGGTGGTCCCGATCACCGACGGTGGCTGGCAGCGTGCTGTTACGCAAGGTAATTGGTGTGCCATAAATAATTCTACAAAACCATAATTAACTAATCGTGTGTGATGATCAATTAAATAAAAACAATATGATTTCACTATAACAAAAAAGACGAAGAAGTACAAGAATATAATTTCGCTATGGATCAAAACAAAAGAATAGCTTCACTAATATATTATTCATAAATTATTTTAATTTATTACTTTTAAAGGATAAATGGAAACATTATTGATATGATGATAAAGGGGGAAGTCTCATCCTGCTGTCATGATAGAGGTCAAAGTTAAGACGGTCAAACACTCCTATACCACTGGTCGATCGGGGAGCACGCTTGCCCGATCAGAATAATGAAGACCTGATCTAATATCATAATAGCTCGGCGAGGTTCCGAGCTTCCGACGCTCGAGAAAGACTATCTGCAAGGGCACACCGAGCGACTTCCGCGCTCGGTGATAACCATGATTTTACTACATTATTTTGATTCATAATGCATATTTGTAATGATCTATTCATATCTTAATCTCATATTTACATCATATTTCATAATTACATGTGATCTTGGACATAATTACAAATTAGTAAATTATTATGGTATTTGATGTTAATATTCGATTATTATTTTGTAGGCATCAAAGGGGTCATGGACCCGATCAGATCAGACCACACTTGGGATCAAATTTAGGGCTAAAAGAGGCGATCAAGCTTTGGATCGATTTGGACCATCCATTGAAGATCAGAGAGATCTAAGCCATTCGTTGAGAATCTAGTCCATCCGACATAATGAGGAGCAGATCTCGTCCGTTGATGAAGATCCAGAGGTTTTGTTCCAGATCTGAGTTCATCTAGCCGTTGATCAAGCCACGAGCAATCTGGACCGTTCGATCAGATTGGGAGAGGTTTAAAACCCGCGAGAAGCTATAGTGCACTGGGGCTCGACTTCGCAATTTCTTCTACAGTAGCTTCTTCTTCTTCGCAGCGACGGCTGAGTTCCCATTCCACCTTCAGATCCGAGAGCTTACCTTCTTCATCCCCGGCGATCATTGAGCTGCTGGCGTTCATCGTCCGAGGTCAGATCGCGGCGGAGGGCGTTTCCCCAGTCCTTGAGTTCGATTTTGATTCCCGTTCACGATCTAGGCAGAGGGTGTTTCCCCAAGATCTACGATCTCCATTAGCCAATGAAGCTCGAAGGGCGTTCCCAGAAGCATCCGATTTCAATCCGACTTCATTTCATCTGCTGCATTCAAACCAATTTGATCAATTGACCGGATGAAGCAAATTCCAGAATAGAGCTACTAATCTTCGTGCGATGTGAGTGCCAGTCGATTCGTGAGCCCGAAGGGCGTTTCCCAGAGGTTGTGATTGAAAGGTTGCACTAGTTGGAAGCTTGATTCATCGCCAGTGGTTACCCGAAGGGCGTTCTCAGAGGTGACTCTGTTTTTCTGACAGAATGAAGAGGATCGGATCCGGATTTGGGTTGTGGAATGCTTAGGGTTTATGTTTTCTTTTGATTTGCTCTTGAACTTGCTCAGATCGTCAGATCTGATTCATTTCTTACCAATTCATTCTTGTTTGAATTTCTTATGCAAAATCCATATCTGATTTCCACTTGCAATTCTGATTTTCTTAAGATGTCTGCAATTTCAACCATATTCAGTTACTAACTTAGTTTGCAATCAAAATCTTATGTAACTAACTAATTGTAGTTAGCTAATTAGTTGTAATCTAGTGTTTGTTTTGAATTCTCTATTTCGGTTCATGTAAGTTAGTGTTGATTTCAATTTAAGAAATCAGGAAGCATTTGATTTATTCATTGGATTTGTTGTGGTTGTGATTATGCTTGAAAATTGAATGCTTAACTTGAGCTCGCGGTTTGTTATTTCTGTTTAATTTTAGTTTGCTTGAGCTTAAGAATTTAATTGAAATTGTGATTGTGAGTTGGAGAGAAAGTTATTGATTTATTTAATTCAATGATGCTTAATTGTTGTTAGTTTGATGATATAAGAAGTTGATTTGTGAGTCAATTCTAGAGCACACACACTTATTAGTTACCCTTGGAAAAATATGACTTGGGACTCCATACTTTTCTTTAGTTTAATGAGTTCCTAATCTTTATTAATTTGATGTGCTACTTGACATGCAAAATGGCTAACACCAAATTTTGATGTCGTTACCGGGGATATAACTAGTAGTGTGTGTTTGTTTTAAATTGAGCATTGATTGATTTATTTTGTAGCATCTTTCTTGATTTGATTGATATTCTTTTTGTATTTTCATGTTGGTTTGTTCTTGAATTGTTAAATTTTTTAATGTTTATATTATCATGTGTTTGAAACTTTATGCTTTTGAGTCTTCTAATCTTGATTTTTAGTGTTGTAGTGAAGAACAGGAGATTTCTTTAGCATGAATCCTTATTTTCAGAATTTTGAAGGTGGAATGGAGAATCAGTATTTTCAGCCTGAGTATCAATTTACCCAAACATTGATCAACAAAATAGGTATGAGTCATTTTTAATGGTTTTAATGCTAATTGGGTGGATAATTCATGTTTTAGGTGTGAAAATGAACAAGGACCATTTATTGAGCCATATCCAATCTACCAAAATTCATATGGATTTCAAGAGGTTTCAACAAATTTTATGCCACAACCTTTTCAACATAATGATCTTCAGATGGATGAGTCAACATGGAAATTCAGAGAGATTATACAACAAATGAGTGAGCATCAAGAGCAGTAATTTTCAAGAATTCAAAACATACAGTTACAATTGGATCAAATTGCATCATCCATCAACCAGTTGCAAACACAAAGCGCCAGTGAAGAGATGGATTGTGGAGCTCTTGTTAGGTCTGACACTGCATCTACTTCTTCACTAGATTCTTTAAGTACTTTTTATTGTTGTGATGATGTAGTTGAACATAATTTTGATTCTAGTGATGATGTTGCTTTAGATGATGGAAATGATGCAAGTATTAATGTTGAAGATGATCTAAGTGTAGGGGATTGCTTACTGGAAGCATTACCTCAAAAATCATCAAGAATTGAAGATGTAAGTGTAGGGACATGTGCTATGGAGCCAAGCACCTAAGAATCACTTCATGAAGTTATATATTCATCTGAACCATCACTTGAACCAGAACTTGAGCATTTACATGATGAAGAGGAGGTAACAATCATCACTCCAAGTACCTTTCAACATGACAAAGTGAGAATTTTTTTATGATTTTTCAGAAAATTTCTTAGAGGTATCAATTGTTGATTTTATTAGATGTGATTCATTTCTTGATAAATTTTCTACCCACACTAATATTCTCCTATTTTCTTCTTATCCTACATGCATGTGGGAGGTTTTGTCTTTTATGATGTTGTAGGAGAATACAAGCTCCCGGAGTGGATGCTTGAACTGAATCGCCTCAGACCTCCAGAGAGAATTTTCAAAGAAAAAAGGATGAATAAAAAGAATTTGAGTGGAACTTTGATTACTCCACTATCGGCATGGATTCTTCTTCTAAACCTTCTTCAACCACCTGAAATGAAATGAGAGTCGGTTCTAATTTTACTTTATTTTGTATTTTAATTCATACTTTGTTAATAAATTCTTGCTTTATATATTTCTTTAGTTTCATACTTAGCAATTGCATTTTATTTCCACACTTTGCATTTTGTTTAGCATACATAACATTTTCATTTTGAATAAAATCCTTCATAGGAATTTTCTAGTAATATTTTTAAGATGGTAAAAGTTTCTTTAATTTGATCATCAATTTTAGGTAATGTGACATGATTGGATACTCTACTTACATGATATTGGTTAATGAGGTAGTGGATTCCAATTTGATTAATTAAGTTTGATTGCATGAAAATTGCTTAGAGAGACCACCTCAAGCCTATACTTCATTAATTTATTTTGTGTGACATGTACTCATGGCAATTGAACTCTAGAACTTACTTAGTTTCTTTTCAAAATCACAATAGCATATGTATGCGTGGAAATGAAGGATTGTATCATTTTTTTGCCATCCTAATTTCTAATTTCTTTCCCACAATTTTCTTAAAATATTTTCATCAAGCATTCTAATTCTTGATCACTTTGCTTCGTCTTCATTTTATTGGGAGTTTTGATTGAATTCTTGATGAGTTGAATTGATTAGATGGACAAAGATTTAAGTGTGGGGGAGGATTGCTTATGCTTGAGGTTTATGGAGGTTTCTTACTACTAATTGATTGAAACTTCTGAAACTGTGGAATCAATTCAGGATGTATTATGTTTTCACTACATTTCTGTTAAATAGCAAGTCTCATTGGTTACTAAATTGATAGGCACATTTCAATGAATGTGTGTAGCTGTTGGGAGGCAATAATGAAGTTAATCACTGAATGTTGGTGCCAATTTTTGTTGCTATTGCATTTTCTATGCAGCAATTTCAGAATTCAGAAGTGTACAAAATACTAACAGAACATGAAAATGCTGAATTGTAATGACTTAAGCATGGATTGAGATCTTTTTGGAAAAATTCTGAGCTTGAGCTAATTACAGTTTCTGGACTAATTTCTTACTTTCTTCAATGTGATTGCATTACAAAATATCTGAGTTTTGAAGTTGATTTTAGTGCAAATGCTTAAGAGAAATCCATGTGCCATTTCGTATCAGCAATAAGTATTGAGTGTATCCTGTTGTTGAATTTACTAAGGCTGGAATGAGCTATATTCCTTTGTTTAACTTATCATATATGATTCTAGTTTAAGTTCATTCGAGTTCAGATTATGAAATTTAAGTGCTATAAATCAGAAATTATTAAGTTGAATCCTTGGTGGATAAAAATTGCATTGTTGAATGAAATCCCTTCTCAAGTTTAATTCCTTTTCATAGATTCTGATTTCTGAAACTCACATTGCTTCAATTAAAAAATTGAAATTCTTGAACTAAAGTGTCCTGGAATTAATAAAGTGGAACCGTGCTTGCATATTTGAGGCACCAGCTGAAAAACTGAAAGAGTATGAAATTATAGGAGACGTGTGATAATAAAAAGCAAGAAACACTAATAGAAAAGAGACCCAAAATTTGCTGATTACTTTGTTTTCCAATACTGATAATTAATTCGGCAAGTTGGGGCTGTGGACAGAACTTAAACCAGATTCAAGCTTTGAATTATCCAAAAAATTGGAATTTCTTGGAATTTGGAATCTGAAGAGAGGATGAGTTGTGATTTATAGATTTGCTTGTCAAGTCCGAATCTGGAACATTCACAGTAAATAATGTAACAAGCTGTTTCTTTGATCCAGAAAGAAAGAAAAGAATACATGGGAACAAAGGAGCACTAGAACTATTTTGTGCTAACTTTCAATATAAAAATTTGGACAGCTGTTATGCCAAATTGAGTACTTAACTTGTGATGAAATTTGATGCATTTTCTTTTCCATGAAGTTTACCTTTATTGGTCTCAAGATCTTTGAGAAAGAGAAGTTACTTTTAAAGTGGCAAATATGAACAATCATGGAGCTGGAATCTGTCATCCAGAAATCAGAACTGGAACTGAATTTATCAAACTGATTTCCTGGATTCAGTTGTTGAAGTTGTAGTTACTAGAAGATGAGAATTATGGAATGTTAACAAACTGAAGTGCTGGAATTTCACAGAAGTTGCAGAATTAAAATGTGAATTGGTGTATCAGTTGTGTGCTAGATTCTGTTATAAGTATCTGGCCTGTAAAAATCCAAGTGGAGCAGTTGGTTTTCATCTACCAATTGGGTTTCTAATCTCCTTAAATTCTCTAATATTTGAGCATGTAAATATAATGGTGGAAGGGGAGTAGCTAAAATTTTCTGGAATTGAATTCTGAATTTACAAATTTCCATTCAGCATGAAGATGAAGAGTGAAGGTGAAGATTAGTTGAATTCAAAATCAGTTCAGTTTGGTAATGGTGATTGAATTTGAAGAAGGAAAGAATGTTACATAAAGGAGAAGTCCAAACTGTAATCAAGCTGCACTAACACATTTAGAATTCATTTTGGAGTAGTACCAGTCTAGAAAAATTAGAAACCTGCAAGATTGGAATTTGCAAGTGAAAATTTGTGGGAAATTCAAAACCTTACAACCAAGAAAGTTCTAATTTTCTAGCAGAGAAGACACAAGAACCAATGTAACACAAGGATTTGAATTAAGCTAATAGAAGCTGGAAATGAATGTATCAACTACAACATGTTGTGTGCTAAGTTGAATTGTGATTTCTAACCACAAATAGCTTGGATTCGATTTCCTGAAATTTTAGTGCTAAATGAAGTCTTTTATTCAGCTTAACTCTTCATGGTTTAAAGTAATATTCTTTGTGTTTACAAATTTAGAGACTGAAGCTCTGAAATTTGAAGCTTGCATTGAATTCAGAAATGAGCCCTGAAATGTTAGGGAAGAAGCAATAGAGAAGCTGATTAGAATTAGATTGTTGTTCAGTATCTAGAAAAGAGTAACAAGACAGAAAATCTGCAGAATGAAAGAAAGAAATAAAAAGGTGAAGCTTCTGGGATACACAGCTGGGTCTGCTAAAGCTGTTTTCTGGTTACTGAAAATGCAGTGCAGAATTCAAGAAGTTGGTATAAGTTTCAAGAGATTTTGTACAGAATTGTTTACGAAATAAGCTGGAATTGCTACAACTTTTGAATTCTGAAACTTTTCTGTTGGAAGAAAAGGAAAGAGGAATCTGTTTGGCTGATACTCAAGTAGGACATTTCAATTTTTGTGTGTTAAATTGATTACAGGTTATCAACCAGAAATCATAACCAAGTGAATTCTTTGAGTGCTCCTTGACATTTGAAATGTTGTAACTTCAAGTTTGATGCTGAACCAGATTGCTGATCTTATGAAACTTTCTTTGTAAGTTTTAATTTTGTGACACTGCTGATAATATCAATACTGAAAATTTATCAACAGAGCTTGTAGAGTAGAATTTGCTGCCGATTGTTTATGTAATTTTTGAGTACTAAAATGATGGAGTTTCAAGCTGGCTTTCTACTGGAAATTAAACAGTAAGATGACACAGAACATAAATGAAAAAAATTAAAGAGAACCTGCAGAATGAATCAACTTGGATTACATGATATATTTCATTATCCGAGACGACTAAGATTTTAAGTGTGGGGAGGGAATTCTTCTTGGCAAGTTGATGTGAGATTATTTTAGTTTCAAAATGCTGAAATTGAAGTGCAAAAACAGTGAAGAAGAAAGGAATAACAGTGGCAAAACAAAAGAGTATCAAGTGTGGAGATAGAGTATCAAAATTTTTGGATAGTCATCAAATTGAAGGGGAGTTTAGCTTGATCTTTTGTATTGATAATGACAAATGGTATTCATCTTTTACACATCAAAATTGGTCAACTCATCAAGTATATTCCTCCAATTCTCTCATCTCCTCAATTTTTTCATTGAATTCTTTTCTTTTGCCTATTTCACTCACTTTCATTGTTCTTTTTGCTTTCATTTCAATTTTTTATGATTTAATCCTTTTGATTCATGTATGCTATGTTTATAGTGGTAGAGAATTAGAAAATAAGCAAACTTATGGTAGTGAAATATTGTGAGTGGCATTGAGTGAGCTCCACATATATGCAATTTTGAGTGGGAGAGTTAGAATAGGTAAATCCCTTGTGAGATTGCAACTTGCTTAATTTTTTTCAATTGGATTGAAACTACCATACCTACTGATTATTGTTTGGATTGTATTCATAATTGTTGGTGATCTTTAGATGACTTTAGTTAACTACTTCTTACCATCTTCTTAGTATTGCTAGGAAATTTGTGTGGAGATAATTTTTAGTTTTCTTGACTTGAACGGGACGCCCAAGATTAAGTGTGGGGGATTTGATAACCATGATTTTGCTATATTATTTTGATTCATAATGCATGTTTTTAATGGTCTATTCATAGCTTAATCTCACATTTACATCATATTTCATAATTGCACGTGATCTTGGACCTAATTACAAATTAACAAATTATTATGGTATTGGATGCTAATATTTGATTATTATTTTGTAGGCATCAAAGGGGTCATGGACCAGATAAGATCAGACCACACTTGGGATCAAATTTAGGGCTAAAAGAGGCGATCAAGCTTTGGATCGATTTGGACCGTCCATTGAAGATCGGAGAGATCTGAGCCATCCGTTGAGAATCCGGTCCATCCGACCTAATGAGGAGCAGATCTCGTCCGTTGATGAAGATCCAGAGGTTTTGATCCAGATCTGAGTTCATCTAGCCGTTGATCAAGCCCCGAGCAATCTGGATCGCCCGATCAGATTGGGAGAGGTTTAAAACCCGCGAGAAGCTACAGTGCACTGGGGCTCGGCTTCGTGATTTCTTCTACAGTAGCTTCTTCTTCTTTGCAGCGGCAGCCGAGTTCTCATTCCACCTTCAGATCCGAGAGCTTACCTTCTTCATCGCCGGCGATCATTGAGCTGCTGGCGTTCATCGTCCGAGGTCAGATCGCGGCGGAGGGCATTTCCCCAATCCTTGAGTTCGATTCTGATTCTCGTTCGCGATCTAGGCAAAGGGTGTTTCCCTAAGATCTGCGATCTCCATTAGCCAACGAAGCTCGAAGGGCGTTCCCAGAAGCATCTGATTTTAATCCGACTTCATTTTATCTGCTACATTCGAACCAATTTGATCAGTTGACCGGATGAAGCAAATTCTAGAATAGAGCTATTGATCTTCGTGCGATGTGAGTGTCAGCCGATTCGTGAGCCCGAAGGGCATTTCCCAGAGGCTGTGATTGAAAGGTTGCACTAGTTGGAAGCTTGATTCATCGCCAGTGGTTACCCGAAGGGCGTTCTCAGAGGTGACTCTATTTTTCTGACAGAATGAAGAGGATCGGATCCATATTTAGGTTGTGGAATGCTTAGGGTTTATGTTTTCTTTTGATTTGCTCTTGAACTTGTTCAGATCGTCAGATCTGATTCATTTCTTACCAATTCATTCTTGTTTGAATTTCTTATGCAAAATCCATATCTGATTTCCACTTGCAATTATGATTTTCTTAAGATGTCTGCAATTTCAACCATATTCAGTTACTAACTTAGTTTGCAATCAAAATCTTATGTATCTAACTAATTGTCGTTAGCTAATTAGTTGCAATCTAGTGTTTGTTTTGAATTCTCTATTTCGGTTCATGTAAGTTAGTGTTGATTTCAATTTAAGAAATTAGGAAGCATTTGATTTATTCATTGGATTTGTTGTGGTTGTCATTATGCTTGAAAATTGAATGCTTAACTTGAGCTCGTGATTTGTTATTTCTATTTAATTTTAGTTTGCTTGAGCTTAAGAATTTAATTGAAACTGTGATTGTGAGTTGGAGAGAAAGTTATTGATTTATTTGATTCAATGATGCTTAATTGTTGTTAGTTTGATGATGTAAGAAGTTGATTTGTGAATCAATTTTAGAACACACACACTTATTAGGTACCCTTGGAAAAATACGACTTGGGACTCCATACTACACGAGTTTTCTTTAGTTTAATGAGTTCCTAATCTTTATTAATTTGATGTGCCACTTGACATGCAAAATGGCTAACACCACTCGACCTTATATAGAGCTATGAGAACAGAGCGGATGTACGACCGAGCTATATAGAAACAGACGGGCGGTCGAGCAGCTTTCCCGCTCGTCTAGATAATGGATCATGCTTCGGGACAGAAGGAGCGTCGGTCGAGCGGCCCTCTTGCTCGACCAGATAATATACTCATCCGAGCAAAAAGTAAGAACTCGAGCCGAGCGGTTAGCCTTTGAGTGGCTATCACGCTCAGCCCAGTAAAGGACACCACTAGTTGGATATTATCTTTTTGGGAGCATGCATTGCTGACAGGCGGCATGGTCGACGACCGATTCAGACAGAAGATCGTACGACAGAAGCTTCCCCTGTCACTTCATAGATATGTTCGCCTTGTTAAAGTATTGTGTCAGGGACACTTTACTGATACATCTTTTCAGGGAAAGCTTCGGGAAGCATGCACGCCTTGGGAAGCATGCACGTGCGCTACAGGAGTCTTATATAAAGGGGTCCAAGCTTCAACGGAGGTATGCAATAATCTACTGTTGCTGCTGTTGGTGCGGTTAACACTAACGGTCTAACTCAAGTTTTGATAAATGACAAAATAGGTTAAGTTAGTTTCGTTGTTATCTAACACTCTGATCGAGTGCAGGCGAAACCCAGACAGGTCGACGGACTGACCGGATGTCTAGCACGAAGCCCAGCTAGGTCGACGGGCCGACCGGATAACTGGCATGAAGTCCAAATGAGTTGACGGGCTGATTGGACGTTTGACACGAAGTCCAGACGGGTCGAAGGGTTGACCGGACGTCTGACAAGTAAGTTAAGGTAAGTCACTGGAGGGGAGTGACTGTGAGGACGCGTTCTCAGGAAAGGAACATTAGGCGTCGATCCGACTTAGATTCATTTCGGATATCTAAGTCAAGATCGTGACTAGATTCCGGTCTCGAGGAGACGGAATCTAATTACTATTATGTTTTATTATAAACTGTGCTAACACTCTGTTTTGTAGGATATATAATTTACATTACCTCGGACTAACGTTTTCTTGCAGGAAGGAGATTGCTGGAGAACAAGGGTCCGGGTGCCCGGAGGCAAGTTTTATCCCCAAACGAGCCTCGCCACACGGAGCACCCTTGTTGGTTTGACAACGTCACATTCAAGATGCCCTGAAGGTATCCAAGCGCCCCGAACCTCCTATATAAGGAGGGTGAAGGCTGAAGCAAAATAACAACTCACGATCTACGCTTCTGTGCTCCTGCGACGCTGCGAAGGTTCTCCGACAAGTTTTTTTTCTGTCTTATTCTCTTATTGTCGGTTTTTCTTTTACTAAATAATTCCTGTACTATTTTTGTAAAAACCTTTCGAATTATTAGTGATCGCCCAACGAAAGCACTCAATGAGTGCGGACCTTGGAGTAGGAGTCGACAAAAGCTCCGATCAAGTAAAACAACTTTGTTAGCATTGTGTTTTCGTTTTTCCGCTGCCTACTCTATACGCCGATATTTTTAAATCGCTATTCCCCCTTGCTAGCAAATTCTCGATCCAACACCTGCTATTGTCTGCTACTTTACTTTACTTCCGCACATCACCGGTAACTGACTTGAGCGTTGGAGGACCATCTTCGGGGATCACTTTCCTAGCTCAGCACTGACGCAGTTGTGGTTGCAAGGTCACGAGGAGTCAATACATGGTTAACCGGAGCGCCACAACCCCAGCTTCCATCACCTCGACTATCGGACATGATCAATTATATTTATTATAGTACCTAAGTCGATTTTGAATTTGGATCAGACACACTCGGTTTGAGTTTGTGATTAGCTAAACCACAAAGGTCCACGCTGATCCCTAACATTGCTGCACGGGGCCTCCAACAGAGCTGACTTGATCCATGATAGGATGCTCCCAACTCGCATCAGTTATTTGATAGGATTGGATGAATTAATTATCATCTTAGTAGTTTAAAATTTTTTTAATCTAATCGAATCGACGAATTATAGATTAGACCGATCAACTCATAAGTCCATAAAAAAAAATTAAAAAATTTGAATTTGAGTTATGGATTTGATGGGTTGGAAAGAAAGGATACCCCCATGATTTCTTTGTATCTCATGTGTTCAATGTTTGTAACTGACTTTGTATGAATTTTCAACTTATTTATTATTGTAATATATGCTTATTTTATAGATGTGCTCTGGAATAAAAAATGATTATTTTTTTAAAATGAATTATACAATATTCTTGACATTAGGGGTAGTAGTGTAGTACCATGAGCGGGTGAAGTTGCTTTTGAACTTATTACTTGTTAAACTCATAGTCCATCAATTTTTTATTTTAATTTTAAATTTTAGAGAATTTTTTTCTCACCGAATTAATCAAATCCAAATCTATCGCGGACTGATGCTCACCGAGGTCGACCCGACTGGTCCACTACAAATTGACCGTGGTTAAACATCGGCGCCAATAACTCAGATCTAAAACTGTTCCGCGGATCATCTTACGCTCAACGTTTGAACAGCTTTCACGCCCGGGTACAAAAATGTGTCGTTGCAATGTTATCATCAGTTTGACCTCCTCGAATTCAAATCCGCCCACTCTCATCTCCCTCTTCACCCAACGTCTCGTTCTCCCGTCGCTAGGGTTCGGTCTCGCCGTCGTCTCCATCGTCATGAAGGCCTTCGGGAGCCCAAGGACCGGTAGAGTTTCGCCCTCTGAAGCCCTTACTCCTTCGTCGCAGAAGCAGCGGCCTCCTCGAATCCCCAAGGAGAACGTCGACCCTTGCCCCGCGCCGTCGGATCGGTCTCCGTTTAGGTCCCCCGCCAACTCCGGAAAGCCACTCTCAGCCAAGAACCGTAGCCTGCTCCCCCCTCGCCCGCCGATTTCCTCCAAACCCGGCGCCAACCCTCTCAAGAGGAAGCTCAGCTCGGAGACCCCAGCTGAGAATGGGGTTTCCCCCTCGTCAGCCTCGGATTCTGGCGTCCAGGTATTGTTGGGAAGCTTGGTGAGGGACGAGTCTTAATCAATTTCTTTTGTGAGTTATTTGTTGGATTTCTTAGGTGATAGTGAGGATGCGACCTCCAGACAAGGTGGAAGAGGAAGCCGATCTGATTGTGGAAAAAGTCTCTGAAAATTCTGTCACTGTCTTTGATCACAACTTCACCTTCGATTCAGTAGTTGACATCAGATCCACGCAGGTAGTTTATTAATTGAAGTCACAAATATTTCCCTTCTAATTTTTAGAACTTAGCTTTCACATCAGATCCCCGTCTTGTTGTAATTAACATCAGGAAGATATGTTTCAACTTGTTGGGCTTCCATTGGTCGAGACCTGCTTGGCTGGGTTCAACAGCTCAATATTTGCGTACGGGCAGGTGGATGGTGCTTCAGTGTTTGAAATCCAGTAAAATTTCTTTTATACTGAAAAAACACATAATTAGTAGCTTTGTTGATTTTTTTTTCCAGACTGGAAGTGGAAAAACATATACTATGTGGGGGCCTCCCAGTGCATTGTCAGACTATGCTTCATCTAGCATTGATAAAGGTTTGACACCCCGTGTCTTCGAGAGGCTGTTTTCTCGCATTGATGAAGTGCGTACTTCTAAACATTCTGCATTATGGTAGTTTTTCCATAGCTTCATGCTTAAAGCTGTTTTTGGTGTAGGAACGATCAAAGCACTCTGATAAACAGCTGAATTACCAGTGTCGTTGCTCATTTTTGGAGGCAAGTCTACCATGTTGCTTGATATTTTACTTTTCCATTTACTTGCTAATATAAGTCCCTCCTAGATTTGCTGCATTGCTAGTTGATCATATAGTTATTGAACTTACAGATCTACAATGAGCAAATCACAGATCTTTTGGAGCCAACTCGAAGGAATCTTCAGGTGACAAATCATAATGTTCCTCTGTTGCTTCTTTATTAATCTATAAAATGCTCTTCTCCTTTATTTTAATTTGGAACCTTTCAGATCAGGGAAGATGTTAAAACTGGTGTTTATGTTGATTTCTTGACGGAAGAGTATGTATCTACTATAAACGATGTAAATCAGCTATTGATGAAGGTGAAATTTACATAATGTTTCACATGTTTCTTTGCAAAATCATTTTTTTCTCCCTTTATGCACTCTCTGATTAATTATTCACATGCAGGGGCTTGCAAACAGGAGGATAGGTGCAACACGTATAAATATGGAAAGCTCCCGATCACATTGTGTGTTTACTTGCATCATCGAGTCCCATTCAAAGGTAATGTCTTTTTTCTTTCTGATATTGTTCAAATTCGCTTCTATGTTTTAAATTTTCATAAACTAATGGTTGGAATAGTATGTCATGTCTTGTAAGTAAAGGTTTTTGATGTATATTTCAGCATGGATTGATGCAAACTGTTTTTTTTAGTGCTGGTGAAATGTCGAGAACTGCTGATATTTTTTTTCTTGATTATGCCCAATGTATATAATTTTTGTTAATTTGCTACCTCCCTTTCTGGCAATTTAATATTAATTTAATTTGATTAATATCATAATATCAACATTTCTTGTATGAAAGTTGAAAGTGAACTCAAAACTGTTTGCATTTGTTTTGCCTGATGCAAATGGTAGCTGTGTTCCTAGATTTTTTTTTTCTTTATATATATATATATATATATCTATCAAATCTCATGCTTTTCTGTGAACCTATGACAAGTGACTAAATTTCATTGCCTTTCTGTAGTATTAGTATGTGTTTTACTGACTAGCTTGAGAGAAAATAATTGCCTCCATTTTGATGCGATACTTTTCCTACTACAATCTAATTGCTTAATGTTTCAATAAATTGATATTTGTCACTGGAATCTAATATCTCAATAATTACTTTGTAGAGCACTGTGGATGGTTTAATCAGCATAAAGACTAGCAGAATAAACCTTGTCGATTTGGCTGGGTCTGAAAGGCAAAAGCAAACTCGGGCAGCAGGGGAACAATTAAAGGAGGCTAGCAACATTAATCGCTCCCTATCGCAACTTGGGTAAGAGTTGTTTTGGTTTGAATGCCAATGCCATCATGATCATGCACATATATGTTGCATGTATTTGGAACTTGTGAGTGTTGTTATCTAGACTATGATTCATTTAATTAAGATACTTGGGTGAAACAAAAATTCATGATATTATGGTCTGTTCAAGATCTACCATTCTAAGGGGTTCAATTGTTGTAGCTGACATGAACACAGAAAAGTTGGTGGAGTAGAGAGAAATGTTTGGAGTTGTCTTGGATAAATTCATGGTTTTATCAAAGTATCGCCCATAAGATTGGGTCTTCTTGTACCTGCACCAGGCATAGTTAGTATATCCATCCATGTCCTTCTAGGCTTCAACGATCATTCAAAGAGAATTGCAGCCCTTTAACTCATGAGAAAATTTCTTTGGATGTGATCAATGCGTATATTCACTGCCACAATGAATCTTTAACTTCTGTTGCTAGGATCGCTCCTAGCAGTTCTCCCTTTAATGCCAATTATAGATAAGAGCCAAACTGTCAAAATTCTAAATCCAATTCACATGCCACTCTCATCAGCCAAGAACCATTGTTGAATTCTGAATAAGTGGTTAAGCACTCTTCCAAGTTCATGTCATTAATTCTGACAGTTGCTTTTACATATATTTGAAAATTGTGAGCATTTAATTTGTAATTATATAATATCATCATTAAAGACAAAAAGTGAGCTCAATTTGTCAAAATGCTACCACAATTAGATGTGAAACTGTTTGGTATTTACGAATGCTTAATAAGCCTCACTTAGCGAGTGACAATAAAAGGGTAGAGTTTCTACCTTCTGTGGTTCCTCTTTACCACTTTGGACATGTCGTCTTTTGAAATGCCCCCTCAAACTCAACATCATTAGGACTAACTATGATACCAAGTTAAAGAGTAGAGGGATTCCAATCCAATCCAAATTTTTAATGCACTTAGGCAGGGACCTTTTGATATTTGAAGACGCTTAAGAAGCCTCAATTAGCAATTTGAGAATAAAGTGGCGGAGTCTCTACCTGTCATCCACTTGTCTTTGCTTTGCTCGACCAATCTTCTTTTAATAGTCAGTTAATTAAAAAAATCACAATAAAAACTTTTTCAGTGGACATTGATTTGTGATCTACCTGTAACTTATTAGATTTTGAGTCTCTTGGGTTTGATTGGTTGTCGCTTTAGGGTTGCCCTGAATCATGAAGAAGTCTACCAGCATCCTTTCACATTCATAGCATAAATTGTCATGACCAACTGGTTTTTTTAATCATGCACTTATAGTATCTCGTTTAAAAGCAAACTGATCTTGATCACATTGCTTACAGATATCCAGGTGAATTTTATTTTGTTTTATATGTGACCAACCTTTTTATCTTTAGCATGTTAAATCTTTGTGATTATTATATGCTACATATGTCATTATCCTAAATTCTTTCATAGAAGAATTATCATATGAGAATTTCTGACAGTTGCATGGTTTCATATATCATGGTTGTGCTTTTTGACTTAAGTTTTTATGGTGTTCATTTGTGTCTCACAGGAATTTGATTAATATTCTTGCTGAAGTCTCAAAGTCATGGAAACAAAGGCACATCCCATACCGTGATTCAAAACTAACATTTCTGTTGCAGGAATCTCTTGGTGGAAATGCAAAGCTAGCCATGATATGTGCTATTTCACCATTAAGAAGGTAAAATTAAAGGTGTCAAAGCTATACATCCTGAGTTCATTGACTGACTCTTGATTTATGCAGCTGTAAGAATGAAACTTTAAGCACATTGAGGTTTGCCCAGCGTGCAAAATCAATAAAGAACAAAGCAGTTGTTAATGAAGTAATGCAGGACGATGTTAATGTTCTCCGTGAGCAGATACGCCTATTAAAGGTTGTATTAAATTATTCTTTCGAGTACTTGTATCTTGTTAGTAATTCTGTTGTTGCAGACTAGTGCTCAATGCATGATATTTTTAATAGGATGAACTCCTACGAATGAAATCTAATGGATCATCAGACAACAATGGGGGTTATTCCACAGCATGGAATGCTCGCAGAAGTTTGCATATACTTAAAATGAGCCTTGTTCGCCCAAAACCATTACCTGTTGTCAAAGATGACAGTGATGAAGAAATGGAAATTGATGAGAATGATGTTGAGATGCTTGATGCTCCACAGTCTGCTTCTGCACCACTAACCATATCAAAGGTAAGGTCCTTTATGCACCATATGATTTGCTTCTTTGTGGAGCCTGGTATTTGATTGTTCAAATTTTTCTATCCAGGAAACCAAATTAAGGGAAATAGAATTGGTCCAAGTCTCTGCAAAATCTGATGAAAAAACTACCTATGCTTCCAATACTGATGGTCTAAACAATCAACAGGATGACAACTGTGTAATATTAATGAATGATCAAAGGGTTCAAACTTTTCCAAATGATAAATTGCCTACTGAAATAATCCATTCCACAGACATTGGACAAGTTATAGTAGAAAACCAATCTAAAAATTCTCTCTCTCTCAGTTCCACACTATTACCATCTAGTCTTAGCACAGTGCCTTGCAACATTACCCCAGTCCCTCAGGTACCTCCTTTGGGTGCTTTAGCTGTCATTGATGCTTGTAGCAGGAAGAGTCTTAGAACGTCATTGTCAATATCAGCATCTCCAAGGAATACATTGGGAAATTCTAAATCAACAGGAATTACAAATGCATTATCAACAGCAACGTTGTCTGCTTCAAGTTCTTCCAACTGTCAGACAAAGAATTCTCCTAAACCAACTGAGTACTTGGCTGCAAGCCTCCAATGTGGTCTACAAATGATTGATAAGTGGCAACACAAATCAGTCCAGAGAGACTCTTCTTTCACTGTCAGGCCTACAGATGACAGGCAAATTATTCAAATAAACAAGGTTGACATTGGAACACAGACGCCACTACAAGATTCACAAGAACTGGAACTATCTATTATGTGCAATTACTGTCAGAAAGTTTCAGGAGTTGAAAGTGCTAATGTGAACAGGAGCAGGGATATGCAGCTGGTGCTTGCTGATGGATTAACAGCAAATGATAAGCATAATAGTCATGTTCCAAAAGTAGGTTTCAGTTCAAATGCTGTTAAATCTTTTGTTGCCTTGGATCTAAAATATTGTGCAATTAGGTTTTTTCCCCATATTTTGTCAAATGTATTAAAGACCTTCTTAATGATTATATAGGCCGTGGAACAAGTGTTGGCGGGATCCATCAGGCGTGAAATGGCACTTGAAGATCTCACTACTGAGCAAGCTGCTGAAATAGCACAGCTGAAACTATTGGTGTTTGTCTTTTTTCATTTATTAAATTTCATTTGATTCAAGTGTTTGATATGGTTATCATCAATGCCGACTTTGCAGGCCCAACAGTACAAATATGAACGAGATTGCAATGCAATGATTGTTCAAACTCGTGAGGATAAAATTGCCCGTCTAGAGAGTCTGATGGATGGCCTTCTTCCAACAGAAGAGTTTATGCAGGGAGAGTTCATTGCACTTGAGAACGAACATAAGGTCTTACTAATCCTTGTCTCCATAGCTAATTTCCTGTCTTTGCAGTTGCCTTACCAGTTTCTTTTCCGTTATAAAGTTTTTAACAATTAAGTTTCAAATTTTGATTGCTCTGCAGCTTCTGAAAGAGAAATATGAGAATCATTCAGAAATTTTACAGTTAAATATCAAATTGAAAAAGGTCCAAGATGAACTTGATGGCTATAGAAACTTTTTTGAAATGAGTGAAAGGGATGTTCTCATGGAAGAGATTCAGGACTTAAGAAGTCAATTGCTGTATTACATAGACCCCACTTGTTCTGAATCAACACAAAAACAAAGTTCTTTGCTTCGGCTAACTCATCAGGGAAGAACTATAGTTCCTCTCAGCACATTCTCAGAGTTTGGTGAAAGTGATGTTGATAATAAGGAGAGTAAGTATTCTCTTGTTGAAGAACTTAGGTTTGAACTTGAAGGGAGTCGCCATTTGGCTAAAAAACTGAAACAAGAACTTGATTCTGAGAAAAAATGCACTGAAGAGCTTAAAGACGCACTGCAAACAGCGATGCAGAGTCATACTCGAATACTAGAGCAGTACGCAGATCTTCAGGAGAAGCACACTACCCTGCTTTCATGGAATCGGGAAATCAATGATGGCATTGACGATGTTATGGAAGCAGCAACTGAAGCTGGGATTAGGGGAGCAGAATTAAAATTTATTAGCTCTCTTGCATCTGAAATTTCAGTCTTGAAAGCAGAAAGGGAAAGGGTAAAACAAAAATGGCAAGACAAAAACAGAGCCCTTGAATCCCAACTCGCTGACACTGTTGATGCGCTAGAGGCTGCTGGAGAAGTACTTGTACGGCTAAAAGAGGCAGAGGAAGCTGCTGCAGTTGCAGAGGTATTTTCCTTTTTTTTTTCCTGTTAAATGCATTTGCATATAGGAATTCATATTTTCCGCAGCTTATCGTCATCACCAAACCGTGTTTCTGCAGCTTCTTTTTATTCAAATTTTCATGCACAACATAACCTGTCTGTGCCTTTCCCACATAAGAAAAAGCGTCAGATGGAACACCAACCAAATTGTGTTTTCTCCTGTTGAAAAAAGGCAAAAAATGTGTTTTTTAGCTTTCAAGTCCATTTAATTCCGATAAATCTTTTTTACCAAGTAAATTTCATATAAGGTCAAATGCCTTCCAGTAGATTATTGTCACGTTACCTTATGATTAACTGTTTATGTCATGTAGGATCGCTGTGAAAAGTAACGGATGTTTTGTTTTCACCTTTTCTATGCTTATATTTCTTGTTTGATGGGACATCTTGCAGAGAAGAGCACTGTTGGCAGAGAAAGAGACTGAAAAGATGAACCAAGAGATAGAGCGGTTGAAGAAGAATCTTGACATAATAACTCCTCCAGTGAATTGCACAACTGAGGAGTCAAATTTTGATCATACTGAAACTGGTGGTTCCAAAGAGGCTGACTCTGATTATACTGAATCTGATGGCTCTGAAAAGGCCAAATTTGATGCAGGAAAGGGCACTCACCCATTGGCGCAGGAGTTTGAACCTTTCTGCAAGAGAGGAGACACTGAATTATCCATAGACACGGACCCTACCTCATGGTTCTCTGATTACGATCGCTGCAATATGTAAGAATTCTAAGGACATGAATACATTTGTATCGTGAAAACATGTTGTATACCACCAGAAATGTTGGGAGTGCAAGAGTGATATCTCCGGTGTTCCTCAATTTTCTTGTTCTCACCTATTGCGAGAACCACTGTAGTCTGAAGGCATTCCAATTTCTGAGTATCATTTATTCCTTTCATGTCGATAATTGTCAAGTAATTCAATCTCTATTAGTGATTCACTTGCAATTAGTATATGTTCGTAATGATCTTAGTAATATTTGTGCTTGAAGTCGACAATAGTTTCTGGACCTGGCGATGTTGCTGAGAAGCATTGAAGCATGAAAAATGAGCATTGTTTATTTCAATTGGGGAGAACTAAGGTTGGTTGCATCATTTGACTTATTTTTTCTAATGATGATGATCCTGAATTGCGATAATATGCTTATAAAGATTAAAAACATAGTCCTAATATATTTTGTAAGTTATCAACAAGGCAGGTAGGCGATTGCAGGTAATTTGGACAATTGATCTAAGCACGTATCATTCATTAAATTTAGCTAGATTTAATTAAAATAATTGAGAATGAAGATTTAGAAAAAGTATTGATATAAAAGCAAACTTTATCATTAAAACTAATAAATTTGTAATAAATAGCATCTTCATTAATCTGAAATGGCCCTTCATGCTGCCATTAATATTCTTTAATGGAAGATCTTACAAATATAATTATAATAATTTTAATTTTTAGAAATAATATTAATTAAATTTAAATAATATCGACAAGTTAGTAAAATCAACGCAGCAGATACTCCGTGAGTTTTATATTATTTTAACAAATAAAGTAGAGTCGCTATTTTGATTTTTGACCAAAATAAAAACAAATGAGACGAGGAATAGAAACAACTACGCAATCACCGCCGTGGTGCGCGCCCACGCTCCACCCGTTAGTTTTATCCATCGCAATCTCTCTCGCCTCTCTCAATCGATCGAGCAATTCGTTGAACACCGGCGAACCCCTCGCCGAGAGATGGAAGGCGGCGCTTCCGGTGGCGGAGGCGGGCCTGCTCCTTTTCTGCTGAAGACGTATGAAATGGTCGACGACGCCTCCACAAACGACATCGTCTCCTGGAGCTCCACCAATGCGAGCTTCGTGGTGTGGAATCACACGGAGTTCGCCGCCCGCCTGCTCCCGACTTACTTCAAGCACAACAACTTCTCTAGCTTCATCCGACAGCTCAATACCTATGTATGAATAGTAAACCCTCGCCCTAATTTCTCCCCCTGTTTATTCTACGAATGATGCGTGGATCGAGCCTCCGATTCCTCTGAATCTTGATTTGCAGGGCTTCAGGAAGATCGACCCGGAGCGGTGGGAGTTCTCGAACGACGACTTCGTCAAGGGGCAAAAGCACCTCTTGAAGAACATCCACCGGCGCAAGCCCATCCACAGCCATAGCCATCCATCGGGAGGTGTTTTTCCTGACGCGGAGAGGACGGCGCTGGAAGATGAGGTCGAGCAGCTTAGCAGGGAGAAGTCGAGCCTCGAGTCTAGTTTATTCAAAGTCAAGGAGCAACAATCCGGGACGGAGATCCAGATTGAGGATCTGGAACGCAGGGTGATGAACATGGAGCAGAGGCAGCTCAAAATGGTTGCTTTCCTGCAACGTGCCATGAAAAACCCTCAGCTCATGGAAAGTCTAACGAAGATGGCCTCAGCCACATCAATAGATGTCTCAGCCATTAACAGGAAGCGGAGATTGCCGTCGGATGGGGATTACTGCCGAGATTGTTCCGACAACAGCTTCTGCGATGATACCGGGTTCATGCTCGATCAAGATTTCTGTGAGAAGCTAAAATTAGGTCTGTGCTCAGCTGTTCCGGCCGATTCTGATGTGGTGATCCTCAATGCGCAGCACTTTGATCTTCACCATGGCACAGTGCAGGCAATTAGACAAATTGACTGTGACCATGAGCTGCCGGAGTGCCCCCCTCAGGCGTCTGAGACACTACAGCTCCGTGATGCCGGGGCTCCTGTTTCTCCATCAAAGAATGATTTGTTTGCTAGAGCTGTTGACGAAGACGATGTGCTTCTTCCATGCCGTTTGAGTCTAACGCTTTCAATGGAAATCGATGCCGACGATCTCTCATCTTCTACTCAAAGACATAATGATCTTAATACGCCAGTCGCAGGCATGCGAAGCATGACTGCTGATTCTGCTGCTGATGCTGAAGCTGTGTCCTGTGAAGCAAACGATGCATCCTCGGCCCCTTCAGGTGGAACAAACGATGTATTCTGGCAACAATTCTTAACTGAAAGGCCAGGTTCGAATCCCATTGATGGGCTGAATGAAGAGAGGATGCCAGGATTAAGCAAAAAAGATAAGGAGCAACTGTAACTTCGACTAGCATCTTTTGTTGGGCATCATGTTCTTACAGGTAATACTTTTTGATCCACCTGTTCATCTTGCTTCTGAATTATATGGTTTGGTACTCAATCATTCAATCATGGTAAGGCTGGACCATGAATTCTCGCTTGAATGAGTGCATGTTGATCTCTGACGCCGTCCATTATGAAATGAGTAGCTGGAAGCCAAAAAATTTCTGTCTTCCAAATTCACCACTGCGATTCCTTCTTCCCGAATTGAGCTCTTTAGGGCTGGGCTGGCTGACCCACCGCAAAACCAAACAACACACGACGACTCACTGCATTAAAGCCTTGTACTACTCACAAATGAAGCACACAGATCTCATCCAGCAGAGAATGGCAAACAAGACTCGCCTCCTCTTGACCTCCCTCCTCCTCCTCTTCCTCTTCCTCCTAGGGAAGAAGAGCACTGCAAGTGAACTGAGCTCAGAGGAGAGCAGGAGGCTGCTGTGGGCAGTGACAGGGAAGAAGTACATAAGCTATGAGGCCCTGAGACGGGATGTGGTGCCCTGCACCAAGCCTGGAGTGCCTTACTACAACTGCCACACCCTCCCAAGTGCTGCAAACCACTACAGGAGGGGATGCCAGATAATCAGTGGCTGCAGGAGCGACAGCCCTTAGCAAGCCAGTCTGCAAGTAAGAATGACAGGCTTTAAACCTCTGTTTCAGGTTATTGTAGATGATCGGTATACAACATAAATGGCTGGCAGTGGATTGAGTATGCCTTTTCTTTTTCTTTTTGATTTTAGAATTCATTTCTTGAAAAAAAAACACACTCAGTGCATCAGATGTTTCAAAGGACTTGGATTATTGTCATTGATCTCTGCAATTTCCAGTTGTATCTAAAATTAAAATAAGAAAATCCCCAACACGGGGCAGCAGATTTATCAAATATTATGCGAAAGTTGCTGAGCCAAAATCGTTTAATATATTTGGTCCGATCTAAGCACAGTTAAGACTAAAAGGAATGTTTAAATAATAATGGGCATATTTCTTAAGTCATTGTAAATTAATTTTAAGTCAATGTAATTAAGCAAATAAATAGATTGTGTTAGTGTTAAATATTTGTTTCTTTTTATCACATAAGAATGAATAAAAGGTGAAAAAAACTAAATTTATATTAAAAATATAATATAATTAATAAGAAAGTATGCAAGATGACGTTTCGTATGATATCTTTAACTTGTACTCTAAGCACATGTTGTTTCTTTATAATCTTTTTCGTTGGATAGCGTCCAAAGACCTTGACCCAACCTGATCCAAGCCATTGATTATCATCCTCAATTTCTCGAGTCAACACATTTTATTTATCGATTCAATATATTTTTTTTCCAATCAATATGCATTTAGAGGAATAATTTAGAAGATTAAAGTTCAAAATTTACATATGAGTATTTGAAGTATATATATATAAAAAGAATTCGTTCATGGACTCCCAGAAAATGCTTAGTTATTAATGTTATAGCTAACTTGAAAATCATAATTTCATGGCGCTCGTCGTTCTGCTCCAGTTCCTCTTCTCGGTCATAAGCTCCCTCGCCTGCACGCTCTACTTCGTGGCCTCCCAGCCGGCGGCGCTACTACTGCTCGCCGTCACCCAGCTCCTCAAGCTTACCTGGTGGGTCTCCGCCGGCGCCCTCGGCTTCGTCGCGGATCTCCTCCGCTCTGCGCTGACACACGCGATCGGGCTCCTCGCCAACGCGGTCACTTCGGTCGCGTGGGCTCTAATCGAGGCCGTCTCCAGCGCGGCCACCGGGTCGGCACAGCTCGCGGCTTCAGGTGCGGCGGAGGCAGTGTCAGGGTTGGTGGCGCAGATCGTCGACGGGATGTGGGGCCAGGTGGAAAGAAACCGTTAACTACTGTCACGGAGAACGCGCCTTTGACCGTTGGTTAGTTAAATAATTACTGTGTTTTTACCCTTTTAGGTAATTTAATATTACATTCAGGAGGATACTATAAATAATTTTTCGTATAATTAAAATTATTAAATAATTCAAAGAGAAAACATATGAGTAAATTAATAAAACCTCAATGGAGTATAATTCAATGGAGAAATTCTTTAATTTTTGAGGTATAATCAGTTTTAATAAATTAATAGATAAATTTTTTTAATAGATAAATCTAATGGATCATTCGTTATAAACACTTTCTAAATGCCAACTAAAAATTAACAAAATCAATTAGTCTACTGCAAAGCGCCGGACTGGGGAGGATAAGTTACCGTGTGTTAATTAGCCTACCCAAACAACCCCAAGCCTTATCAATGGCCATTCCTGTGGGTTCCACATAATCTAAATCACATCCAAATTAGGTGCCTAGCAAGTTGTTTAACTTAATTAACCGACACGAGGAATTAAAATATTCCATTTTTATTTTAATGTCTTTGTCCCTGTTAGACTCGGGAGAGAATAATTAATTTTATCTTTGAATTGTTTTACGTTGATCATTTTACAACATCAGGAAATGGGTTTTGACCATAGTTTTGTCTTTTAAAAAGTGAATAAATATTAGTTTTCAGATAAAAAGTGCTTGATCATTTAGGTTGTCTATTTTTATCTTCCCCTCTAAAATTAATTTATCTTCTTTAAAAATAGATTATTTAATAACTCACGGATTTTATTTTGTTTTATCAAATAATGGTATATTTTCCATCTGGATATTTATGCATATTGTTTTCGTTACTATATAAGTTAGGACTGATGCGAGCTAGAGGGGATAAATAATAATTTCAATCTCTTCTCATTGTTACATGCGCAGCGGAAACTTTATTTCAAACTCGACTTTACATGTATAATACTTTGGTTTACTTGGTATCCACTTTATTGAGATGATTAATCTAAATCGTTAATACCAATTATCACATACACTATGAACACTCTCCTTTTTTGAAACTTTTCGGAGGCGAAGAAAACTCGTGCAAGTTTATTCTTACAAGAACACAACAAGAGATAAGAAAGAAAATATAAATGCAATGAATACCTTATTTGATCTCTTATTGCTCAGAAATACCTCTTTTTGACCCATAAATGGAGTAGCACTTCGTTTCAGAATCTCTAAGAATTGGCAGCTTGAAAACTTCACGAAATCCCCCTTTTTAGGGGGTTTTTTGACATGAAAAATGCCTCCTAATGTATTAGCTTTACCCTCAATCGATTGTCACGTTAGATTCAACCATTCAAACCTAAACAACAACTCTTTTCCACCTTACCAATCAATTTTTGAGTCATACCAATAGATTGATAGCTTTCAATCGATTGAGCCAACTGATTCCAAAACTTTCTCTTTGAGGAGAAAACACTGCCAATCGATTGACAAGAAAAAATCGATTAGGCCAATCAATTGGCAAAGCTAATTTGATTAGGCCAATCGATTCGGCAAGTTTCTGTTAGTGGAGAACATACTTTCCAATTGATTGTCTCAGTCGATTACTTTAATCGATTTCAAACCCTACTATGCTCCCGAAATAACCCACAATCTATTGAACCAATCAATTGCTTTGGGCAAATCGATTACACCAATCGAATCGATTGCCCAACCCTAAACTCATATTCTGAGTTTAGGGTTCCTTTACCCAACATCCCATCATTCGTGGTCTGCTAGAACTTTCTGTTGTCTAGTATCTGGTCAACCTTGTTATGATCTAGCTGTTGGTTAGTCCTAGGAAGATTGTACCGGTTCCAGTGTACAAAAATTTTGTACAAGTGTCGAACCTTTCCTAAATAACCTATTAAGATTAGTTATTAAATATCTAGATTTTAAATTTTACACTTACTAAAATTATTTATTAAATATCTAAATTTTTAATTAAATAGTAGATATAACATTTTTAAAATTTACATGGCTTTACTGTTTATTTCTAACAATTATATTTTTTATAAGTTATATAACGATTTTGATTGAAATTAACATTTAAATTCAAATTTAATTTAACATTAGATTTAAAAAGAACAATCGAATCACAAATTCAAAAATAAAACAAAACACACAATTCAACCTGAAACATATGCCTTCGTATTTCCAAAAATCAAATGTTTTGCAAAGAAAACTAGAATAAAATGGGGATTACAAGTATAATTGTTAATTTTTTTGTAGCAAATAATTAATTAACTTAATCTTCTAAGCTGGTGTGTCCAGCGATAAAACCTACCCTAGGTGAGGTTGAAACCACAACCAAGGCTATCAGAGGCGGAGAAACAAAACTGGGATTCTTCTCCTGCTAGCACTGCCGGGCGCCTCATGGGAGCTGACGGAAGGAGGAAGAGAAGAGAAGGAGAAGAGGCTAGGCAGGCCACACCAAGAAATGGAGAAGGAGAAGTAGAAGGAGTCGTTGCTGGTCTCCCTCTTTATAATTCTTGGCAAATAAAGAAAGTTTAATAAAACTTTCTTATTTTCTTATGTGAAAAAAAAATTAATTGATAAAATCAATTTTATTTTCTCTTATTAAAGTGGCCAACCACGCTTCCAAAACTAGGTAAGTTTTAAACAAAATTAAACTCCCTTTTTGTTTTTTCGAATTTTAAAAATAAAATTTCTCCAATAATTTTCCCTTCATGGTGGTTTGTAAAAGAGAATTTTATAAATTAAAATTCTTTTTAAACATGTGGATGATTTTCAAAAGGAAAGTTATCTCTAAAAATTAAAATCTCCTTTCAATCTATAAATAAGGAAAGATATCAAATCTTTTCTTAATCTTTTGTAAAACTTATAAAAGAAATATTTAATTTTTAAACTCTCTTTAATCATGAACATGGTTAGAAAGTTATAAAAATCTACCTTTCAATCTATAAATAAGGAAAGATTTCAAATCTTTTCTTAATCTTAAAGCTATAAAAGAAAAGATTTAAATTTTAAACTATCTTTTAAAACCATGGAATCCACATAAGAAAAATTTATAAATAACCTTTTAATATTATATGTGGACCGACCACCTGGACTCCAAAGGGGCCGCCCACAATCTTGGCTCAACTGGGTCTTGGCCGACACTAGTTTCAAGCTAGCCCGGCCACCAAAGAGGGTAAAGGTGGGTATAATTCTCACAAGAGGCTACGATAGGGACCGAGAAGAGGAATTGGTTTTTGGTCTCGATGAAAATAAGCTTCCGTGTCAGAACACAACTTAATTTCATCAATAATAATACCATACCACTAAAGAATTATTATTCGCCCAAAATTTGGGCTCATTCTTATTATGAGTGTTAGTCTCCCTGTTTAAGATGTCGAATGTCCACTAATTAAATGAGTTACTAATTACTCACTTAATATCTTACTCCAAGTAGTACCACTCAATCTCTCGCCGTCACATCAAGTCCACAGGTTAACATCACAATCCTGAGCTCCTCTTGGGGTCATTCTCATTGAACATGCCCTCTATAATCAACAACACACACTATAAGTAATATCATTTCCTAACTTATCGGCTTATTGATTTATCGAGTTAACTCACCCATTGATAAGAAATAAATACTAAATATATGTGTTTGTTATTATATTAGTATTAAGAGAGCACTTCACTATAATAACTAAGGTCTCTTTTATAAAGTCGCAAGACAAAGAACTTACCTAAAATGATTCTACTCAATACAGTGTATCAGTGTAATTTATTAGTTAAGATAAACTAATACTTAATCGCACGACTTCAATGGTTTGTCTTTCCATCTCTTAGTCAGTCAATTGCTTATAATTTATAAAGACTCGATAAATTGATCGTGACATCACACATCATATTATCTACGATATAAATTAATTAAACAACTACATAAATGTAGATATTTTTGACCAATATGATTTTTTATTTCAAAATAAATATTTACAAAAGCTAGACTTTTAGTATACATTCCAATACTAGCAAGCTAAATACGTAAAAAGTGCAGCGGAAAAACTTACTAGATCCTTTCAGATGATCCATTTGTTAAAACAGAGTTATTATATATAGTCTCAATATATTTCTAATTTTAAAATTATCTTTACTCTAAGTTATTATATATAGTAGCTTAGAATAACTACTATAATATGTCAAAATAAATTAACTCAATTTTTAAAAAATTAATTTGACCAAAATTATTTGAGAGAAATCAGACGTGACTTAACTGATGCAGCCGAAATATTTTTTTTTTAATCTTTCTCTCATCTACATGCAAAAACTTTCCTCTCTTTCTTTTTAAATTAAAATGAAATTTTATCTTCTCTCTCCTATTATTATATGCAAAAGATTATTGTGGCAGTGATGATACAAAGTTGTAGCAGCTACTATGCAGTAGCTGCTACAGCTTGTAGTAATTAGTATACAGTAGCTACTACAACAGTGCAATAGCTGCTACAATTGTGCAGTAGTTGCTATAACTGTGCAGTAGCTGCTACAACACAGTAACTACATAATAACACTGCTACACGTTATAGCAGCTATTGTACAGAAGCTGCTACAACGTGTAGCAGCTATTGTGTAGTAGTTGCTACAATATTGTAGCAGCTACATCACCTTTAAAAATTAGCAGCACAGTAATTATTGCATGCAATCAGATGAGAGAGAAATGAGAATTTTATAGTTGTTGCATGTAGTTGAGAGAGAAAAGTTGTTGAATGCATATGAGAGAGATTAAAAAAATTAGATTTTGGTCGCATCAGATAGCTCACGTCGGATTTCGCTCACGGTGCAAAAGTTGCTACAACGGTGTAGAAGCTACTACAACAGTGCAATAGTTGCTACCATTGTGCAGTAGCTGCTACAACGGTGTAGCAGCTGCTACAATGGTGCAGCAGCTGCTACAAAGATGCAAAAGCTACTATAACAGTGCAATAGCTGTTATAACATAATAGTTATACAATAACACTGCTACACGTTATAACAGTTACTGTACGGAAACTGCTACAACGTGTAGCAACTATTATGTAGTAACTGGTACAACGTTGTAACATCTAAATCACCTTTAAAAATTTACAACATAGTAATTATTACATGTAATAAGATGAGAGAGAAATAAACTTTTTATTGTTGTTGCATGCATATAAATAGAAAAGTAATTTAATTATAGGAAGAAAAGAAGAACCGTAGTATAAAGAATTGTATTATAAAAATGATTCTTCTTATAATTTTACATGACTCCTGAACCTACTTCAATAATTTTCAAAGTAATTTTGATCGAATTAAAATAATTTTAGTTGAATTCAAGTAATTTATAATTCATGACATAATTAATTGCTAAAAGAGCAATTCATATATAATAATTTTAATTAAATTAGAACAATTTTATCATATGTTACAGTACTATTTACTTTTAACCCTTAAAAAAAAAAAAAAAAAAAAAAAAGTAAAGAGCACCTTTTTCATGAAAAGCATAATTAAACGCTGCCTGACATCCTAAAACAGACATTACGGCACCGTAATGTACCAAAGTATCATGATTAGGGAGCTACAACATAAACTCCATGGGAACTTAATCAATCAATTAACCTTCCATTAATTTACAAAACAAGATCCAGTTTCTAATTAATTAATTTACCAACGAAATTAATTAATTACTTATTTAACAAGCTAGAATTGGGCATAGACCTGCATTTGCTTGAGTATGTGGTCGAAGTTATCGTTGGGCTTGTCGATGGGATGACTGTGCACTCCCTCGTACGTCGTCACCACTACGCCTTCGTCCTTGGACAGCCTCTGCACTTGCTTCTTCACGTTGCACCCTTGATGAGTGCATCTGTAATAGCTTCTGCTTAATTCCATATGAAACCAGCAGGTTAATTAATTAATTAATTAATTAATTCTCATGTTTAATTATTCTATTTCTCTTTAATTAATTAATTACAGCTATGCATGCAGATTAATGATATTTCGCCTATTGATTATCTTTTATGAACAAAAATTTTCATTTTGAAAAAAAAGAAGAAGAAGAAGAATAAATACATTGGTAATTAAATTAAATTAAATTAAATTAATAACCTGGGGAACTTGTTGTTCTTGACGGCTTTCTGGCCGTACTTGCGCCAGCGATAGCCGTCGTCGAGAATATCCACCTGGCTCCGCGTCTGGAAGGCGAACCGGTGCCTCCTCGCTGTCTTCTCCTTCTTCTTGGCGCCGCCGGCCTTCGCTAGCTCGCCTTTTGACGAGGCGCCAGCGGCAGATGATAAGGACAGCTGATGGCGAGGCGAGGGCGAGGAAGATGCCGGCGGCGGCGGCGGCAGCGGCGCCACTACTGGAGCGTATCCCTCCATTCGATCAATCAATCTCTGCGAGGAGAGGAAGATGCAGGGAAAATGTGGGAAAATGCTGCAGATAAAAAAGAGAGGCGTGAACGTGAACGGCAAGTAATTAGTTTATCAGCTTTCGTGGATATATATATATATATATATATATATATGCGATTTTATTTATTTTATTTTTGGAAGAAAATAAAATAAACAATTAATTAAGGACAATTAAAACAATGACAGGGCAGAAGATAAGAGGTGATCTACAATTTAATTATGGTAGGGTAGTGGCTCTAATGTTATCGGGTTATAATTGATTGTGATTTTTTTTATTTATTTTTTCATCTATATTGTAATTTAGATCGGAACATATGACGGACGTTGTTCAGAGGCCGCCATGGTGGGAAGATGACCGGGCTAATCACAATTATATGGAAAGATGAATATAAGAAAGATCATAACTAATTACGATCACAATTTAACTGTAATTAGATTGTAGATTATTTGTTGGAATCTCAAGGTATTTTTGGTATGATCAATTAAGTTAGGTTAGGTCATGTTATGTTCTGATCCCTGTGTCTAAGTGTGCAGGAACTTAGGAGCACAGGAAGTCAAGCGGAAGACGCGACTAGCAAAAAGGACAACACGAGAGAGAGAATAGGAGTTGAAGGCGCCTCCGCGACCTTCAGGCAGAAGGCGCCTTCAACCAGCATGGAAGGCACCTTCCATGGTTATGGAAGACGCCTTCGACCAGGCAATCTGACCGTTGGCGGAAAGGATAAAGTTTTATCCTTTGCCACGCTAGAGGCGCCTTCCAACCTTATGGAAGACGCCTTCAGCTTGAGGATAAGTTTTTTCAGGGGTTATAAAAGATCCCCTAGACCTAGGAAAGAAATAATAATTTCTGTATTCAGTTTTCTAGTTTTTCTGAGCTATTAACGAGTGTAAAAGGTTTCTCCGTATTTAGAGAAGGAAATACTTAGTGAACGTTCATTTGTCTTGAATTAATAACTATTTAAGTTGTAACTAAGTAAATTTTATGATGCTTTTTATTAATTTTTAAAGTTGTTATTTCTATTATAATTATATTACTAATCAAAGAAAAAGAAGATATTTTTTTTTTATATTTCAGACAATTCCGGACCAACACTATCCCGTTCAAAAAAAATATGAACGAGGATCCGGTCTCCCTCCATCGTTATTCCTGACCTAACTCATTAGACTCGTCAAATTGGAACCGTCTGTTCGTATTAAATTCCTAGTTCTGTCAATATTTGAACACGTGACCAAATATGAAGCATATATCTTCTTTGAAACTCACCATTTAAATATTATCCTAAAAAAATAGGATAACATTTCATCTAAATCCGACGGCATTTCATATAATATTTTTTTTTTGAATTAGCAGTATTTAAAATTGAATATTGAAAAATCAACTTCATCTGAGTTTGACGACATTTTAGATGAAGACAAACGAGAACACGTGAGAACATATAAAAAAAGAATACTTTAGAATGGGAATTCAAATGTTTAGGAGGACCATGGAAGTTTAGAATTATTAATCTAATTAAATATTTCCATACGTATTAGGGAGGATTCAATGTTTGAAGTAGGAGAATTATGAAGTCAAAATTGTTGACGATTCAATGACATTCTCATTCTACAATTTCTGTTAATAAAAATAAATCATAATTCATTATATATATCATTTAAAACTAATCATCTCAAATTGGGCCTCCGGATCGACATTATTGGGCTTCCATATTGCCCTCGAGGAAAATTGACCAACTCGGACCGGTTGGTTCAATGTTCATCCGAATACAGAAGTGTTAATTCGGATGCATCAGATGAGTTAGGATCGGATCAAAATAAATATATTATAAAAATATTTTAACTCGAATTTAATTCGAATCTTAGCACAATTTGAAAATTCTAAACTCAAATCTAAATAACTTGAACCAACTCGATTTTAAAAAAACTTTTTTTACTATTTTTCTATAAATTTTTTACTTTTATCTCGTGTAATTATCATATTAACTTTCTGTTGTTATTTTACTATTTAATTAAAAATATAGACATTTTAATAACTAATTTTAGCATACTGAGAATAAAGACTTATTAGTAATTTTTAAATAAAAAATTACATTGTCATGGTCCTTTTTAATCCCACGTATTAGGATTGAAACACTACAGTGAAATATTTTTTATAAATATCTTAAGTAGACATTAAAAGTATACCTTTCTCGGCATTTAATTAAGATCTAGTGTAGTATATATTTTTATCAATTTAATTTCTGCTATAAATTTTTTTTATGAGGAAGAATTTATTATAGTAGTTTGTTGTTGCTAAGGTTTTTTAGTATTACATAATTGCATGAGTCTAACACACTCTTGCATAAAGTACTAATTTACGTATATTCATTCATTATATTACATATACAACATGTATATACGATACATTTTTACCTAAAGCACTTTAATTTTTTTAAAAAAATTTAATTTAACCTGAAAACTCCCTAAACCTTAAATTCATGTCAAGCCGAGGCAATTCGGTTCTAAATCAACCCGAATCCAAAAATCTCTAACCCGAATCGAAAAACTCCCAATCCTATTCTAATATTTGTCCGTAGACTTCGATTATATTAACGGATCGGATTCATTTTTAAAATGAAATATCTATTCGCAGAATAACCACAAAAAAAACGTTTCCTCCGGATAATAAAAAATTGCCGTTATTTAGAAGTAATGGTTTGTGTTGAGAAGGATCCAAAAGCTGGCACTAAAAACGTAGAGAACAGGCATCATATTGAATCCAACCTAACTTCATTTTTTTTTGAATTTTTTTTTATTTTACCTTGTACTTTGAGACAATAGTTACTATATATATATATATATAGTAATTATGTTATAATTGTTATTATAATAATGTAAGAATAAGAGGATTAATGTAATTTTAATTTTTAAAATAATAATAATGAACGTAAATAAGGTAAAAAAAAAGTAAAATTTCGAAATTGTGCGGATGAGATCATAAATCAATTCTCTATCCTGCCATTAGAAAGTAAGCATACATCCGTCCTCATTAGTCTACCCGTAGCATACCCGTCGTATTAGATCGATGAGATCAATTACCAACGGTTCAGATTACCTGTGTATTGTTTGAGTTTATCGTCGTTCGTTCTGGTGTTTTTTCCCCTCAGCATCGCTCTATTGCTTAACATAAAAGGGAGCTGCTTTGTCTCGTACGAGGAAATGAGGGAGAGAATTTGAGCCCTTGAATCCGGAAGAGCCCTCCCGTTGATGCTCCGCCAAGGGTCGCCGGCGATTGGGCTTCGGTGGTGATGGAGGTGGGAAAAGAGAATGGACTGACGCATAGGAGAGGGGCATCCGGAGGAGAAGGAGGTTGTTCCGGCCGAAAGAGGCCCCGTGCGGCGGAGAGCGGCGACTTCTTTGATGGCCTTCCGGACGAGCTTGTAATATCCATCCTCTGCAAGCTGAGTGCCTCCGCCGAGAGACCATCCGATCTGATCGCCGTCTTGACAGTGTGCCTTTTCTTCCCCATCTTCGGTTCTCGGGGCGATTTGTGTGTTGTTTTTGCTCAACGATTGAGGAAAATCAGGGTTTCTTTCTTGGATTTGTCGCAGGTGTAAGAGGCTGAATCGTTTGGGACTCGATCCCGCGGTTCTGTCCAAGGCGTCGCCGGATTTGCTCGCGGTGAGAGCCAACAGATGGTCCGTTTCCTCTAACAGATTCTTGCAACGCTGCGCTGATGCCGGAAGCCCGGAAGCTTGTTACATCTTGGGCATGGTAGGGTTCTTGGCTTCTTTAATTTGGTGGAAATGGAAAGACCGATGATTATTTTCTCTTGTTGCATTTGCAGATCCTGTTCTATTGCTTAAGGAATCGAGAGGTGGGCGTCTGGCTTATGGCTATGGCGGCCCTCAAGAACCACGCGGCGGCGCTCTTCTCCCTGGCGGTCATCCATTTTAACGGCAGCGGAAAATTGAAGAGCGACAGAAATCCCAAGGTCGGCGTCCTCCTCTGCACCCGGGCTGCGTCCCTCTGTTACGTGGACGCTATGCGTCTCCTCGGCTACTGCTTCCTCGACGGTCATGGAGTTCACCGCGACGTCTCTGAGGGTAACGACTATCTCCTCCTGGCCAACGCCCGTGAGTTCTCCGCCTTCCTGCACTACTCCCCCTCCTCACCACTCCGCCATACCCGGCGCCTTCGCTCTCTCTCCGAAGGTTTAGACTTATGGCGTGCCACGCCGCCGCCGGAGCCTCACCCGGCGAACCGTTTCTTGGTGGAGTGGTTTGCGACGAGGAGCGGAGATGAGAACGGGGAGGGGCTCGGGACGTGCTCCAACGGCGGATGCGGCCGGCCGGAGACGCGCCGCCATGAGTTCTCTATGTGCTCGGCCTGCGGCCTCGCCAGGTACTGCTCGAGGGCGTGCCAGGCGACGCACTGGAAGTACTCGCACAAAGCTGAGTGCACACCTATCAATCAATGGTTGGACGCCGGCATTATGGCCGACGAAGCCCCGTTGGAGGGTGGTGCCGGCGGCGCGGAGCTGGTCCTGGATTAGGAATTGGAAGGTTGAAGCGGATTGAAAATTACAGGTTGGATTTGTAACGTTCCCCACTATTTTCCTTTTTGGGTGAAAAATGGTTTTTTTTTTTTTTTTTTGAGAAAAGTTTCGCAACAGCAAAGAACGGCAACTTCCCCCCTTTTTTATTAGATAAAAATTAGATAAAAAATTGGATGCGTGGAATTGTTTTTAATAGGGATTGATTGAGTGAGTGCATGCGCAAGCTCACCCACCGCAAACAGCCACTTTGCAGAAGACACGTGCCAAGCACGTGTTTAGGGATGAGACGAGGTGATAGGTAATGCTAGTCCATTATTTTATGATAGTAATTTTGATTAAAATTTTGGATCAAAACTAGACCGTTCAGTAATATTTAATAAATTTTGATTAAATTAAATTACTTTTACTTAATATTTTTTTTAATAATTTTGATTAATATTAAAATAGTTTTTTCTATAATTACTTGGTAGTTTTGAGCAGTTGACTACAATTATTAACTTTTAATATTTTTAAAATAGGATATCTTTTGATAACAATATAAATTGTCCTTTTAATTATTTTATCAATAAAATAGGTAATAAGGGTAGGGAGTAGGCGAGTCATGCTGAATTAAACCGTGTTGTTCAAATTTTTTTTAATGATGCAACTGAAGTAAGCCAAATTGAATTTAAAATTAATTAACCAAATTTTCTTTAGATAATTTATTTTTTTAAAGATGCTTGATATGTTTAATATCTACAATTTTCCTTATTTACATCGATTTATTTTCTCAACTTGCTTTTATCTTGATGATTGATTTGTATAATGATTCAATTGGTCTAACCTAGTTTTCCCCAATCGGTTTAATTGATCTAGTCAATGTGATTGAATGGATTGACTTAATAGATTTATCTAACATTCAATTCATTCATTAGGTTAATCTTTACTTAGTTTTTTAAAAAAAAACAAACTTATAAACAAGATTTTAATTGATAGAAGTGGACATTTTTTTTTACAATCAAATGAAATGATACAAGTTCTTCAAATTGTTCAACAAATATTGAAATGTAATTATAGAAAGAATAAAAACCGTTTCATCCCTCATTACCAAATGCACATCTAGAGATGGTAGGATCATACAAACCAAATGTTAATTTCACATAAAAAAAAAAATTAATATCAATCAAGCCGAGAATAGATTGGATGATTCAAAAATGACTCAAGCGAGTCACACAGGCCAAGCAACTAGAGGAACTGAGAGGTTTGTGTGAGCTTCAAGAGGGAAGAGCTGAGAAAAAAAATGGATTGGGTTGAACAAGCAAGCCAAACTAGTCAAATAGAATAAGCCATTCTCTAATATTGCAAGGAACATTTTATCATTGCGGTGACTTGTTTTGAAATAATAGTCCTGTATATGGACATTAAAATCAAATGGTACATGAATTTTTACCAATCATCTTGTTCACAATCTAAAAAAAAACTCATTCTGCACGTCAGGTGTCATTACTAACAAAGTTGAAAACATTCGAATCAGCAATTGTGGCCATTGTGGCCGCTCACCTGACGGAACTCAGCATGAGCACCGAGAAACATTTGATGCTCCTCTTGTTCTTGTCTCTCAGTAAATTTGGTGCCAGAAAAAAAAAATGCCAATAACCAAAATTGTTTTTGAATAAGCACACATTCGGATCAAAACATTTTTGTTTAAAATGTTTTGATTTGCTGCTGCACATGCATAAAGAACTCAACGTAGGAGAGTTCACCAGGGGTTTTGTCGTCAACCATATATGAAAGGAATTGCAAGCCTGCCCAAAAGTGATACTACAATGAGATGGCAGATTGTTTCGGCAGCAAAAAAGGTTCCGTGGCAAGCAAACAACAACAAAGGCCAAAATACTTGAACAAACTAAATGTTGATTTATGAGATTGAAACTTTTACTAACCTGAAGGAGCTCCCTTTCGGCAAACCCATAAACTGCATTGGATTTTAAAATTTTGTTGTTATAAAACTATAGAACTATTATTTTACTGAATGAGAAAAGCCAAATAACAGCCATACCGTAGATACGAGCATCTTTGTTGTCTTATCTCATTAAGTACATCATTAAGTTTCTTTGACAGAGGATTGTCAAATTGTTGCAATGCAAGCTACATTGATAAAAAAACTCATCTCATCAGTAACTAGCCTACGTCTAAAAAAATCTATGGCTAACAATTGCACACGGCTAAAGCTGCATCTTGCAAAGTTGTTTTAAATTTGATAGATAAGTGAAAGAGAGGGATATCCAGCAAGTTTTGAACTTTATTTTTGGTGTTCTATGAAATTAGAACTCTATTTTTGGTATTGTATCAGATTGCTGGTTTACTCGACAAAGAAAAGTAAGAAATAAGAATAGAATTCAATTTTCTAAAGAATAGAGATTGAAAACACTAATTGGTCAAATCTGCTTTGAGAATTCCTTCAAAAAAAACATGAGCAAAGGAACCTCGGATATTAAGATAAACAAGTCTTGTGATTCTAAACAAAAGGGAAAAGGAAATGGAATTCAAATTCTCATTTTTTTTCACTCGATTCCAAACATAAATCCAAAATAACAATTGAAATTATGATTTTTAAGAATTCTTTTATGGTATAGAATTGAAATTCTTTTACACGAAAATTGGTTCCAAAACGCTGCTAGGATTCTCATGATTTGTGTCGACACAACTCACGAACTCTGAGGCCCATGAACACTCATGATCAAGATAAAGATGTTTTGCTTATGCATGTGAGTGGATAACAGAACCTAAAGTTTGCTTATACATGTGCCTGGTTAACAGAACTTAAATCTACTGATGGTTTAGAACTGTTGGAGCTGTAATAGTGGAAAATTTGCCAGGTATTAAATTATTGACAAGTTTGCATATGTATTAGTTGCATCAGTAATCATCACAAATATTCTTGATTGAAAGAAGATTGCCAAGAAGGAAAATGAAGAAGAGGCCAATGATAAGTAGAAATCCAAGAGAAATGAAGGTACCTGAGATGGAAGCCCTTCCACAGAAGAAACTCCAAATAGCTGTTGAAGAGTGTCTTGGTTGGCCATGTTTCCGATATAAATTAAACCATCTTCACCATTTTCAAGAAGATAAATCCCATCATCTTTTATGTGCTCACTAGAGAGAAAAATAGTAGATGCTAAAAGGGACCCATTCTCTTCCTGCGTCATTTGAATTATCATGAGTCAAGGCTAATTATTGGATATCAATAGTCTGTTTGAGGAAAAATTAAAAATGGAAACCAACCATACAGACCTTGGTAGCAAGATCATGAAGTGATATCATCCTAGGATATACTAATGGGATAGCTAATGGTACAGAAAGAGATGCAACACGGCTGACCCAATATGATCGATCATCGACACTTCCATCGTTCCGCAAACCAACGCTTTTAGACAAAGCTGAAGTAGAAAAGAGTAAGAACACCAATGACACCAATGATACAATAAATGCTCCAATCTTTGTCATGCATAGAAACATACCTAGAGTATATAGAGGCAATAGTTCGAGGGTCTCTGGAGATTGTCTGAATGATGATACTGTTGCACAATATTTTCTGTGGGAATGTAGGATGTTGATACAGAGATCAGTGATTTGCTGCCTTACTTGAGAAAGAGGGCTCATAGGGATGCTGCTTGCAGCTGCAAGCATAGACAAATGCAAAACATTTAGCTAAATCTGAATTAAATATTATAGTTTATACAGCACACTTGCACTTTCAAAACTAAACAAGCAAAAACATACACTTATAAGCTTCAGAATTAACAAAACTGTAGTATGTTATATTGCAGAATTCCAGTAAGCAGAAGGCACTCGTGAAGATAATAGATAGTAGAAGTAGAACTTTACCTTGCTTGAGCAAACAAGTAAATTGAGCATCCAAATCAGCGGATTGGCACAAACTGCTGATATTATCAGTGCAAGTAAGGGACAGATTAATAACTCGAATCCTTCGTTGCCCATACACAGTGGTATAAAGAAGTGCACACTGCAGAAATAGCATGACCGAGTGATACTATAAATATTAGAGAAAGGAAAAATGTGACTTGCAAAGTTATCATGTCTTTAGTAGCAGGACATCATTAACAAAAGTAGGTCAGGACATGGGAGATACACCAATTAATCCCAGTATTCATGTAGGTTCCACCACAAACCTGAAATGTACATTCTGAATTCACCTGGAGCTTGCCCTCATGTTTAAATGTGACCATTATGGTTTTGTCACTGTCAATCTGGATAAGAAAGACTTGATTAGAGGAATGAAAAATACTCTGAAATAAAATAATTAATGCATGGAACGTTAAGATAGTCAGTATAAGATACTCCAATTATATATATATATATTGGAATTCTACCAGAAATGGTGTTAGGATAAATCACATTAACCTTTACATGAATCCAATAGATACACAAAGGTGTCAAAAAAGAGAGTACAAAACTGATTGCGTAAGCACAAACATCCAGGTGCATCTTGATGGCACCAAAATCAAGGTCGGTTTGCAAGTTACATATATGTTTGAACTTTGAAGTGACATTAAGGTTAAAGCTAACTAGATGATTCACGCCACACATTTTTGTCTATTTTATTCATCAGTTATGCTGAGATTTCAAGAACTTTTGGAGAGCCTATGCAGCAAGTTAGCCCAAGGAAAAGCTGGCATAGTTGCTTACATACTGCCATGCAATAATCTTCACTAGGTCTCATAAGAATGCGCTGGTACTTTTCCTCTGTTTTTCCCAGATGTGAGAGAGTAAGTGCACTACATAGGACTCTGACATTTATACCCTTCATCTGGTCCTTCAATACCCATGTTGGATATCAACACTTTTGAGCAGACACTCGATACCGTTGATTACATATAAAAGTTTCTAACAATAATCGTATCAGACACAATGATCTACACACATATTTGACACTCGTACCCAAGTCTAGTTATCAAACATAGAGCTTATCAATTCTTGAATTGCAATGTGACACAAATATGGAAGGATTCCTCACTATCAATTTGGCATTTAAAACTGCATGCTTAACAAGCACGAATTGTGGTGGTAACTTAGTTGGGCACACATCTGATGCAGTTAGTTGATATGGGCATAAAAAATTTGTAACATTATAGTTTTTTTTCAATGTTTTGGGAACTCTGGTTTAACTATTGCAGTTATAGCTTCTTCTGTTTTGTTAATACTGATGAAAAAGAAGAATAGAACAGATAAATGTCCAACAGACTATTGCAAAATGGTTCAGAGCTTTATACATGTATTCTTCATAAGAAATAGTAGTTATTCCATGTGTATACCATATTGTTTCTAGAAACAAATCTAGTACCTTTATCATCATGCTCAAAAGCAGAATTTAACTTGATGTTGTTGTAGCTTTAGGAGAATTATTAAAGTAATCAAACAATATAAATTAGCTAAACATCAGTTAGAAAGTAATATTAAGTAGCTACTTACACCAGGAAGATCAATATCACTGGGAACACTTTTGCAAAAATTTCCAGAGTATTCTTGAACTTCAAGACCCTATTAAATAAAACATTTAGGCAATAGTTCTGGTTATAGAAATTGTCTAGCAAACATGGTACAGGTTGTAAGGAAGTTTTAAATGCAGAATCAAGTTTACCCGGCTACATCTAACACGCATCACTGCTTCAAAACCTTGCGGTCTACTAATGTTCCATTTAAGATCATTGTAGAGTTTACCCGGATCGGAAAGAGCAGAAAATGGATAATAATAATAGACCTGCAACAATGCAAGTGAAAATTGAGACACAAGCTCCAGCATCAAGGAACAAGGTTTCTCAAGGTAAATAGTTTATTATTTTGCAAAAAGAAAGTACTCATGACCATTGAACATTGCAATGTGCTGATGCCTAATAACAAAGGAACAACAGCAGCTGTAAATCTATAACCCTACTGCCTGAAAATTATGATTTGGGTGACGGATTCACATCACAGCAGATGATGTAATATGCACAAATTGTAACAATAAAATTAATGAAAGAAGGTTTTGATGCAAAAGATTCTTTCTGAAAGCAATGCCAGTGAAGGTTGAAGTTGAAGCATTTTATATAAGACCATTTTCTGAAAAATAGAAGATACTTTCTCTGCCTTGGTAGAGTTCTTATTAGTTGTCTTTGAAATGTAGATTTTATGATTTGTATTTAAAGGAGACTACTACCACTGAGTCAAAAACATTATAGATAAAATCAAACTCAAAATCAGGATCTGCTAAGAATAATAAAAAAAATCCAATAAAGATAATGTAATGCAATAGTTGGTTATACAATCACCACACTAATTACAGTAGGGAGACCAAAGAAATCATTATCATTAAATAATGTAGCCCCATCTATATATGGGGCCAGTTATATGGACTTTATCTTTCTATTGAACTCTATGTGAAGGTATATTATTAGTTATATCCGTATATGGCTTCCTTAAATCCCTTAGACCTTTGAGTTCCAATGCTTTCATCTTGTATGACTAGATACTGCTCATCTTTGAACTTGTTCATTCTATCTTAACCTTTGTTACTTACTCATTTTATCATCTGCTGGACTAAATCTAACTTCTCTAAGATAGTAAAGTTATGATAGCATTTGAATTTCTTTAAATATAAACCATCAATTCATCGTGCATCTGGGCAATGATAAAACAACTGTCTATTATATGAGAGATTCTAATAAGGAATTTAGGTTAATTAATATTAACTGGAGCTGTATTTGAGAACTTCTAGTGTAAAGCAATTTGCATTAGTATAATTTGTGAGCCAGTTCCTATTATAGCATTAGGATAAAAGCAATACCTGCCCTCCTGTAGTTCTTGGAATAATAGAAATGGAAGCAATGTCAACAAAAGTCTGGGTAGTGACAAATATATCCACACACACCTGAAGAACGACAAAAAACTTACTTTCCACTTTATTGATGGATAACACACAAGAAAGAGCCCAAGTGACTTGCCTGGTGCTCAGCAAACTCTATGGCCATGGTTTTAAGTGTCTTGTCTGCTGGCTGAAGTAACTTATGAGCCTTCTGGAATCACATGATATCAGATTGACAAAATTATAGATAAGACATTTTCAAAAACCTCAATTGACACCTAATCATTGACTATATATTATATGTCAAATCAAGTAGCAGAAAACTCATACAAACTTCAAGAAGTTATATACAAAAGTCATCACAGGGGCATTGTTATATATTGGCAACTTAACTGGAGAAAATAAATAAAAACCATCAACAACAGTGTCAAGCAAATACAAAAATGAAGGCACACATCACTTAATAAAAAGGTATTAATCATTGTCAAAATTCAAATATTGAGTGGAATTGTTTTTACTGAACAAATTATTTTTGTTTCTGCTAAATAATTCTACCACTTCCCAAACAAGTTCCATGACACTAACAACGGGAAATCATCTTGACAGGGTAACAAAGGATACAAAGGGTGCCCATACCTTGTCACTAGCAGGGACATTGGTTCTTCCTTCAGCTTCTCTGGAAGAAAGAGACCCGATACCAACTGATGGCAGGACTGCAAAATGAAGAAAAGTAAAATTCTTGCACAATACAAGTATCATATCAGCAAAACTAAAGGATCCTATATGAATTAGGTAGAAGGAACACAAGAAATTAATTTAGTTTGTGGACAGTTGACTTGAACTTGTGCCTATTCAAGTAATATGAGCTGAGTACAGTTTACAATGTTCTCAACAATTTTGGTACCACAAAAAGTTGTTTTCCATAAGGAATCAATGGGGATGATCCATTCTTCAATCTATGCCTTATATGAGCTTATGATTCATCAATAACCTAGAATTGTTGACATTTAGATGAGTTAGGTAGAATCCCAATTTGAACAAGAAAAGGATATGAAGAAATATATCACATAGTATGTAGTATGTACACAACACTATCATTGAGTGTGACAATTCTTATTGCAGAAAAAAAATTGTTCTTCAATAAACCAATTCAAGTCCACCTACAACAAGGAATGCTCTCATGTTGATTCTACCTGCACCTCAAAACTTCCATCTGGCCTCACTTCAATGTGGATCTAAAAAAAGAGCAGCCAAACCTACACTCATGGTTCCTCTACTGCAGAAACATAATCAAACAAACAATTGAAATGAGAGCCAAAATTCTACACCGGTATTAGGATCAGGGATTTAAAAGCATGTTAATATGATTAATTATTGACTAGTATTTATCATTATAATCATATAATTTTGTGTCAATCTCAGATATGCTAGTACATAGAGGTTGATCGTGTGTGTAAAGGAGTAAAGGACTGCTACTTTGATTGGTTGGGATTATAGTTCTCAAGAGTTTTGCTGGTTACCTGATTGAAATACAAGTAGTTTTCCCCCTGTTGGTTTCAGAGCCAGAAACCCAGCCTGCAAACAAATGAAATTACCCTTAATTCGTCGCTGCAAGGACCCTCAAATTCTTGACTGATTTAGTGCAGAAAATAGTTCTTAAGAAATAAAAAAATTTTGTAGTGTACTCATAATTCCCAATTCAAGAAAGGAAAAGAAAATGAGATACCACTACTTTTATACTAGTACATAATTATCACCTTGATAGCGGCACCAAATGCAGATCCAGCAATTTTGTTGCTGCCAAACATCCCTGGAATGTTCTCTAGCAACTGTTCTAAACTTTGGCGGCACTGAAGTCTCAGAAACATGAAACATTTTAAGTAAAAAGACAAAAAGGGTGATTATTTACATCTTTGTAATCTTAACAAAAGGGCAAAGACAACTAACCTCAGTAAGCTGCACAATTATATCCATGTGGAGAGGTGTATAAACATCATCTATGTCGGGAACAATGAGCATTAGAGGCTGTAATGCAATATGCAGATCACTGTTAGTCTTGAAGACTAATGCATAGATTACTCATCAAATTATCTTATGTCAGAAATGCATGGTGGAGTGAATAAAGAAAAAGTCATAAAGTACACTAACATTTCTGGAAAAAGCTTACATGCAATATAAAATATAGATAAACTAGACAAATCCTCAAACAAAAGTATTCAAAAGTACAAAAAACAGTCTTGGACTTTTATTTGAATAGAAATATTCTTCTATATTTTTATGCACTTTGTAATCCAAATGTAACATCTATAGATTAAGTACTGAGAAAACATTGGGTCATTTTGATGATTAACAAAATATTTGAGAATCTGTTGTGATCAGCTAAACCTCATCCTAAAATGGTATAAAGAGTTGTTCTCTAATGAGCATATATAGTTAATTTATGGTGAGACTCAAATAGTGGCACCATATTTTAGTACTACATATGGTGAGCTAACAAAGTGTTATAAACTTAGAGGTGTCATCTACTATTAATTTAGGCTTAAGGATTTGGGTTAGTGGTTCGGCTTAACAAGTTATTAGGTTAGTTGTTTTATTTAAGCGAGTCATGACAACTAGCATTAAACAGACTTAATTATAGACACATTGAGGCATTCAAAAAGGCATGTGTGATGGTGTAACCACCATAGAGCTTCACATGCCACCTACTAGGGAAGAATTCGAGCAGTGAGTTTGACTTTGGGTCTTGAAGGGATGTCAAGTCTAAAGCATAGATTATGGTAGTGATACTCTAGTGTAGTACCACATTATGAGTTGTGGACTAATAAAAAAGCTTTATAAGCTTAGATAAGTAGGCTTGAATTTAAGTATTTTGCATCAATTGTGAGTCAAATAGTTGGTGGTTTAGTTATCTCATCTAAGCAGTTCAGAAATAAAAACTACAATGCTATATATTTCAGTTCGATAGTATTTCTTATGTTTGATATTGATTAAATAAGATAATCAATATCTCCTCTTCAAGATAACTCTTCTTTGTTTTCAAACTTGTCAAATTTTGCATATTAATTTTATGTTTTAAACTTAATATTCAAATAATTTAATTTGAATACAAGTACTTTAGGTAAGATATGCACAGGCATTAAGAATTAAAAAGCTTTGACTCTTAGCTGAGAAACACATTGATCAAATGCTTGACAACATGATACTTTAGTTGAATACCTGTTGTGAGGATCTCGTTAAATTGTAGAAATGAACAGTGCAATCAAAAGTGGCAATACCAACCATTGTTCGAGGGCCATCCTGCAAAAAAGATGTCTTTTTAATGCAGGAGACAATTGAAATACCCAACTAGTTAAGAAAAACAGTATAAATTTCAACCATCTAAACTAAATGGCAAATGATCAAGTTAAAAAAAATAAATATGGGAAAGAGTAGGTTAGAGGAGGGTTCTTCAAGTGTCAAGTTATTTACATGCAGGAATAAGGAGATTCTAATTAACTTTATGAGCATACCAAGAAGCTTCATGCTCTAGGACACTATATCCCAATATTCTATCCTAAAGTTGCTCATGTGCATGGATAAATTCTTGTACCAACACTCTAATGTCAATTTGGGCTCAGATGAGTATGCCTTCTGGTGAAGCAGATGATATGAACCAAGAAAACATATTGGTATAGTCACATGCAGTTAAATAATTAAGTTACTGTCCAAATCTGGCCAATTAACATTCTGTTGGAAACAAATATCTAAGGTGCATAAATAAACATGCCCATGCAAATATAACATTAGTTTATCTGCTTGCTACTTGGATATATTCTTTGTATTTCCTCACTGGGTGTGTGTTGCAATAATGCAGCTAAGAGCTAATTGAGGCTCCACAAATAAACAGCAGAATAGAAGAAACTTACAGGAAGATTAGCAAGAGACTGACTAATTGCACTACAAGCTGCAGCAGTTGCACCTGTTTGTACAGCATTCACTGAAACATCGACAAGGAAGAAAAAGACAGCAGGCATGGGATCACGGACCTGACACAAGGTGATAATACAGAAATTAGCATAACTCAAAAGACCATATGATAGCTTAATGAGCATTGAGTTTGAAATGATCATTCTTTTATCTTGTGATTGACACCCATGAAGACTAGAATTTCTTACAAAAATAAAAGTGTGACAACAAAAGAACTGTTCCCCAAAGGTTCTCATTGAGAAACAAAACAAGAGAACTAATGTTTTCGGAAAAGATTTTGTGGATTAACATAACTGAATTTACATTCAATCGTGGTTTTCTTATTCTTTCATTCTCTTTCATTCACTTCCGTTTTCGCTTTCCCTCCCATGCAAAGTTTATGTCCATTCTTGCTAATTAAGATTGTGAGATTAAGTTCTTCCAGATAAAGGAGGTTGAAAACCACTAGAATTCTTGTCATTTTGTGAATGTTGTTGTGGTGATGCTGGTGGATAAAAAGCCCAACTGAGAAGGGTTGCGTATTATTTTTTTTCAAAAGAGAAATTAAATAAATAAGAAGGAAAAAAAGTGCATCAGAGAGGTAATAGAGGTTAAACAGTGCAGGGAGGAAATGCCCCTATCCCTCAATCAATGATGAGCTAATTCACCACTGTGGAACTCATCATGACTCCTCTTCCAAGGAACTAAATCATATGGCTTAGAGAAGATTTCACTTACACAAGATATAAAACTGTTTCAACCTACTTAAATCACAATCTACTAACATTGTGTTAGTCAATCGTTCGGATGCAAGCAAAGAATATATTTACCGGATATCCAAAATGGTGCACCAGAGAACAACCTTTGTGGAATAATACTTATTTCACAGGAATTATCTTTTCATTAAATTATTCTATTAGTATTTGCACCTTTGTCAATAGTTAAATGAGCACTAAGAAATCTAGAATTAGATCAGAGACAGCCAAAAGAGACTCACCATATATTGCCTAGTAGCAACAAATTCAACTGTTCCTCTACACAGTTCAGGCCTTTTGTCAGCATCGTGTCTCCTTCCATTTTGCCCAAGATTAGAATAGTAGTCCTGTGGCGTGACATTGGTAGAACCTAAAAGATATCCATATCTAGAAGTTAGAAACCTCAAAAAAAAATTAATGAAGGTGTACTGCAAGTAGTCAATGCTTCAGAAACCTCCTAAGAGTAAAATTGATGAGCACATTCTCAGTAAGAAGATTGAGTTGCATAACCTCTATATAAATGGAAATGAAAAAGCAAAACCCAAAGAAATAGACTAGAGTTATGTGTCATAGCCAAATGTTAAAACTTACCACATAAGTTGCAGATGAACTTTTCCCCATGGTCAATAAATTTAAAAAAAGGGTTTATGTAACCCCCGCACCCCGAACACCGGATAGGCCCATTTTCACCAAAGTCCACAATCTATATTTCTCCAAAGAAAAGGCATAAGAAGAGGGTAGATGGTACAAGCTACATCTATGAGAAAACATAGCAGATTAATAACAATTAAGATAGTCAATTTAAATAATCATGACAAATAAGGCTAAACATCAATTTAATCATGACAATAATCATTTTAACTTGTGTATGAATGAAAGATAGTCAATTTAAGCTTGTATGTTAAACATTTCAATTACAAAAATAAGGCTAAGCATCAACCTTTTGTTCATGACAAATAATATATTTAGATTGACAATAGTACATATGCGAATCAATAGCCACAATCCAACATTTCATCATAGACACAAAATGTTACATCAAGATAAGAAACACCAGCAATCAAGCCTTATCCCATTAGGTGGGGTTGGCTATATGGATCATTCTACGCCATTGGAATTTTATCTTATTTTATTGTTAAGTCTTTTTAGGTCTTGTTTTTCCTCATTTGATATGAACATTTGTCATAGTTTCACATCATCTAATTGGAACATTATTGGTCGTCTAAATGCATATCTGTACCATCTTAAATGTGTCTCCCGGAGTTTTCCCTCAATAGGTGCAACCCCGACTTTCTCTCTAATATTTTCATTCTTTTCTTGTCCATCCTTGAATGTTCGCACATCCACCTTAACATCCTCATCTCTACAATGCTCATCTTCCGCTCATGTGCTCATATCATAGCTTAACATTCAGCTCCATATAACATATCAGGTCTAACCGTCATATTTGTAAAACTTTCCTTTAAGTTTTAAAGGTACTTTACGATCACAAAAAAATACCTGATGCTCTCCTCCATTTCAATCATCTCGCTTATATTTAAAAACATACTAGAAAGCAGTCTGTAGAATATCTTATCTTATCTTCCTATTTTATCTCTAGCTTATCTTTATCTCTTGTAAACATATAACTACAAATATATGTCTTGTAATTCATTAGATAATAAGATATATAGTTTAGTTATGAGTTTCTTCCTATTTTTAGTTCTTTAATGATATAAAAAAAAAGACAGCCCGGTGCACGAAGCTCCCGCTATGTGAGGTCCCCGGGAAGGATCCATTGTATGCAGCCTTACCCTAGTTTTTACAAGAGGCTATTTCCAGGATTCGAACCCGTGACCTTTTGGTAACAAAGCAACAACTTATTGCTCTTTAATGGTATCAGAGCAATAAAAAATATTTTTTGAGGAAACTCAATTTTTAGAAGTGAGCAGGATGAATGATTCCGATGTGTCTTAGGACATTGGCCAATCAAACCCCATAATTACTCCCACTAATTTTGATAATTCTTTACCCTTCAAGTCACTAGCTTTAAGCTCTTTGGCCAGAATTATCTTCAATGGTCCAGATCCGTTCAACGAGGGAAGGGTCGTTTCAGCTATCTTGATGGTTATATTCCCAAGACATCTTCAACCAACCCTTCCTTTGCTAATTGGGACATCCAGAACTCCATGGTAATGGCATGGCTCCTACTCTTGATGGACGACACCATTGCTGAGATTTATTTCCTCTATTCGACGGCGAAAGCAATATGGGACGCAGTCAACTTAGCCTATTCAGATTTAGAGGACTCTTCACAAATGTTCGATCTGCGACATCGTTTCAGAAATCTACGTCAAGATGACTGTATAGTCACTCAATATTTCAATTCTTTAACCAAACTCTAGTAGGAACTTGATCTCTTTACTCAGTTAGCCTAGACTGTCACTACCAACAACGAAATCTGTTGCAAATTACTTGCAAAAGAACGAACCTATGATTTTTTGACCGGACTCAATCCTATTCTCGATTATGTTCATGGTAGCATCCTAAGCATTAAACTGCTCTCGAGTCTTGATTCTATTTTTTTGGAGGTCCGTCGTGAAGAACAACACCACCACGACTTTGACAGATCCATGCCTCCGGTTGCAGCCAAATCAGATGCAGCATCTTATCATCTTTGACCTTCACCCAGGCCCAACTCATTCAAATTGGTCAAATGTTCTCATCCTCTATATCCTTGATGACTCATGGTATTTCCTCCTCTACTATGAATGAGTCAGCCACATCGGGTGAGTCTTGGATTATTGATTCTGGTGCTTCTGAGCATATGTCAGGTACTCGCACTATTTTTTCTTCATACAGTCGATATTCTGGTACTCGTACTTTTACTTTGGCTAATAGATCTGATTTACTAGTAGCGGGAATTGGAACTGTGACTTTTAGTCTTAATCTTTTGCTGCATAAAATTTTATTTGTTCCCAAGTTGTCATATAACTTACTCTCAATTAGCAAACTAACTCGGGGTTCAGATATTGTGGCTAATTTTTTCCAAAACTCATGTGTTTTTCATGATTGGAACTCAGGAAAGACGACGATTGGGTGTGCTGTTGAAGTGGCTGGATTGTACTACTTTCTATGTGCTAACTCTGAAGATTCCTATTGTCAAGTTGTTCGTAGTTTGGTCTCTCCTCACCGCCACCACCAAATAAAGTTACTCCATCATCGCCTTGGCCATCCTAGCTTCTCTTATATGCATCGCCTATTTCCTTCATTGTTTCTTCCTTCAGATCACTTTGTGTGTGAAATCTATCAATTAGCTAAACACACTAGGGTTCCTTTTTCAATTCATCCATATCATGCTTCGAAATTTTTTCCCCTTGTTCATAGTGACCTATGGGGTCCTTCACGTATTTCTTCAATTTCAAATAAAAGGTGGTTTATTTCCTTCATTAATGACCATTCTCAGATTTGTTGGATATTTCTTTTACGTGAAAAATCTAAAAGTTGTTCATATATTTGAGTAATTTTATAACATGATTCTCACGTAATTTAACTCTCATATCCAAATTCTTCGAACTAATAATGGAACCAAATTTATTAATTCCTCACTAAATGATTTTTCTTCAAAAAGGGTTATTATTCATCAAAGCTCATATGTCAATACACCACAACAAAATGGTGTATCTGAAAGAAAACATCATCATCTTCTAGAAGTTGCTCGCATACTACTTTTTACTAGCAATCTAAATAAATATTTTTAGGACGCTATTCTAACTGCTTGCTATTTGATAAATCGGTTACGATCTAGGGTGTTAAAATTTAAAACCCCAATTTCCACTCTTTAAGAATGGTTTCCAAAATCTCATATCTTTTCTGATCTTCCTTTAAGCATATTTGGATGCTCGATTTTCGTTCATATTCATAATCAACAGTGTTGTAAATGGCGGCAGTGACCGCCTACTGCCTCGGTCGCCTAGGCGGTTGAATTTTTTTACTTTTTTTATACATAATATTATAAATAATCATTATTCTTTATAATATTTACTTTTAATCAAATATATTAATTTAAAATTAAATATTTGATCTAAATATTTTTTTTAAAAAAAATTTATATATATTAAATTAATAGGATAATTTTATTAGGTTTTAATTAATTCTATTTAAATTATCCCAATCATAGTTAGGAGTTGATTAAAATTCTTAACATAAAATAATTTAATTAAATCCTAACTTACAATTTACCCGCGTACTCTGTTTCAGTCGGGCGACGAGTTTGACACATCACAGAGACCGCGCAATGAGTTCGGACGTGTCATTGGGTTCGAGCAATGTCGAGGCCTATCGCCGGGTCCGTGGGACGCCTCCGGGTCCGTTGCCGAGCTCGAGCGATGGGTCGCGATGAGTCCGAATGCGTTGCAGGGCCCGGACACCACGTTCGGGCTCGCATAACCCATCCAAACTCGTCGTCGGGCCCAAGACATGCATCTGGACGTATCGCAGTGGAGAAACGACAGTAGTGGCGATTCCAAGCATGGCGATGGTGGAAAAAGGTGAGTTACTGCCTAAAGCACCGCCTCAGCCTAAGGCGGTGCAGTTGATGCCCGCCTCCCGTTTAGGCGGCCGCCTCAACAACCATTTAGAATACTGATAATCAAATTAGGTCTAAGTTAGATCCTAAAAGTCACAAGTTCGTTTTTGTTGGGTACTCTTCCACTAAAAAGGTTATAGATGTTATTCTCCTTCAAAGAGAAAATATTTTATCTCTAGAGACATCACCTTTTTTAAACATCAATCCTTTTATTCAAAGCCTTCTACCAAGGGAGTCTCTGATTAAAAATTTGTCCCTATCACATATTTCTCTAACTAATTGAGAATATTTTTGGGAAACAAATTCACCTCCTAATCGAGCTCAGGGGAGATCTTAACTCCATAAAATAAGGAATCTATCTTACTTCCACAAGACCCAAAAATTCAAAATTCAGAAATTCAAGATTACCCTCCTTCTGCAAATCTAGAAATTCCAAGTCAGGAAAATCCATAATCACCTCGAATATCTTCCCGTATCACACTAGTACTACAACAGAAGTAAGCACATAGAAACCAAGTCTGATCTGATATCTCCATCGCCTCACTCCTGGCTTAAGTTTTGGTCCTGATGATACTAAGCTGCCACAATTGGATATGTCAATCGCACTTCGTAAAGGTACTCGTATGTGTACTCAACATCCTATCTCAGATTTTTTAGGATACTCTCATTTATCTAGACATATGCGTGCTTTGGTAACAAATCTCTCAGAAACAGCAATACCAGCTAATATTGACGAGGCTCTTAAACACAAATATTGGCGTACAATAGTCTATGAAGAGATCAAAGCTTTGGAAAACAACAATACATGGGACATAGTCAATCGACCAATAGGAAAGAACCCGGTTGGCTGCAGGTGGGGTCTTCACGATTAAGTGCAAAAGCGATGGTTCGATTGAAAGATACAAAGCCCGTCTCGTGGCCAAGGGGTACACTCAAATTTATGGAATTGACTACCAAGAGAGTTTTGCTGTTGTGGCAAATATCAACACTATTCGGGTATTGCTATCTCTTGCAACAAACTTAGATTGACCACTTCACCAACTAGACGTCAAGAATGTCTTTTTCAACGATGATCTAGCAGAAGAGGTGTACATGGATCTGCCACCTGAGTTCAACAAGAATAAAGAAGCCTCAGTTTGATGTCTAAAGAAGGCTCTCTACTGTCTAAAGTAATCCCCCAAGGCTTGGTTTGACAGATTTGCCAAGACGGTTCAGCAACTTGGTTACAAGCAAGCTCACACCGACCATACTCTATTTCACCATAGAGTAAAGGATAAGATTGTCATACTGATTGTTTATGAAGACGACATTATAATCACCAGTAATAACCTTGAAGAGATGGAAAGGATAAAGAAACATCTTGCAGCAACATTTAAAATGAAGGATCTTGGGAAACTTAGATTTTCCTTAGAATGGAAGTGTTGCTCAAAGCATGGAAGGAATATTCATCTCACAAAGAAAATATATTCTCGACTTACTAAGAGACACCAGGTTAGTGGGATACAAACCCGTTGATACACCCATGGATCCAAATGTAAAACTTGAGACTCATTCAGAAGATTCACCAGTAGACCGAGGCATATTTTAATGACTTGCTAGTAGATTGATTTATCTTGCACACACTAGACCTGTATTAGTCAATTTATGCACTCACCGTATCAATGTCACTTGAATGCTACAAACATAATTTTAAAGTATCTAAAGGGAACTCTTGGCAGAGGGTTGATATTAAGAAAGAATGTCACAAGAAATGTTGAAGTATTTGTTGATGCTAATTGGGCAAGGTGTCCGAATGATCGGAGATCCACTTCATGTTATTGTTCTTTTGTGTTCGAAAATCTGGTCACTTGGCGAAGTAAGAAGTAGTCTATTGTAGCAAGAAGTAGTGACGAGGCTGAGCTTTGTTCCACTGCTCTTGTTATATGTGAAGCCCTTTGGCTGAAACAACTCCTTGAAGAACTACACATACCGAAGCAAAGTTCCATAATTATTTGGTGTGACAACAAAGCTACGATCTCAATTTCACACAACCATGTCCATCATGAGAAAACGAAGCATGTTGAGATTGACCTACATTTCATTAAGAAAATTGATGAAGGCATTATTGAAATTTCCTATGTACCTATCACAGTTGCAGACAATCTTACAAAGGCTCTATTTAAGCCTATGTTTGACCGGTTAATAGAAAAGCTTGGGATGTATAACATATACCATCCAGCTTGAGGGGGAGTGTAGAATATCTTATCTTATCTTCCTATGTGATCTCATATTTTATCTCTAGCTTATCTTCCTATTTTATCTCCTATTTTATCGCTAGCTTATCTTCCTATTTTATCTCTAGCTTTTCTTTCTCTTGTAAACATATAACTATAAATATATATTTCTGTAATTTATTAGATAATAAGATATATAGTTTAGTTATGAATTTCTTCCTGTTTTTAATGCCTTTACAATCAAATGCTAATGAAAGAGTAAATGATCAATGCCTGATGGTAATATAATATCATGGAGGAAGTCTACAGTGAAGAGGTTGTTTTAGGGAGCAACCTCATGGTGATCCTACGGCTCATGGTCTAACTATAAATCTGAAGGAAAACAATGTCAAAGTCCATATTTAGCAAATGGTGACACTAATTACAAGTCATTTTATTGTAGCAGTTTTGTGATACTTCACCCATTCCTTATTTCTTCCTGTTCCCTTACAAAAACTGATCAGTTGCAACTATATCAGCAATGGCAGTATCCAGCAGTGTTCTTATCTTCTAAGTGTTGAAGTACTTTTCTTATACTCATTTTCCCTCCAAGTTTGGTAGTTGTTGATGGTCAGGATTTTTTCGTTGATGGGATGCAACAACAGTTATCAAGGAATGTCTCCATGTCTTTGAACCTGAAACTTGTTTTAATTCCTCTAACGATGGGATTAACAAGTTGACAAAGATGATTGTGGATCAGTCTTTGTTAGTGTCATGCCCTCAATAGGTGTGGATACCATTCCAGGAAGAGCAAGGTGGATTCTACTTCATTAGTATTGGGGGTTTGCATTCACATCATGGTATTGACAGATGGAACTAATGATTAGTAGATCATATAATTTGTCAAAGTATGTTTGTGTACAGTTACTTTGTTATGCATTCATTCTCATATATTATTCATCTTATGAGTCTACTTTGATCTTGTTGAAACAGAAATGCTTCACGTCCATTAATCCCCTATATGGACAATGTGGTGGCCCATTATATGAATTAGTAGCTTTGCTAACTGCTCGAGCTTTTAGCACAAGTTTACAATGAACCATGGAACTTCTATTGTATAAATGGTTGGTTCTTGATTGATTAAGTTTTGCAAGAGATGATGGTAATGTCAAGGCTACAACTTGTAGTTGCTGCATTAGTAATAACCAACAAATGCTCATCGTGACCAAAAAAGAGAGATACGTTACTTCAATAGGCTCCTCAGATGGATGCGGTAGTGCCAATGGTTGAACTAGTAAAGCTAAAGGCATGCTAGATGTAGATAGAAGATCTCCCGTGCATGGTATCTATCAAATAATGAGCTTGGTTAAGCTTAAAGGAACTTATTCTGAGCAACCTGCATAAAGAATATGTCTAGAAACCATACCTTGTTCATGGTGCACCTCATTAAACGAGGACTGCAATTACCAGTGTCATTAGCAATAAAATTGCTATTGGCAGGCTACAATCAGAAAAGTCAGAAATCATTTGAGGAAATGCATTAACGAAGATAGGAGATCTAGTAAGCAGATGTGAGGAGAATAAGACAAAAGTAGACATATGCTTTACAAGTAAAGATAGCAGATGAGTGTCTACCGGAGGAAAGTTTGCTTGATTTCCTTGTCGAGTCTCATAGTATATGATTGATGAACTAGGCAGGGGTCGTGGAACTTGGTTAGGATTGATCTTTTGTAACATTGATACTCGTGAGCCTGCAAGAGATAAGTGCCCCATAGCAGAAGGAACAGAAGGTAGAGTTTGGCCTGGTGCACGAGGTGGCATGCTGAACATTCTAGGAGGTGTTTGACCAAAACCAGGCACGGAAGCAGCCATCTAACACCAAATTTAAGGATTATCATGGCATCAACTCTTATTCTATTAATTCAGTACATATTGCTACCGACTGCGAACCACAAAATTGCATGGTCCTAACCAAAACGACATAGAAGGAAGAGCATCAAGTTAAATTGATGCTTATGACCAGTAAGAGAAAGAAACAAAATAACTTCCTGCTAATGTATTTAGATAGACGTTGTAGGCGGATAACTTATTTATTCAGAAATCAAATTCACCAACCTCCTGTGGTTGTGATGACCAACCTGGCGCCTCAAAAGGAGCACCTGTGGTCGGAGGCCCTGAGAATGGCCGTGTAGGTAATGGACCTTCATACAGTGGCGAAGAAGGCCTTCCAGCATATGGCTGAGAGGTTGGGATTCCCATGTACGGCTGTGGGATCGGTGGCCTACCAAGTGGTTGCGAGGTTGATGATCCGGCGAAGGTTGGTTGTGATGCTGTCGGCCCGACTAAGGTGAGTTGTGAAGGCAGGATTCCAGCTAAAGGCGGCTGCACGGTCGACCGGGCAAAGGTGGTCTGTGAAGGCGGGATTCCAGCTAAGGGCGGCTGCAAGGTCGACGACGCACTGAAGGGCTGCAAACTCGACGATCCTCCAAATGACTGTGAGGTCGGCGGTCCTGCGGCAGGCTGTTGAGGAATAGATGGCCGGGAAAGAGGGGGCTGCGAGGTCGGCGGTACGGAAATGGGTCGCTGCGATGGTGGCGGTCTAGCAAAAGGTAGCTGCGTCGGCCGCGGCCCAGATAAGGGCGTCTGCAAAGTCTGTGGCCTAGCAAACGGAAGCGACAACGGCGCAGACACAGGCGCGGCAGCTGCATTCGTGCTCCTTCCAATCGAATGAGCACGAGGAAGGGCGACAGAAGGAGGCGCCGTGGCCAACGTCGGGGCGTTCTCTGGCGGAGTTCGCTGCGCCGGAGTGGTTTGGGAAATCCGAGGCGCATCCAGGTTGTCAAACGAATGCCCGTTGCTGTCCGCGATCGCAGGCGCAAAAGCCTCTGATGGCGGCGGTCGAGACGCTAAGGCTGGAGGAGGCCCCCGGTGGGAGGACGCTGGGGGAGGAGCGGAAAACGGAGGCGGCACGGAGGCGCTCGGTGCGGGAAAAGGCATCAGTGGCCCTGCGAACTGGGTGGCGGCGGCGGCGGCGGCGGCGACAACGTTGGGGTTGGCGGAGGGGGAGGAGCCCGGCCTCAGGCCGGAAGGCCCCGACACGAAGGGCGACTCCATGATTTAGGGTTAGGATAATGGGTGGGGGAGAAGAGACGGCGGAGGCGTGGTGCTCTAGAGTGGAAGAGAGACGGCAGATCGGGATCTGGGAGACTCCGGGGAGGGGATCAAGTGAGATGGACATGGGGAAGCCAAAGCTTCCAGAAAAAGGCATGCCGGATGACGAAAAATGTCCGAGGTGGCGTGAGGACATTGGTGGGACAACGTGGAGACAGCGGCGTGCGTCACCGGGTGGGACCTGGCGGTGATACGTTACGAGGTTGGCAGGTTGAGTCCAGATCCTCTGCGCCCGCCTCCCGTGCGCCCTCTGCGCCTGTCGCTACGCGACAAAAAACTCACGCGCTAAGCACGTGCGTTTCTCCGCTCCAGTAATAAAACCCAACTCCAACGCACACATATCGTTTCCTGCTGATCGGTCTATTGACCGATCAGCAAGAATTCTGATCGGTCAGCAGACCGATCAGAAGGAATGCTGATCGGTCTTGCTGACCGATCAGCATTCCAGCAGGATTTGCTTTATTAACTTTTTTTTTTTTTTCTTTTTTGTCCATACCTTTTCCTGTGGAGAGAGCTCCTACTCAAAGAGTTCCAATTGCTAAAGGTCTGCTGTGCCATGGTGGAGTGAAGATCTCACTATTGCTGAACTATCCAGTGAGGGGCCTTGTTTACGAGGGAGGAACTAGTTTGAAAGACTTATCTGATGTAGTTTCCAAGTCTTGCAAGTGTCTTCAAGAGAACAATATCCCATTTAATGTTCTTATTTCTGATTCAGGCTGGAGGATCTTTCTCTTTCCCCAGGTAAACTTCTATTGATCACATGAACTTACTAGTCATATTCAAAATATAGCTCTTAGATTTATCAGTCAATAAAGAGGTATTATTTATCGTATCATTCTGGCAGTGTTATGCCGAAAAACAAGCCTTGGGCGAAGTGAGTGAGGAGATCCTAGAGACTCAAGTGAACCCTACTGTGTGGGAGATCAGTGGGCATATGGTGCTGAAGCGCAAGAAAGACTTCGAAGAGGCAACAGAGCAATATGCTTGGAGGCTATTAGCTGAGGTCTCTCTTTCGGAGGCAAGGTTCAAAGAAGTGGAAGACTACATCTTTGGGGCCCTTGGACTAGAGGAGTCTACGAAGGAAAAGATCAAGCTGGAAGAGAAAAAGGAAACCTCATTTCAGTCATTAGCCCCTATCGATCGAGCTACTTGTAACCTTGCAGAAGGTTGCCTAGTCTTGCAGTGAGAAAGATAACATTGTAAGTTGCGTATGAAAATCCTGCTGGAATGCTGATCGGTCAGCAAGACCGATCAGCATTCCTGCTGATCGGTCAGACCGATCAGCATTCCTGCTGATCGGTCAGACCGATCAGCATTCCTGCTGATCGGTCTTCTGACCGATCAGCATTCTTGCTGATCGGTCAACAGACCGATCAGCAGGAAGCGATATATGTGCGTTGGAGTTGAGTTTTATTATTGGAGCGGAGAAACGCACGTGCTTAGCGCGTGGATTTTTTGTCGCGTAGCGACGGGCGCAGAGGGCGCACGGGAGGCGGGCGCAGAGGATCTGGACTCTGGCAGGTTGGCTTTGCGGCTCCAGCGTAAAGTGCAGAAGTACGGACCGGGGCGACACGGATCAGTGGATCACCAACCCGTCGCGAAAAGAAAATAATAGAAAAATATTGACCCGATCACGGCTGAGCGGTTGAATCCACAATTTTATTAAATTAATAAATGATATTTTAATATAATAATATTTTATATATATAGTAAGTTTAAGATCACGAAGGGATATTATTTAAAACATTTTTTTAAAAAAAAATTAAGGTAAGCGAGTCAAGGTTTACTAGTGTACTTATTATTATTATTATTTAAATAATAATAATAATAATAATAAATACATTTGCGCAAAGTGCGGGTATACCGAGCGTTTCCACCGCAAACGAGAAAAGCCAAGTTTTGCGCGGTGTAGGAATCAAGAAACGAATTCTAATAACTGACATCGTCGTGTTTTTTCCCTTTTCCCTCCGTGCTGTCCTTGGTATTGCCTCATCTTCAAATTGCGATGCGGCAAGTAATCCCTCATTCCTTGCTCTCGATCTCGTCGTCCTCCCTTTGATCCCTCGATTTATCGATGTTTGCTTTTTAATTTTGTTTTTGTTTGCCGGATTTGTTAGACAATATCGTTGATATTTCCAATCCTGCGGGAGGGGCATGGGGAAGGAGCCCGCCGCGTCGCAGTTCGAGGTTAAGATCCAGATGCGGCCAGGGGACTTCGAGCACAGCTGGGCCTCTTCGCCGGTCCCTCCGCCGCAGCTGTCAGATCAGCGTCGCTCGCTCCCGGCCGACAGCCTGCCATTTCGGCGGTGGACTCCCTGGTTGGCGCCGACTATCGTCCTGGCTAACATCGCCGTGTTCGGTGTCATAATGTACGTGAACGACTGTCCCGAGAATACCCCCGGGCTTTGTGTTGGCTTATTTCTCGGCAGGTTCGCCTTTCAATCCATTAAGGAGAATCCCTTGTTGGGGCCATCGTCCTTCACGTAGGTTGCCCTCTTCTCCTTCTTAAGTTGTATAAATTACGTTATATTTTCATATTGTTAGTTTTTGTCGCATTTGTTGCCTGCTTAATCTTGGAAAAGAGGATAAAAAATTGACCTTTTGAGCTATTTCGAATTGCAATTTTTTGACAGTGCATGGTGGCTTATGATTCTCAGAAATGTGAATTAATCCTGATTGGAAGTACATTCTAGTCTATAACATGAAATCAGGTCACTAATGTTGTCTTGGTTCCTCAACTCTTTAAGGTTCTTTTCTTACAATCAGGAATCTTGATATGTACTCTGTTTGTGCAAGAAGTTGTTGCTCCTTCATAATGTGAATGAGAAATTATCTATTTATTTTAAACTGCTACAAACTAACATTCAATAGTTATGCCTTTTTCAAAATGTAAAATCATTTTGACTATCCAATTTCCTACATTTGAAGCATTCTGGCAATTGGTTTTTTAGTTTTAATCCAGTTCTAGTCCTGATGTTATTGTTTAGCAAAGGTCATACTTGTGCTTCTCATTTGAGATCCTTGTAATTTGTTTTGAATGACTGCAATATATGGATGGCTAGTAGATTTTAGCAGGGGAACATTCTCATATTAGTTCCATTCATTCTCTAGTATTCTCGTCTTAATTTTAGTTTGCACCTTTTGTTTGTAGATACATCTGCTAGACAGCAACTCCTAAAGCCTCTTCAACCAAGAAATAAGTGAAGAAGCGTTCAATATTTTAACTTTTAATTATTTGCTGAAATGGGTTAAAATAGTTGCCAATTATGAATTATTTACTTCTTTTTACCATAATGTGCCTAGTTGAAAACAAATGAATGCTTGTTATTTCATATTTATTTTTAACATATTTAATAAACTTGAAATTATCAGGTTGAAGAAGATGGGGGCTTTAGATGTGCAGAAAGTGGTCCAGGAGCACCAAGGATGGCGCCTACTTGTATGCATTTGGCTACACGCTGGACTTGTTCATGTGCTTGCTAATATGTTGAGCCTTATCTTAATAGGAATACGACTTGAGCTGCCCTCGCGGCGTGGACCCAAACGGTAATACTTATATCTGGAAGGGGCCAAACGGTAAGAAAACAATAAAGTTTGAGCCAAGTCAGCAAAGAAAAAGAAGGCTCAGTTTGCGCATGGTCCCATGTTTTTCTCGATCTGCTAACGATGGCAGTGAAGGGTCACCTATGTGAGTGTGAAGACAGGCCGCTTCAATGAAACACTCATGAATCCAAGATGGTATCCATGGCCAAACGGAACCAACCATGAAAACCTAAAGTAGGTGAGATAGGTCTCTGTGTGGGTGTTATTGTCTTAGTATACACAAACAGCTGAGCAGTTCAAGACATCACGTTCACTGCGTAGCCTAGTATACTCGATAGCATTCCACTACGGAAGGTTCAAAGCCACAAGCTACCTCTCCCGATGCAGTGACTTATCGATTGAACTCTTGTAAAATGTCAACATGCATACACGCATTGCATTAATTTCCATTCATGTTTAGAGGAAGGAAGCCATCAATTGTTGAAAGTCGTAATTGACTTCAAAATTGAAATCTACGTTTCGCGTAGATAGATTTAGACTATTAATTTGCTCAAAACCGATTAAGGGTTGAATGAGAAATTAATGTTCAAAGTCGGCCCAAAATAACGTTGGTTATTCATTAAGGAAATGCAAGGAGAATAGTCCCACATCGAAATTTTTTTTTCTTACTTATTAATGATGTTGAGTTATTGGAGTTAACTCAGAAAAGTAACCACGGCGTGCTTCCTTCTCATCCGCCACGTGCCGACCTTCTCGCTAGGCGCGCTTTGTAGGCGCACTTTGTGTTAGGACCAAAAGTAGCTAGAGGGGGGTGAATAGCTCGTCGCTGCTTGTTTCTTCAAAGAAACTACATAAACAAACACAAACACGCTAACACTAGGATTTTACTTGGTATCCACCTCACAAGAGGTGACTAATCCAAGGATCCACACCAACGCACACACCTCCACTATGAATAACACTCCTTTATGGTAACTACCAAAGGCGGAGAAGCCCTACAACACTAGATCACACCAAAACAACCTTGGGGGTTCCAACACATCCTTTAAGTTACGTGTCCCATTTGGAGTAAAAATTTCTACAAATTCGTCATAGCTGGGGCTCGAACCACGGGTGCTTGGGTGACAACTTGGATGTCCTGTCGCTGCACCATAGCCCCGGGGGCAAAAATGATTAACCAGGTTGGGTAACGTCGAGCCTGGGGTGACCGACCTAGTTCCATGGAAGTTTTCCACCGGCCACCAGGATAAATCGGGAAGCGCTCGCAACGAATAACCCAGAAGCTCAGTTTCCTTTAGTTGTGTGTCCTATTTGGAGGAAAAATTTCTACAAATTCATCATAACTGAGTTTCGAACTATGAATATCTGGGTGATAATTTGGATATTTTATTATTGCACCATAACCCGGGGCACTAGTACGTATTCTATGCTCTTGTTTGATGGATGGGTCCCAGGACACTTAATTTGATAGATCAAGGTCGACAGATCAAAGTCGACGAAGACCAAACGCTGGGATGCCTCAATAATTAAATCCACTGTTTAATGCGACATGGCCTGTGAAAGATCCACTGCCCTTGGAATAATTTTGTGCCCCTAATTGACTTAACATAATTGGCAAAACATCTTCTAATTATGGCATCAAAATAATGAAAATTGTGAGTGCGATTGTGAAAGTTGTCATAAAATTACTACAACTTGCAAGAAACTTTAAACTTAATGTGGCAGCATATTACAAAGCATCTTCAATCCAATCGGACCAATATATTTTCCAAACATAACAATATATAAATAGCCCTAGTCGATCCTGCCGGTCACAGTCTGAACCAATAAAAACCAACTGTTTATAAAATACGAGTAGAGAATTAATGCCAACTAGCTCAGATGCTGATTAAGAACTTTGATAGTTGTTGCGGAGTATATATGTGAGTTTGAAATTCATTTCATCCGAATTCCGAAGAATACAAATGTTGAGAATACTTTAATTATAAGAGTAAAATTTCATTGAAGCTCAGGAAACTTTGTTAAGAAATGGGCCGCCAACGTTGTTTGTTCTGGCTTGAAGCCCATTATACAATGTGCTTCTTGTTTATTGGGCAAGTGAAGCTTAGCCGGGGGAAATTTGAATATCCAAATTATAGAAAGTAATTATTTTTTTAGGAGAAGCCCGAGATGACCTAAGAACACATTCAAAATTATGGAATTCAAAAGTGCATCTAATCCTGTCCGAATGCTGAGTCAATGAACGCTGAGGACGTGGTACTCTTGTTGACTGGTCGAAAACTTTAAAGATGTAGATCCTTTGCCGTCGTGAACCTGCAAACACAGTGCCGAGCCGGGGAGGGGTTCCCCAACGATGACCCTCCGACGCTCAAATCAAATCTCCGGCAGAAAGAAGTAGAACGAAGAAGAAATGAGAACTATAGCTACAGTGACTAATAGCGTATATCTTCGTCGAGTCCGAGGGTCCTTTTATAGGATACCTGAAGGGTGCGTGCACGCTCTTCAGTCCGGACGGCCCAGATTAATCCACCCAAAGGTCACACCCCTCCCTAAAGCCTCTTCCTTCTGTATAAATAGAACCCTCCAGATTGGAATCAAATCACTCAACTTAATCTTCTCTTCCTCAAGTATTCACTCACTCATCTTGTGCATTCAAGAGTCCAAGAAGCCTACGAGAAGGTTCGCTGGTCTCGGAAGTCGGAGTGCTACGATTCCGAGACGATTGTCGTCGTTGTATCTTGGGAACGAATTGCAACAATCCGTTAAGCACCGTAGCGGAGCAATATCGTTTACGGAGATAGTGTCGAACACTAGCCTCGACGATCAGTTTGCATACTCCGGAATTTACCGGTTCCAACAGGTTGTTGACCGCCTTGGCTCTGCCTGACTTTGACTCTCCGTGTGCCGTTGACTTCTCTGCTGACCGGGCTTCGCCTTTACTGCCCGGATCAGCATCAAACTTTTAAACATGTGTATTTTTTTTATATTTTACTTCTCCCGCTAATTATTATAATGTATTATTTCATTCAAATTAAAAAATAATTAATTAAATTGGATAACGTTAAGTCTAGAGTGATCGGTCTGATCCATGAAAGTTTTCCACCGATTATCAAGACAAATTGAGAAGTACTTACGGTCGGCGGCACAGAAGCCTAGCATCCCTAAGTTGCAAGTCCCATTTGGAGTAGCATGGAATAGAATCATGGATATCTGGAAGACAACTGAGCATCCTTACTGTTCTATAAAATTTTTCTATCAGTTACCAAGGTAAATCAGGAAGCGCGCGCGTCGGGTAGCTCATAAGCCCAACATTCGTTGGTTGCTTATCCCATTTGGAGAAAAAATTTCTACAAATATGTCATAGTTGAGGATCAAATTATGGGTACCTGCATATCTTACCGTGGTACCATAGCTTCAACTATACTTATTACATTCAAATTAAGAACCATATTGATATCATTACAATGAATTTAATTACATAAACCTTAAAAATTAGTACCGCAGTGGTAGTGTTAAATCTAACATCACAATAATTGATGGAAGGGATAAAGTGAGAAACAAGTATGCCATTTGAAAAATATGAAAGTTAAGTGGGCCTTATAATTTGGAAATTCCGTAATTTTAAAATTGCAAAATTCTTAAAAAGTGTATCTAACTTTCAAATTTTCTAAAAAACACATTTATTTATTTTTATTTTACTCCTCCCACCAGCTACTACTATGATATTACATTCAAAGAATAACAATACTACTATGATATTATATTGTATTTTAAAAATCAACACCATATTAGTTCTACATAAACTCTAAAATCATTTCACAATGGTAATGTGCGGTGTTGTTCTTTGAATCCAACATCATAATAGTTGGTGAGAGGGATAAAATGAGAAACAAGCGTGTCCTTTAGAAAATCTAAAAGTTAAGTGTCCATAATTTTGGAAATATTGTATTTTTAAATGCGTGAGAAAATTGAGTGAATATGATAAAAGAGAACGAGGAATAACAGAGATCCAACCAAAACTTTCAGATTAAGATCACTTAGTTAATTATACTGAAAGAACTGACATATAAATGGATTTAGTAGTCAGATTTAATTACAAACCACCTGAAGAAATGAAAATCAATTGCACACACATATTTCCGGACCGGCAGGCAAACACAAACCGTATATGCTTGCACTTTCACGAGCATATATATGACTTGACTCACTGTTGTGGCATTGTTTAGGGAAACAGTAGTGCGTGCATATGCTCTGCTCATTTGCACTCTTCCTTTTCTTTTCTCTCTGTTTCATGATCCTCCATTAATTTACATGAATCAAATGCACTGTTGTTCTCAGGACCACGCCTCCTTACTCCTCACCTTAAACTTGAGGCCTGCTCAGTACTCTACCTGTGAGTACTGGCTACAGCAACTAAACCCTAAACTAAATGGATGACATGCATACGAAACCCTACAGCTGGAGTTTCAGGGTTTTCAGGTCTTTTCAGACCATCACCAGAGTCCTTCATCCATAATTAAGTCCATTAACCTAGCTACTTTCTTTATAAGGAAAAATAAAAAAACAGTGGATTGTCTCAGTATTTCTGTAACTATTTTCCTGTTCTATCAATATTCAGAATGAAGAGGCATTGCTGCATTAGTGCATAGAAAGCTTGCAACCTTCCATGACTTAACTGGCTGCACACTGCACTGCATCCCTAGCTATAAATTGCTTTTGCACACAGAACTGTTGTCCAGCAAAAGAAGGCTGGCAAGCTTTTGTGGTCCTATTCAGGCATTGGTGTTGGTGGATGCATGCCTTAAAGAGCTTCAGAAATATTACATATATACTACATACATGGTCCCCTGGCCCTAGCTATATATATATTTATACTACCTCCATAATTAGGGTTTCAACTGTAAGTAATTAGTGTTGTGTCATAAATGTGCTTTAGCTTAATATATACTGAGTTATAATTATCATATTTATAACTATATGTTAATTTGAAGATTAATTATCTGGATATTTGAATGCCATCTTAATTACATGACTCTTTCTAGTTTAACCTTGAATAAATTTAATGTTCTTATAGGTATATATACAAGGCCTTCCACTTATTTAGCTTCAAAGGGTTTTATATATTAATTTAGAGTCTTTTCAGTTGTGGGCCTCTCCATTGAGCATGCTTGGCTATAAAGATTTTTTTTAAAAGAATGATATGTCTTTGATAATATAGTCCTTATTTTGGATGGCTCAATCACTTTTGACCATTGAAAATAAGCATGCATCTATAGTTGACATATATATTTTTTTTTCTTGATTAATATTACTTGAACAAGTACAAGTATATATATCTCCATGCCTCTAATCATAAGAACTCAATACTTAATTTGCACACTAATACGTATAACTTTATTGTGTCATATAGATATTTAGCCTACTTTTCTAGACCAAACTACCCTCATGAGCAATTAAAGCATGTAGAGAGGGATATATTATGATTGCTTGCCCTTTGAACAGGCACAAACATCCACCACAAGTATGCAAATGGACTGCCTTTTCTTCCCTCTTTTAGGGTTCCTGCTAATCCAGCATCTCTCAAAGGCGTTGCTTGTGGTTTGAGATCTGTGATCAAACACAAATACTTCGAGGCGATCAAACTTGGAAGACCTTACAATTTTTCCCAAGTATTCTTTCTTTCTTTTAATTTTTTTTCAGGTGTTGTTGTATTTGCAAGTATGTCAATCTCACTCCTCTTCCTTTTTTCACATAGCTATTGATCATGATGTTCTTTATATGTTTAATTGTGAATTAAAGATGACAAATTTCTTGCTGCAAAGATATTAGTAGTTGATCATGGGAGAGATTGTAAATTAGATGCTTTTTCTTTAAAAAAAAAAACAATTTTATGACCATGAACTGTTTGAGGATAGTTCAATGACTCAACAATCTTATTATGACCATGAACTGTTTAATTAGATTTTAAGATGATCCAATCTTCAAGAGAAGGTGCTGATGATCACAAGGGCCAGCCGAGTTCTTCGAGAGCGAATTGGCCGGCGCTCAAGAACCCTAGAATCGTGCGGGTGACACGAGCCTTCGGGGGCAAGGACCGGCACAGCAAGGTGAGAACGATCAGAGGGCTAAGGGACCGACGGGTGCGGCTATCGATGCCGACGGCCATCCAGCTGTACGACCTTCAAGATAAGCTAGGGTTTAACCAGCCCAGCAAAGTGGTGGACTGGCTCATCAATGCTGCTCAGCATGAGATCGACAAGCTCCCCCCACTCGAGATGCTGCAGGGGGACCCTACGATCTTCTCATGGGTTCCTCCAACGGCCAACCCTGACATCTCGAGCATCAGCACACATGATCACCTAAATTTAGGGCATCCAGGTGTTGGATGGGAGAACAGTAGTAGTGATCAGGCCACATATAATCCCTACACCTTCCAATTGGAGAACAACACTACTAACGGTTCCCTTCCCATAACAATTCTTGCTTCATATTTGGCTGCTGCATCAAACAATGTGGAAGCGAAGCAGCAGTATGCATGGCCACATTCTGATCAGCTCTTCAAATGATCATGCATGATTTCACAAGTCTGCACAAGATGATCAGAAATTGAATCAAGTACTATATATTTCGATATAATAAAGCTTTTGGCATGCAATGAAGTGATGATGATGATGATATATATATTTATGTCATGTATAGTTATCGGTTTGGAAGATACAGTTGTATTTACATGCATTCATATATATCTTATTGAATTGAATCTCATGCATGTGTTGGAATTATGGGGATCAATGATGACGAGGTTGTCTCTCAGAGCTTATTGCAAAATTTAATGCAGGAGGTATTTATTAATTAAATAGTATTTTTTTGTTGATTGTAATTGATCCTGCCTGATAATTGAAGTGATGGAAGTTGGAGATGTGATGCTCTAGTGGACCGTGTGTCGACTCCTCGTGACCCTGCAAGTATAACTATGTCAGTGCCGAGCCAGGGAAGGGGTCCTGGTGATAACCCTCCGACGCTCAAGTTAGTCTTCGACGGTGTATAGAAGCAAAGCAAAGTGGTGAATAATAGCAGCAACAGCAAATTATTACATACCTCCGCTGAAGTTTGGACCTCCTCTTTATATAAGGCTCTTGTAGTGCGCGTGCATGCTTCCCAAGGCGTGCACGCTTCTCGAATCTTTTCCTGAAAAGATGTATCAGTAAAGTATCCCTGATACAGTACCTTAACGAGCCGAGCATATCTCTGAAGTGACAATGAAAGCTTCTGTCGTACGATCTTCTGTTTGAACCAGCCGCCGACCATGCCGCCTGTCAACGGCGCATGCTCCCAAAAAAATAATATCTAGCTAGTGGTGTCTTTTTCTAGGCTGAGCGGGATATCTGCTCGGAGGATAACCGCTCGGCTCAGGTTCTTACTTTCTGCTCGGGTGAGTGTATTATCTGGCCGAGCGAGAAGACCGCTCGACCGGCGCTCCCACTGTCCTGATACATAAGCCATTATCTAGACGAGCGGGAAAGTCACTCGGCGTGCCCTTGCAGATACCTAGCAGTCTTTTTGAGCATCGGAAGCTCGGAACCCACTGAGTTATTATGATATCGGATCGGGTCTTCATTATTCCGATCAAGCGAGCGTGCTCCTCGATCGACCAGTGGTGTAGGGACGTTTGAGCACTTTAACTCTGATCTCTACCATGACATTAACTTCTACTATGGCAGCGGGATGAGACCTCCCCTTATCACCGCATTAGTAATAATTTCATTTACATTTGTTTGCCTCCCTGTATGTGAAAAATTAACAATATATTGTAGGCATGTGTTTATCGTAGGAGTTGAATTAAAATGAAAAGAAACAAACAAATAAACAAGAAAAGTATAACTTGTTTATTGTGATATTTTAATTTAATGCTCAACCACTATATGTGACTGCCATGTGAATATGATAATATATGATATTGATTGTTGGTGAGAGTAATACAATCTAACTTGACTAGCAAATCTAATCTAATATATAAATTGCTTACACTAAGACCATTACTTCATTCATAAATTTATTTGCAAAGTTATGACTCGTCAATCATCGAAAAATGAGATTGCAAAAACTTAAAATCAAAGGAGATTTGATAGCTTTTAAAAGGTCGATGAGAGGTGATCTATGGCAAGTGGAGGTCCAAATTAAAGAAAAGGAAGTGTGTAATAGGTTCAAAGGATCGCCATTTCATGCATGTCCTCTTCACTATGGACCACACTATACTATGCATAGCTTGATCCTTTGTGGTTACTAGTAGAAATGATTTATTAAAAAAACCACAAGTTTTCATTTTATTTTTTTAAAAAATGGAAATTGAAAATAGAAATATATGTACATCATTATCGATCTTTGACTCTGTTGCACCACATCTCGTTTTATTCGCACGATGCGCAACGCGAATGGCTAACGAAACAGACAAGCACGAAGGGCGGTGGAAATTTTTATTTTTGCCCCCGCCGCCTGAAATTTACCATTTTCAAAATGATCTCTAAACTTTTGAAATATTCATAAACAACCCTTGTTTACAAACCACTGTCAGTTCGCTCCCCCCTGGCGCCTATGTCGGGTCTTGATCGATCGGTTCGGGGAGTCGATCGCCATCGATCATCCGCGACGATTTCTTCCCCCAAGCTGCAATCCTACGCCAAGAACGCCCGAAGATTCTCTCCCGAGTAAAGCGATTCTCAGGGCGGAAGATCTCTGACACGGATGCGACCATCATCCAATCAGCATCCCATTCTCGTGAAAAGCCTTAGGAGTCCGGACCAAGCTCAAGCGCCCCAAACCCTCGCTCGAAGGAGAGTTCTTCTCCAGGGCTCGTCAGGTATGCCTACGGAGATTTGTCATGGAACATACAAATGCTTTCCGAGATCTCTTTGTTAATGAATTCAGTAACTAAAAGCATGTATGGAATAAGTTCGACTTAATGGCTGTTTATAATTGTAAAGCTGCTTCCTTTTCAAATTTGTGAACTTAAACGAAGTATATACATCATTTTTTTTCCTAAGTTTACATTACATGTAGCCTAGTTTCATGAACAGAGAATGCCACATCCCAATGCACATAAAATGTGTGTGGATATTACAACCATTATCGTCCACCTAAGACATGTAGATATCGAGGGCATAAAATTGATAAAACTCTTCATTTAAAATAAAAAACACTTAGAAAGTCATCAAGACATTGTTACATAAGATAAACTAAAAGAAGATAACAGCTGATTCTCAAATGAACTTGCTTTTGTTTGCAGTGGACATGCTAGGCCGCTCACTAAGATCGCTAAAAAGACTTTGCGTATTTTTATGGATGAATTTAGGAGTAGGTCTTACACAATCAAAAGGTCTGTGCTCTAGATATTGCACAGAAGGCAGCTTATGGTGAATATGCTTTTGCTCTGCCTTCTTATAATTTGCCTACACATGTCTGTAATTTTCTTTTCCTTCTTAATTTCATCAATCGTCTCATTTCAAAGTAGCTTACACATGCATCTTTGGGAGGCCTTTGGCTTTCCACTAAAAAAGAGAAGCATGCTTTTCAGATTATTGAGATATTTAGAGCATAATTATACTATGTAGTTTTTTCCCCCCACATGTTTGTATTCATAGAAGAACTACTCAATAAATTTAAAAATGTTATTTATATGTACTGATTTGATGAATTTTCATTTACATAAGATCGTTTGTTATACTAGAATTGAACCAAGGAATGGGTATTATTAAGTAGTAGGTTTTACTATTTATTAGTTTTTGAGACGATAGGTAAAGTTAAGGTTCATTCCATGCTCCATTTTGCTCAATAAAGCAAACCAAATTCATTTATCGTATTTATTGATAAATTGGAAACAACATGTTTTAAGCATTCAGAATTTGTTGCAGATTTAACAATGTATAATTGTTCAACACTATTGCCTTTTACTCAATCTCTTATTTTATATAATTGTTCAACTAGCATATGCTACATATTACTGCATCATTAATTATGCTTTGATATCACTAAATAAACCAGCCTAATGATGACAATTTTTACTATAACTTTATTAGTAAATTGACCTTGAAATTCTTTTTAAATAAAAGCAGAAGACAAATTGTTTGCATGCTAAATCATTAGTTTCTAGGTATATTTTAGATTCGTCGAATATATTGTTTCACTTCATGAAACTGATTAGTTCTACCTGAAATTATTTTTAAATAAAAGCAGAAGACAAATTTCTTGCATGCTAAATCACTAATTTAATTTCTAGGTATGTTTTATATTCTTTGAATATATTGTTTCACTTCATGAAACTGAACTGATTAGTTCTACTTGAACTAAATTATCCTGCAAAATCTATTCAAAATGTTTGCTCCTGGAGAAGCTTTCACTAATGTACATAATCACTATTCTTGCTCTGCTTGGCCTATTCTATGTATTTGAGTCTGCCTAGGGGTGGGGGAAATACCAAAAATTTTGATATGCCGCACATACCATACCGATATTTACCGTTCATACCGAAAATTATGGTATTTTGAAAATTTTGATACGGTATTATACTATACTCAATTTGTTGGTGTCGGTATCAGTATTGGTATGAAATTATTATATTTCGGTATATAGCGAAATACCTAATATATTATCTTATAAATTATTTATTATTCTAATTGGGTCTAATATTGGGCTGAGATATGAAACAGTAGTCCAAGCCAACTTCATTCTCCCCTTGAATAAGTGATATAAGATATAAATTAATTATTATTCTTATTACGCCTAAAAGTTGTATTGGCCTAAAATGATTGGATCATCTATTGAGATAAAAGTTCCTCCTTTCAAACTCTGTTCTCCATCGTCGCCCACTCCGACAGCAAACCAAGCCACTCCTCTCCCACGAGTTCGTTAGCTTCCCCTCCATGGCCAACTCCCCTCCTTGATGTCTTTCTCCTTTTCTCTTCTCGAAAACTCTACACAAGACCTAGTCCTCTTTAAACCCTAACCCAAAACCATCTTCTCATTCTTATTTCTCTTCTTGAAGTCTTTGTCCTAACCCGAACTCATATACACTCCTCGATTTACTTAAAGTATTTGTTGAAATATTCATCGTCTCCACCAAGTCCGTTCTCGGATTTCGGCAAGAAAGCCAAAGGTTTGTTTTTTCTTACCTAATTTTAGTTTTCCAATTTTTTACTCTCTTTTTTGGATTTAGCATTGTATTAAATGGTTATGTTTCGAATCACAAATTCTTTGTTTACATGTATAGTGAATCATATGAATTATTATCTTTTTCAAGATGGAGTCTAATACGCTGCCAAGTTTATCCCCAAACATCAAACGCAATAGAATATGAAATTCAAAAGTCCACGGGTCGAAAAAGATTAAGAAAATCTTTGAAATCAAAGCCTCCTATAGCTTCTAAACAATCCAGGAGTATATTTTGGGAGCATTGTGAAAAGGAAAAAAAGAAAGCTGTGTGATGGGAGCAAACAACAAATAGAGATATGCAAATATTACAAAGTTGAAATCCCAACAATTTACGGAAGTACTAGTGGTTTAAAAAATCACTTAGTAAAGAGGTGTAAGTCAAATCCGCTATATGAAGCAAGTGAGAATGATAAAAGTCAACCTACATTGCCGAATGAGATTATGGGACAAGGAAGTTCCTTGGTTCCTTATACTTATAATCAGAAAAGATGTGAATTGAAATTGATAAGGTATGTGATTGTCGATGAAGTGTCTTTTAGGGTTGTCGAAGGGAAGAGGTTTGCAGAGTTATTGCATGAATTATAGCTGAGATTTAGAATTCTTGATCGAAAGAAAGTTGCAAATATGATTTATGATCTATTCTTAGTTGAGAAAGCTAAGATACAAAGTGTGATTGGCGACCAAAGGGTAAGTATAACAACTGATACTTGGACATCCATTTAAAACATAAATTATATGGTAGTGATAGCTCACTTTTTGGATAGTAATTGGAAGTTACATGAAAGAATAATTAACTTCACAAAAATCACTAATCATGTAGGGGAAGAAATTTGCAAGGTGGTTGAGGTTTGTTTTAGAGAGTGGGGAATATAAAAAATCTTTTTAATTATAGTCCACAATACTTCCTCTAATGACACTGTAATTGTTTACTTAAAAAGAAGAATGAAAAGTGAAAATTCATTGTTATTTGAAAGGAAATACTTGCACTTGAGGTGCATGTGTCAATGCTTAATTGTTAATGATGACTTAAGGAGCTTAATGTTTCAATTAAAGCTATAAAGAATGCAGTTGTTTTTATTCATTCTTCCCCACAAGGTTGAATAAAATTAGGAAGTTTGCCATGCTAGCCAAGTTTTCTAGTACGTTAACAGTATCTATGGATCTCAAAACAAGGTGGAATGCAACTTATAAAATACTCGAAGTTGCATTGAAGTATAGAAGGGTGTTCAAAAGGATGGCCGAAGAATGGTTGCCTTTTATGAATTATTTTTGTAAAAAAGATGAAAAGGGTAACGAAAGGATGGGGCCTCCAATTGCTGATAATTGGGAGAATGCAAAGGCTTTAGTACACTTTCTGAAAACGTTTTATGATGTCGCTTTGGAGCTAAGTGCATTAAAAAGTCCTACATCCCAATTGATTTATCAATCAATGATTGCATTACAAATTGAGACTGAGAGAGAGAATTGATGATTTGGATCCGACTCTTCAAAAGGTTGCACGTGCAATAATGTTAAAGTTTGACAAGTGTTGGAGGAATTAGTATAATATGAAACCTTTGATATTTATTGAGAATATTTTGGACTCGAGGAACAAGCTTTAGATGATCAAAGTCAGTGTCAAAAAATTTGAAGGTGCTCCTGTAAGAATCCAAGTGTTCGTTGATAAGGTCAAACAAAACTTGGTAACTTTGTGGATGGAGTACAAGGGAATAAATGATATATTGAATGTTGAGAGTTAAAGTATACAAATAGAGTTTGATGGCGGAGATGGTTGTACTGGTGGTGGTGATATGAATTGTTTGATGATGTGGAAGCACAAAACGAAGAAAAACAACTTCAAGAGATATTCAATGAAGTGGATAAGTACCTAGCCGATGAGATTGAAAAACGATCTAATAAATCTTTCAATCTTTTGGAATGGTGGAGAGGAAGTGAAACTAGGTACCCAATTCTTTCAATTATCGCCAAGGATATTTTTGCAATTCCATGCTCAACCATTGCTAGTGAGTTCGCTTTTAGCTTGGGCAAAAGGGTTGTGAATCCTTTTAGAATCAGTTTGAGTACTAAAATGGTAGAGGTAGTGCTTCACTAAGAGCGGCGGAGTTCAGTTTTTGGAAAGATCCAATGGATGATGACCTTGAATTATATAAGGAAATTGAAGAATTTGAAAGAGTAAGAGTTTTTTATTTAATTAAATTTAAATTTAAATAATAGCTATCATTGTTAATCTAACATGAAATATAATGCTTCTATTTTACAGCTGCAAATGCCACTCAAGACTGTGCCAGAGCTACTACTGTTCTACTTCCGCCTCCTCTTTGGTCTAACTTGAAGAGTAAGATTATATTTATATTGCTAGCTTGATGTCTATTGAGATCAAAGTGTAGGGTCACTAGGAGAGATAGACTAAGATGAGAGGCTCTCTTTAGAAAGTCTAGTACTACTCAGTTGAAAAAATAAATCAGAGTTAAAGATTTGCAAAGAAAACATATAAAATATTATTAACCAAAAGAGATCTAAATTACTTAGGCATTATTAATGGTATGTCTTATGTGGCAATCAATGACTAAGTGATGCAATAAAACCCATATGCCTACCTTTAAAGATATAATCATGTAATGAAGCTCAATTGCCCTTAGTTTGTTAGAAATGCTTATTCATGGTTTCCATGATAGTCCCATGTAAAACAATATGTAGATTTATACAAAAAAGAATTCTAAGAATAGTGAAAGGGTCGCTCCGTCCTTAAATGGAACCACTATATTGTTTAATGGGAAGATTGCATATAAAATGTTAGATTGTGCTTAATAACTCAATCTCTTTCTATCCATATATTATTTTTTGAAATGGAACCACTATCGTTATCTTGACATCAAGTTTTTACACACAATGCTTGCTATTTGATTGTGCTTATTTTGGCACAATATGTTTTCTTTGTTGGTATGTTTTTGTGTTTCTTCTTAGTGCTTAATTTTGGCTAACTTTGGATTCTTAAATTGTTTTTAGCTAGACATTTTTTATTGTCAAACATTTTGTGGTGCTAGTCTTTTTTTTCAGCATTGTATGTATTCATGAAAATATGTTTCTGCAAGAACCATGTTTTAACTTCGTTTTTTGACATCATGCTTTGCTTATTATTTGTTGTGGTCAATTATCAGATTACTAGAATCATGCTAGATAGAAGATGTGTGGAAAAAGAGGGAAACACTCACAAAGTCAATTCCAGTCCTTTCTCTCATATCTTCCATCTTAGTAATCAGACACTGAAATACTTGGTGAACTCTTTTAATGATGTGAAGTTTGCATGCAGTAAGTTTTTCTGAGACCATACAACAGCAAGAGTTATTAGAAAATTGAAATCCTTATGAAATGGTATCTCATCTGATGATCTCAGCATATTAATTTCAAGCGGCTATTTGTTTTGTTCACTGTAAAATGGTTTTGACTTTTAACATTTTGATATTAACATCTTATGCTGTATTCTTAATGGTCAAATGTTTGATGCTCATTTTAAATTTTTGCTACTGCAGGACTTGCAAGTTAAGTCCTCTCCACCACCTGCCCAGTCAACTACCATAAATAATGATCCTACTATAATTCAGGTAGGAAGGTGATCTGCATATTCATAATTGTTGACTTTAATATCCTCACAGATGGATATCTTATCTTCAAATTATTAACAGTCATATTATCCTCATCCTGCATCTACTTCTACAAGTGTGTCTATTATTGACAGTGGAGGTGGAGCAGATGTTAATTCCCATTCTGGGGCTTGATCTAACCTAATGCAAATTACAGGGCACTTGCTTTTGTTTTTTTATATGAAAAAATACTTCCTTTTTAATCAATAATTTAGTTCTTCCTTTTGTAGTCAATACTTTAATTGTTGTTATTAGTTGGTTGTGTTTTTTTAAATCTGATTATTTGTTTGTGTCTGATTGTTGATGTCTTGTTATTATGAACAGGGATATTATATGTGGCTTCTGGATTGATTGTATCTAGTTCTGGACATACAATTGATTTAAGATATATACGGTATTGTAAAATGATACCTTACTGAAATTTCAGTATATTGAAATTTTTGGTACAAACGGTATGAAATTCATACCATATCGAAAATTCGGTATACCAAAGTTTCAATACAGTATCGGTAAGTACGGTATACAGTATGATAGGCAAAATTCAATATACCGTACCGAACCAATCCTAAGTCTGTCATCATTGATCTCAAATTTTTATTATGATTGATCCTCGATGCCTTTGAATCAATACTTTCTTCAGTTGCTTGTGATAAAGTTTTTCTTCTTTGTTTTGTAAACTAGGTTATGATGCTTAAATAATAAATTAACTCTATTCAGCTATGAATGCATATTTTAGATCATTTTTTAAGCTCAAAGATCATTATAGGTATTGCACACTTTCAAAATATTTGAAAGAATAAGAACCTGCATTTGGCTGAATTATGCAACTGTTGTACATATAAGGATCAAATCAAACAGCGTAGTCTATAGATGCCACAATCTGGTTCACTAAGGTAACATAGTTACACTATCAGGCTTTCATCATGAGAAACCAAGGACGAGATTAGGCCTCCCATATCTCAAATTTGCCATCAACGAAATCATAGTGTGCACCAAACAACTTTAAGTTTCCCTTTTCTATACCCTCTGTCACAAAGGGATACGTCTTGAGGTTAGCTAGGGACGAGTTCACTGCCTCCTGCAAAAAGTTGAGGGGAGAACTGTAAGCTAATAAACCCAGTAAAAATATGTCCCATTAGGTTTGTCAGAGTCCATAATTGTTGCTTTGTTATTGATTTTTTTGCAAAGTTTTCACTAAGGTTACCTTCTCTGCAATCGCCAGCTTCTCTTCAAGTGGCAGGGCGGCATGCTCCTCCTCCACCTTCTTCTTTGCCGGCAGACTAATCTTCATCCAATCCTCAATGAAGTCACTGACCAAGCTCAGCCAAAAGAAATGTATGATCATTAATTGGATTGGATGCTCATGGAGCAGTAGAATGAACAACATGAACTCGAGTTTTTACGTGCTGGTGGAGCCATCATCCTTGGTGGCCAAGAGTGCCTTGATTCCACCGCACCGACTGTGACCGATCACTATTATGTTCTCCACCTGCACAACACCATCCAATTTGTATTTGTGCATATCCTGAGGGAAATAAAATGGCCAATTGGGTGGGCATCAGGTTTGTCACTAGTCTTCTTCTTTACTATACTTTTTTTTGTTTAAAGTTTCCAGCTCTTCTTGGTTGGCATTCATCCTTCATTCCAAATGCAAAAAGGGCGATCTGATACTTGCCCAATTGGAGGCCATGAATCAGGTTATGCTTAAAGTTCTTGCTTTATTTTTGAGTGAACAACTATAGACTGACGAAACTTAGGAAAATACACAGTGCAGACCTTGAGATAGACCACAGGATATTCAATGGCTGCCCCAATTCCTCCATACTTCACCTGAAAAGAAGCATCAAACACATAAAACAGGGCAGCTGTCGGCGATCACACATCGGAGCAAATAAAGAAAAGAACCCTACTGGGTCATAGGGAGGGACTGTGTTGGCGATGTTGCGGATTGTGAAGGCCTCACCGGGTTGAAAGTTGAGCACCACCGATGGGCACACGCGGGAGTCAGAGCATGCGAAAACAAGGTACTGTGCATCATTGCTGCTCATGTTAGATCATGGATAAATATAAAAATTTAACTTGATGGCAGTTCATGAAGACTAACCTTGGGGCTTTGGCTCTCCTTGAGTGGACCAAACAGATCAGGCTTCTTTCTGCAGTTGATCGGTGTGATTGCGAAGCAACAAGCTAAGCATGCAAAGGGAAGATGTAATTGGGACTTACTCATAGACCTCCTTCTTGAAGAGCTCGAAACCGGATTGGAAGCGCTCTATAGTTCCCATCTATGTCTGAAGATGAATTAAAAGCTATTGAAGAAGAAGAAGAAGAAGAGACGGAACGAATCTAAGAAATATAAAGAGAATGGAAAAGAAGGCGAGGTTGGGAAAGGTTGACGATCTTATTGTCTTTATGTCCTGAAATTGTGGAGGAGATTGAGGTGGGCGGGAGCATGATTGGTTCGTTATAAACTCAACACGACAAATACATGAGTTGTGCTTGGTCCACCACAAAATTTTATTATGTTTAACATGCCATTATTATCTTTTAACTCGCAGTTCTAATCATAATTTTCGATTTTTTAGATTTATTATTATTATTATTATTATTTATAATGGTTGCTAGAAGTGGCAGTGTTGACAGGGGGTGAAAACGATGGGAAATATAAAATTCTGCAATTAAGTCAAATAAGAATTATTGAAGCAGTGGAAAAGAGACGTGGGACAGACCTAGAAATGATCAGTGGGGCCCATTACCACAAATGGCCGCCTGAGCTAACTTTGTTTTTCCTTGAAATTAATTTTCTAGCAATCTACTATAGAATATTTAGTGTTATTTTACTTTAACCAAAATAAAATCTTGTTTCAAGGAAAAAAAAAACAGAAGAGATGTGTTAATTTGTTGCCCTTTAAATTTTAATATCGTCAAAAATAATCTCTGGAGCCTTTAAACTCTTGCATTTACCCTGATTATTAATAGGAAAGGACGTACAGTATAGAGGTTGTCCACTCTATTTTTTTTTAAACCTTATTATTTCATGGCTAGGTCTAACATGGTCCAGTAGAGTTTTTTTTATATAGAATTTAGATATTCAATTATTCAAATTGAGTAATTATAAAAGTGATTGTCAGTCCCATAGAAATTATATATATATAGATGATGACGGAGAACTCAGCATCATAAATAGTTTGAATATCACAAGTATATAAGGTATCTTGTGACTTTTGAATCCTCATCATATGGGTGTTGACGTCGGATAAAATAACAATTATCCTTTGAGTTGATGAGAAAAAGAAATTGAGGAGAAAATAATAAAAGAAATCATCGTCCTATTTTTTTTTATTTTAAAAATTTTATTTAATAACGAAAAATAATTATTCAAACAACTAAATACATATTTATATAGACTCTAAACCCTAAGACACAAATAAATAAAAGAAATCTTAACATATAAACTCTCAATTCCTAATTTGTAAAGAAAAAAATAAATTATAAAAAGAGGAAAGACTCACAATCTTTAAATTCCTAAACAAACTCAAAATTAAAAAAATAAAAAATATAAAAATTATCAAAAATGCCTAAATTATAAAAAAACCCCTAAAATTATAAGAAAGAAGAATTTACTAAAACATTTCCAACGAATTGTCCTTCATCAGTCGTCTTAGGTTAAAAAGAACTCATTCTTAAATTCAGAATAGTGTCAAGTGGTAGTCTAGAAGGAAGATCATCTGATATCAATTTGGTAAAATCTACTAGTAGATGTTGGACCTTGGCAATCCTTGTCCATCCACTGATGAACATAATATCGTGGACGCTACTCTTGTCCATCTTTGCAGTCCCCGCTAGCACTTCTCCACCAGTCCATGCACTTCTTGAACGGGTCCATGTTGAGATCCTCAAATCGAGCTCGGGTGATCGTGGGGTAGAAGGTGATGAACTCGAAATGCTTCTTGATCAAATCTTTGAGGCATTGTTTCTTAAGATATTCCAATTGATCCTCTTTGAGGGAAATAGTTATCTTTGTTTCTAAGTTCTTAACAAGTACATCGTGAATTTTACTTTCCTGCTGAATAGAAAGTTTGTAGATACTCATACAGTTAAATGAAATCGCAAGAGCATGATACCAGACTGCAGTTTGAATATGATCAGGATCGAGAACCCGTTCATTCTTTTTCAATGTTTCTTGCAGATACCGTAACACAGATTTCATGTTCCCAATATCCTGTTACATCATAGCAATATTTATGAAGGTTGTTGCAACATCAATGGCAACCTCTCCTTTGACCTTCATCTCTTCATCCCATTCAGTGTACAATCCCATGTCTAAGTATTTAGTAAGAGCAGCTAGAGTTTCAGAATGTCTGCTGGCCTCCGGACGCAAATCAAGCTTCATTAAGACCATGCCAAAGGTCGCTACTCTTCTTATCAGATCTATTAACCGCCCATCAACAAGAATGCCAGATCCACATGAATGCAAATACTCATAACAAAGAGCAAGTGGTTCAAGAAGCTGTTCTGTAGTTTCATAGTATTCTCTAGGATCGTGGTCAGATGGCAGATCCTCAAGTTGAAGCTCTAGTTGTCTTTCAGTCTTGAGGAGCTTATCTTTGACATTGCCAAGAAAACCCTATAAGTGAATCCAGGACGTTGATGCATGCTAGGTTCTAAAATCTTCTAAGAGCTTGACCAACTTATTTGAGATTCAACAAATAATTTCCCTTGTGCAGGATGCTGACTTGAACTTGACCCATTCAATTTTTAAGACCCTGTTACTGATGACTGGCTAGTAGGGCTAGGTAAAGAACTACCATCTTTAGTCTTTGCCATGGGCAAACTCAATTGAACTGGAGATTTTTTATCATTCTGACTATTAAAACTTTCACTATAGGATATTCTGACCCTCCGTCGCTGCATTCTCTGCAAGCTGGAAGATATGCACTAAGAGGAAGCTATGCGGGTAAGGCAGATATATGCTGATTTTGATGTTTGATTTATGCTTGAATTCCATTTTTCATAATGCAAGTCCTCTAATTCTTATTCTGTCATCTCAATAGAATGAACTCTGAGAGGTACCTTCCGTTTGTGTACTTAAATTTATTTCCCTTTATATCTGTGGGGTCAGCTCTAGAGGAGCTGTTGAGGTGACGGATCCATCTTTTTTTTCAATCAGGCTGACTCTCCTCTACAAGCTTGCAGGACAATAGATTTGTAGATTGGTAGGTCCGGAGATCGACATGTCAGGAGATCGGCAGGTATGAAGATCGACAACTCGAGAGGTCGGCAACTTGGGAGGTCTGCTTCCAATTGATGAGCACCAAAGGAATCTTCAGACAAAGGCCAAGGTGAATTTTGACAAGGTCTCTCCAACATTCAAGTCAGATCTCAAAGAAAAGATGGAGAAAATGAATAGTAAAGAGAGTAGAAAACAATTGAATTGTCTCCCTTGATGTTGCAACCGGTTACCTTTAAATAGAGAATAAAAGGATGATCTTAGTTTTCAAGGGACCTACCTTTTCCCTCTTGAATAAGAAGGCATACCCCTTCCCTCTCGACTGAGAGACACACCTTTTGATGATATGTATTTTAATAATTATTGTGTTCAATCAAAATTCCAAATTGTGGTGGGCTAAACTCTAATGTGACTAGGATGGATTTGACTTGAGGTCTTCTAGCAGGTCGATTCAATCCGAGCTCGGTTACCAGACTTGAGCTCATTTTGACTTGACTTCCAACTCAGCTTGACATTTGACTTGACTATACCACGTGGTGTTAAATTTCTTCACCACATTACAAGTCTGCCCGCCAAATCTAGTCGAAGGAGATGATAGTTTGACTAACTGGACGTTTGTGTTGAGTTAGCTTCGTTTGCAAGATAAAGGATAGCAAGGCCTATGTAGCTGCCTATTGTTGTTGAGCCACCCAACGTCGCCTCGGGAACCTAAAAATGGTGACTCTCCTAAATGCAGAGGAGACAATAAGCGACGACATTGTTCCAGACAATAGAATGTTGGAGGTGGTCTTGTGCTAAACGGAGAAAAAAAATCAAAGCTACTCGGTTCCGAACACCACTGTTGATGGTAAATAAAAATATGACTTCGTTAGAAATGAGATGACATATTAAACCTAGAGATGACAACTCTGATAGAGGGAAAGTCTATGGACGCCTCTTTCCGTAGAGGGAAATGTCTATGGACGCCTCTTTCCGTAGAGGGAAATGTCAATGGACGATGCCTCTATCAAAAGAGAAAACCAAAGGTCACCTTTATTCGATGGAATATGTTGATGGACACATATCTGTCCTAGACAGAAGGAATGTTTATGGATGCCACTATCCTAGATGACTCTATCCCTAGATGACTCTATCCCTGACAAAGGAAAAGTTGATGGATGTATTTAACCTAGATAGAGGTAATTGTCGATGGTCGACTCTATCCCTTATAAAGGAAAAGTCAATTGGGAGGTGACTTGCCTAGAGAATAGGGGTGAGCAAAAATTCGGTAAAATCAAATTAACTGAATCGAACTGACCCAATTTAGAAATTCGATTTGGTTAATTTAGTTTTCATTTTTTAAAATTATATTTGATTTTTAGTTAATTTAGTTCAATTTTGGTTTTAAGTTTTGTAATTTAGTTAAACCGAATAAGAATATTAATTTAATTTTTTTAATTTTAAAATATAATAAATTAAATAAAATCTCATTTTTTATTAAAATCGAATAAGTTTTAAAATTTTAATTAATCTGGTCAAGAACTGAATTAACTGATATTTTATTGGTTCGGCCGGTTCGATTTTTGTAGGAAAACTTGGCCAGTCTAGTTGGTTAAAATTTTTTTGATTTATTTAGTTTTTGGTCTATTTAATTAGGTCGGTTAGATTTTGACTGAATGCTCAACCCTACTAGAGAGCTTTACATGGACTAACCATTGTCATAAAGAAATATTTAGAGTAGTAAAACATTGTAGCATATATGTTTTGAGATAAAATATAAAAAATTAAAGTAAATAACTTGACCAAAGAGAACCTTCTTAAATGCAGCAAGGTCGAGGATTGAAAGCATTCCATGGACGACCAATGTCTCAGAAAAGAGGGATGATCGATTTTGGGCATGCGACAGGACTGTTGGTGCGGGAAGCATTCGACGATCGAACTCGTGTTTTGATAATGGCAAAGGATTCAAAGTTAAGGTGTTTTGTGATCTAACAAGTCTGCTTGAGTATTTCAGGAAAGTCCTAGCTGCGGTTAGGCAAAGGAAAAACCCCAAGGGGTGGTAACCCTAGGTCATAGGGGATGGTAACCCTATGCGGAAAGTCTTGGCAGGTCAATGGCTTCAGGCAAAAGTCCTAGGGGGTGATAACCCTAGGTGGAAAGTCCTGGGGTCGCGAACCAGGTGAAAGACTGGACTAGCCGGGAAGTGGATGTCCAGCAGAAAGTCCGGAAGCGTCGAGTGCTGAACAAAAGTCCAGTCGATCTGGAGGATCACACTGGCAACAGGTAAATCTCCTGAGTGGAGTAGGTGAGGACACGTTCCCCGTAGAGGGAACAGTAGGCGTTGGGTCGACCTAGGGTTTCCGATCGGAAATCCGAAGTCTGACCCGGACAGTCCGGAGACTGTCATATCATTTCATTTATATTATTGTTTTGTACTAACTTTGTGCTGCAGAGTAATTTTAGATTAACATATCTTGCAGGGACCAAAGTGTACAAATGACCTCAGATGAACAGTGCCGAGGCGCCTCCATGGAGCTTGGAGGCGCCTCGGGTGCGAGCCAGAAGAGACCAGCGCAGCACAGTCCCAGGCGCCTTGGAAGAGGTTTAAGGTGCCTTGGGACCAGTGGATGGAGGCACCTCGGGTGGATTAAGGCGCCTTCAGATGGGATAAGCGCAGAATGGTCAACGCTCATCTGCACGGTGAACTCGGAGCAGTGGAGGCGCCTTGAATGGCTTTCAAGGCGCCTTGGATGCCCTTTATAAGGGGACTTCAAGCAGCAGTGAAGAACATCAACTCTCAAGTGATTCTTCTGCATTCAACTGCTAACGAACTCATTCCGAAGTGCTGCAACTCGACACCGACGACCTGGAGCTTCAATTTAGCATTTTAGTTGTCGGTATAAAAGTTTATTTACGTTCTTCATTTGCTTCTTGTACTTAAACTTGTAAATCTATTCGAGCTTATAGTTGTTACCCACAGTAAGCGATCAAGGATCGCGGGCCTTCGAGTAGGAGTCGCTACAGGCTCCGAACGAAGTAAATTCTCCGTGTCCTTCTGTGTGTGTTTACTTTTCTTTTCTATTTCCGCTGCTTATTACTTTGTTAGTTTTTTATACGATTTATGATTTCAAAAAGTGAAAGCCACGAGCGCTATTCACCCCCCTCTAACGCATCTCGATCCAACAATTGGTATCAGAGCGGGGTCGCGTTGATCTGGTGCAATCACCAATCACGAATTTTTTCGTGGTTATTTTCTGTTTTTTTTCGGAGTCAATTAGAATTAGCTAATTAGCTACATTCTAATTATTTTACGAATCGGTTTTACTCGAAGCTGGTGCAACACCACTCGATTTCATTATTTCTTATCCTTATCTTCCCGCACTACTAATTCAAGACCTAGTCTTGGCACATTTCTTTTGTTTTTGTTTTACATATACTGTCGATATTACAAATGGCCCAACAAGAAGGGTTCAACACCGTTCGCCCCCCACTTTTCTCCGGAGAAGACTTCGGATATTGGAAGGGGCGAATGGAAACCTTCTTGAAGACACAATTCGATACGTGGATGATAATCAAGACAAGACTACTACTCTCATCCGACGAAGACGGCAAGGCGACACTCTGCGAAAAGTGGGAATCTACCACAATCAAGAAGGTGGAAGCTGATGCCAAAGCAATCTGCATCCTCCAGTGTGGGCTGACCAAGGAGGAGCTCAACAGAGCTGGTCCATTCTCAACGGCAAAGGAGTTATGAGAGAAATTAATCGAACTCCACGAGGGCACCTCGGAAACCAAGGTAAGTAAGCGTGACTTATTATTTAATAAACTGTACAATCTAAAAATGCAGGAAGGAGAGACGGCGAGTTCGCTCCACGCACGGATTCAAGACATCCTCAACTCTCTTCATGCGATCGGGCAGAAAGTCGAGCATCGGGACGTCATAAGGTACACTCTAAACTCATTTCCGAGGAGTACATTGTGGGCATCAATGGTAGATGCCTACAAAGTCTCCAAGGACCTGTCTTGTTTAAAATTAGATGAGTTATTTTCTGAGTTTGAACTTCACGAGCAGACTAATACACAACCAACCGATAAGGGGGTTGCTTTGGTTGTAGGTACCAGTCGAACACGGGAACTGAGATTATGGCGAAAAACTGAACCGGAATCAGAAGACGAACCTGACTCAGAAGATGAAGAAGACGAACTGACCAGCGAACTCGTGAACCTCGTGAAGAAGCTCTACAAGAAGAAGAAGGGCTTTAATAAGAAAGACTTGAAGAAGGCGGTACAATCCAAGGAGGCCCAACCGAGTTCTAAGGTAAAATTTGAAGTAATGTGCTACGGATGCAACCAGAAGGGGCACATCAAAGCCAACTGCCCCAACCAAAAGGAAGCAAAAAAGCAAAGAAGGAAGAAGACCCTGAAGGCGACGTGGGACGAATCTTCTTCGGAGGACGACGACGACGAACTCGATCAGATGAGTTTACTCGCATTGATGGCCCGGGACCAGATCGACGAATCCGAGAGTGAGTCAGAGGCCGAGTCCGAGCGAAGCCACGGATCCGCATATGTTTCCGAAGGGCCAGACTCCACTGTAAGTATTCCTGGACTTAATAATTTAGTCAATTATTTATTACGCAAGTTAGATAAGTCAAACCTTAAGATTAAGTCACTTCTAAAGGAAGTAGTTGTCCTTAAAGAAGTGACTAACTCTAAATCCTTACCTAATCAAGTTCAGACTGGAAATTCAACTCAAGTTCAAAAACTTGAGGAAGAAAATTCTAGTTTGAAAAATAAGGTCAAGGATTTAAAAAATACCTTAGAATGGTTTTCTTTAGGCTCCAAGAATCTTGACCTAATTCTTGGGACACAAAGAGTCGTTTACAATAGAACTGGGCTAGGATATAAAACTAAAAAGAAATATAAATCTTATTTATTCTTAATAAACAAACCAAATAGAAAGGTAATCCAAGCATGGGTCCCCAAGTCCAAATTGGTCAATCAAGTTGGACTTGATCAATACTGGGTCCCGAAAGATCAAATACACTATCTCGATAGATCATATCGAGGTTATGATCCAGGGGGAGTAAACACGAAAACAATTCAAATTATAAATTCAAATTCAAAATTAAATTAAAATTCAAAAATAAATTAAAATTCAAAAATTCAATATTCAAATTATAAATTAAAATTAAAATTCAAAAATTCAAAACTCAAATTATAAATTAAAATTAAAATTCAAAAATTCAAAATTCAAAATTCAAATTACAAATTCAAAATTAAATTCAAATTACAAATTCAAAATTAAATTCAAATTACAAATTCAAAATTCAAAATTAAAACTCAATCCAAAACTTAAATCAAATAGAAGGAGGATGACCATGATGACTTTCTATTGGATTTGATGTTTGACTTTCTCAATCGAGATCTACCCGCTATGATACTAATTGATGCAAGATAGGATAGTGATTATCCTATGGGTTGACGAGAAAGGGGAATTGAGGAGAAGACAAGAAGAGAAACTACTGTCCTCCATATTTTTTTGAAAAAAAAAAATTATTTAATAACAATTTCTCAAACAACTAAACACATATTTATATAAACTTTAAACAACACACACACAAAAAAAAAAGACATTTAACATAAAGACCTTAATTTCTAATTTGTAAAAAAAATCCTAACAAAAAAAAGAAAAATACTCACAATCTTAAATCTCTAAACAGAATGAAAATGGATCGCGGCTGGATTCCAGACGCGCTCGCGACTAGACGCGATCGCGCCAAATTCCGACCATGATCGCGTCGGAATCCGGCCGCGATCTCGCCGGAATCTGGCACAATCGCGTCCGTCGCGAGAGTCCAGTGCGCGAGCGTCCAGTCGCGATAGCGTCCGGAGTCAGCCGCAATCGCCCCAGATTCCGGTGGGAGCAATCCGCAGGATAGAGTCCGTAGTATAACAATTATATATATATATATATATATATATATATATATATATATATATATATATATATATATAACTTAATTTCTAATTAGTAAAAAAAAATCTTAACAAAAAAAAAAAATACTCACAATCTTAAAATCTCTAAAGAATATATTAAAAAAAATTAGAAATGATCAAAACCATCTAAAATACCAAAAAATTTATGTATTATAAAAAAAATAATTTATTAAAAAATATCCAAGAAATCCTCTATATCAGGAGCCTATCCTGCTACCTCTTACTTTCGCATTGTGCCCCAGGGCTTGCAGTAGAGCCTTCTTGGTTAAGCATCAGATTGTGGTTCTGCAAAAATGGGCCGTTCAGCTGCTGCTTGTCTTTTATTATTCTGGTGCAATCTTATTAATGTTCGAGTTCTTGATGGTCACTTATTCAAGAAGAAGAAGTATTAGAGGTGAAGTTTCACATTTTTCCGCAGTGTTATTGAAAGAAATCTAAAAAGAATCGAAAGAAATGTCACCACAAATACACAACGGTATCATTTCACAGTCCATACATACATCAACACTAATTTGCTAATTAATCATCTAATCCGCACGAAGGAAATTACATATCAACTGCAAATATCGTAATTAACAACCCTAAATTCCCAGTTTAATTATAATCCAGTGTTTAATTACGAGTCGCCCCCTTGAAGTCCGGAGAAGGACAACCTCCCAAACCCCCACTGCCCGATCTGATACAGTTCCAACCAAATCCGGTCCGGTTCAAATCTCGAACCCATTCCTTCGACCAGCTCCCTCGCTTCCTCCCAGTCGCTCCTCCTCGCCACCGTCTCCTCCGCCCCCCTCGGCGTCGCCTTCTTCTTCCCCTTCTCATCATTCCGGTCATCGTCCCCCACTCTGCGCCGGCGTAGAGACCTCCTCAGCATCCTCACGCAGCGCCGCGACGCCGCCCAGGGCGCCTTCACCAGCGCCAGCCACCCCAGCGCCGCCGCCACCGCGCACGGGCAGCACCCCAGAGCCACGCAGTCCGCCACCACCACCGCCGTGCACGACCGGCTGCACTCCACCTGCCCAGCCGCTGCTGCCTCCTCCTCCTCGCCGGCGGCGAAGCGGTAACTCTTACCTCCTCCCGTCGCCCTCGCCATGCATCCGCACCACTCAAACCGATCGTCGATCGACCTGCGCGCACATGCAGCAACTCTCACTGTTAGTTAACTTATAGACCGAGCGAGTCGCATACATTTTCCGTACACATCCCCCATAATCGATCACCGTAAATCATTGTCCTAAAGTTTCACTCTACTCTCCCAAAATCAATAAAATTACATTCTACCCCCAAAACAAATTTGAACCGGAGGTGCACGTAGAGTAAACGCGCGAAAATCCAGGGAGCAAAGCTAAATATGCCCGAGTTAATCATGGAGTTGAGAAGATAAATTGCTAAATGTGAGCAGTCCAGTGACCGCATAGGAACACTTCGGGTTAGGCTGCATGTTTACCATGGTTAAGTCCTGTGACGATACACATATTTGGAAGGGAGGAAGAGAAAGGTAGGTCTCGATCGGCAACTGATTGTTCAATATAGGAAGTAGGTCCGAGCCATGTTTGTATTCTTGCTCATTCTGATTAACTGGGCCATGAGATGGCACAGTGCATGGCTCGAATTTTTAAAAAATGTCACGTACTGGTCGGACTCAGGTGCTATATTTGCTGTCCTGCAGTCATCGTCGACGTGCGTGTCACATAGAAAGAAGGGGAAAACCGATCGAAGAGAGCATTAATTAGCAAGGCCATGCATAAGTTTGTGTAACTAAAACTATGAAAAGGCAAATATATATTATAAAACCGACATGACTGATGCAGGAAGAAGAGAGCAAAAGATGTGGGGTTTCAACTCCGTTCATCATATTCATGAAAGTTTCTACTCTCTATTTGATCACTGTGCAAAGGGGCCATGCATGAAGGAGATACTTTAGTATTTGATTTGAAGGTTCTTTAATTTTCACTGGATCAGATCTAATTTTGCACGAAGACTATATCTATTTGTTATAAATAACAATTTAGAATTTAAAACTCTGCTAACGGCATCGATCCAAAATCTATGAATACTCGAAGGAATCGTGAGTCCAGAAAAACACTTAAAACAAAACTATAAATGAAAGGAGACTGACCTGCTCCAGTACTCCAATGCATGAGGGAGCTACCATGGCAAAAGTTCTGCTGCTGCTGCCTTCTTTGCATGATCAAGGACGAGATCCATTGAGATGGAAGAAAAAGAGAGAGTGATCTGATATTGACAGTCTATTCTTGCTGCACACAAGAACAGACCGGAATTAAAACCACACTTCTGCAGTGTCTTTATATATATATATAAACCAGGGCATCTTGCAGAGTTTTTTGAGTTAAATTAATTATTAATGTATGGGGAAGTGAAGGTTTGAAGAACATGAACAGCTCGTGATCCAATTCCCGAGGCCTGCCAGCGAGCAAGCAGTTGACTTGTTCCCCTCTCTCTCTCTCTCTCCATGAACAGATCAGCAAGCATCTCTGATTTCATCACTCACAGGCGATCCGGAGAGAAGATTTATTAAGGAACAAATCAAACATAACCGGAGATAGAAGATTTATTTAGAGCGAATCAATGTTGGACGAGAGATTGTTTAAGGAGCTAATCAAACTCGAAAAATTAAGGTTTTGTTGAAATGTATCCACGTTTTGTTGCTACAATTTAAATTTGTCGCTTTCTATTGATTAGAGCCGTAAATGCGTTTCCTACGGGAGAAAAAAATAATAAAATAAATAAAATAACAAAATGAGCCCTGCTCGATGGGGTGGCACGTGCGGCCCAATTGAGTGGCCCAGCAATAGGAGCTTCATTTCACCGGTGGTCCAAGTCCAGAAATTTGGAAGAAGGTGGATCTTCTCGTCTTACTTGTTATGGGTTTGTCCGGATCATGGTAACCGCATTGCTACTTGACGTGTTGGTTTTCTTTAGCCATGTTCCGTGAGTTAAAGATCGTGTTGATCTATCAGTAAAAGTCAAAATGGGTTAAATTTGACTTAAGGGAAAGGTAACTCGAATGGGACCATAGTTTATAGAATCGTGATCCTACGCAGGACCGATTTAGGGTCAGGATTGGATCGGTCAGGATCGGATCGTAGAATCGTACGATCCTACCAAAAATTCTTAAAATTTTATCATACATGATTAATAATTAGAAAAAATACCTAAAAAATTCATTTACATATAAATAAATAACTAATTTTGTATATATATGCAATTATTTACACTCAACACATCAAATTACATTACTACATGTACAAATTTATTTAAATTAACTTGTAATTCAACTATCATTCTCGCATAGTAATAATATTTATATTTTCATATCATAAAATGAAAGAATATAAAATATCTATTAACACAATAATAATAACACATACAATGTCAAAAATATTTCCTTGATTTATAAGATAATTCAATTTAAATGTCAACAAAGCGTCTAACGTATATAACAGAAGCTATTGAATCATTTGATTCAAATATGAATGTCGGAAATAATCTTCTAAAGACTGGTTGAATAGACATCCAAAAACTTATTATTTTGAGAAAAATAAATGGCAGAATATTATTGATAAAAAAACTAACTCAAAAATAATTAAACATATATTTAAATAATTTAAAACTCTAATAAGATGAAAAAAAGATAATGGTTAAGGATAAACTTTAAAATTTATTAAAGATATCTGAACGAGCTTTAATTTGATATATTATAAGCCCCGTGGTTCAATCCGAGTCAAAAGTTATGACCTCTCAAAGCTTCCACCGATCCTGCTCCGATTCTGCTCCGATCCTACCGATCCTGCTGCGATCCTACTGCAAAAACGATTCTGCACGATCCTGGATCGATTTTGGGTTTCCGGATCGTAGGATCATACGATCCTACGATCCGGATCGCGATTTTGCAAACTATGGATGGGACACATACATGATTGAACTGACTCAGTACACTTATCCCGCCATTTAAGTTAATTAATAGACAAACTACCGATCATATCTCACTTTCAAATCTGAACATCCTTTTTAGCTCAATCTCAAGTCTCTTAATCTCGGCTCCTGATCTCAACACTGTTTTTTGGCTCAGATCCAAATCCCGGCCTCATCTCTTAGTCTTGGTTTTATCTACTGACTTCATCTTGGTCTTAGCAGATTTAATCTCAGTCTTAACAATAGACTCCCTCTCAGTCTCGAGTGACAGACTCTATCTTAATCTCAGCAACAGACTTCCTTTTGATCCCCGTTGTCACTGCTAGCATCATATATGTCTCAACCTCATTCATTGACGTCCTCTCTTTGTATTAAGTTCTGGCATCGTCTTAGTCTCAAATCCTAACTTTGTTTATTCTCAAGGTTACTCCACGTCGATCTCACATTTTTCGTCTTCGAAACAGGCTTACGCCCTATATGGGCTCGTTGATAGTAACTGCAAATATTTCAGGACGTCTGACGTCTTGAGAATGGGGGAGCGGTTATGAGGTTATTAGATTCAATCTCCTAGATGCTTTCCTACAAACACGTGGCGTTGGATAAACGGAGCGGCAACTAATGATTATCAGCTCTGGTCCCCTCATCGACTCCCACAGTGATGATATTTTAGTTGACATGGAGATTCTCTCCGAACAACCATATAAACACTCAAGAATGTAATGAAAAAGTATCCCCAATTTTTTGAAATATTAGACCAGGTTCTACTCTTCCTCTCCATTCTCTTCTTCTTGTATATGACCTCGAGTAAATCCTAACTTGAGCGTAGGAGTGACCTAGGATTTGTCCCATGACCAGTCTAACTCAATTTTGGAGTGCATTTCAGGATCTTTTGTCTCAATCATCGATGGTCTTCGAAGAAAGCGTGCACTAGTAATATGTGATATTTGACTGGAACACTACTATTATGGTGTCGTAATTTTCTCCCATTACTATATGAGTTACAAATTATAATCCCCATGGTTATGGTGCGATGTTAAGTGGTGGGACAAAATCTTTGTCAATGAGGTTATAATTCCGTCCCGAGTACGTTATATTTGAGAAGTTCAAATTACTTATGACATTGAGTTATCCGTTAGGATCCATTCTTGGTTTCTAATCTTAGTGGCCTATAGACAAATTTTATGGATTATAATCGAAGTTGGATATTTGGATTATAAAAAAAAATAATAAATTACAAATTATAATATCTTGCTTTCTATCCCACGAGGGCTCGCCTTAGTTCAGAGCATTTAGGAACCCAAGTCGAGTCATCTCGCTAGGGGAATACCCAATCTGAGTGCAAACTACCTTGAGGAGGATTCCATTGAACAGTTGACTTATGGAGGTAGGTTTCCACTGAACAGTTAACTTGAGTTAAGCAGTAAAGGAAATCAATTAGTTTTGAGTAGGGGTGATAATTTCACCCAAATCTTATGAATAATTTGACATCCTATTCGAATGGAGGAGGATATGAAAATTTTTTTTATACCTGATTATAGTAAATGTGTATTCGGATATGGATATTTCGGATATGGGTATGGAGATGGATGTGGTAAAATCTTACCCATACTCTACCCGATATCCGATATATTTATTTATTTATAAGCTTCATTTTTTATTGGGAAAGAAAAAACTTTAGCTCGTTTTCCATCTTAGAAAAAAAATTTAGTTTGTATTTTTATCTTGTTATCAACACGCATCTCATCTATTTTTTCAGGGAAAATGTTCATCCGATCGAAGGAGCGCGAGACGAGGAAGAGTTGACAAGTACATTGAAATATTTTTTTTAAATGAGAATGGTAGGGAATAATAGGATGATGGGTAGGATATGAGTACCCGAAACTCTGACAAGTATGGAGATGGGTATGAACGTTAAATACTCGATGGTATGAGAATGAGTATGAGTATAGATATAATAAATAGGGATAAATACAAAGGATATAAAATTCTACTTAAATCTTACCCATTGTTATCCTAATTTTAAGTAAGGTTGCTCGAGGAACAATGAAATGCATGGCCCGACGTTGATGAATGGAACAACAAAATGCATGACTTGACTTCATCTGAGCAATTAGTCGAGTGGAGTGGCTGATGGAATGAAAAATTATTAAATACCCATAATTTTAAATTTCTAATTGAACTTAAATTATAAAAAGATAAAAATTATTAAAAATATTTTAAATATTAAAAATGATTTAAATATAAAAAATTTAAAAAATAATAATTAAAATGTATGGATCCTTCTATATTAGTCCTTTCGGATTGAAAGAACTCAGAATTTATTCCTTAGTTTAGAATAATTTTATATGGTAGCACAAGTGGAAATCATTTGGCATCGAATTGATAATTATTTGTAGACGGTGAACCTGACTGCATAGGAATTCCGAGCCATGAACCATAGTCTTTTCACCTTGTGCTACTGAATTATTTACTGCATGGTAAATAAGCAGTCCCTAGTTGACAAAGCGTGGTGCACGCATGTGGGTATGGTTCATCATTGAATACATTTATGATAGATCAAAATTATGGGGGCCGACTGCGTCACTAACGTAGACTACTCCTGCAGATGGCGCGTGCCACCGAGTGGGACTCACCACAGGCGTGGTGGGACTGGAAGATGTCCTAGTCGAGATGAACTTTGCCTTCAAATCCCTAATCAAATCTCTCAATCCACCTGTCTCACCGAGGTCCCCTCGCTAATCCTCTAAAAGTTTTCTTGTCAACTTGAGCAATAATAGAGATGTAAATGAATTAAATGGTTCCCGAGTTATTCGAAACTCGATTCGATAAAAAGCTCGTTCGAGTTCGTTCGTTTATCTTATCGAACCGAGCTCGAGCTCGAGCTCAATTTCGAGCTCGACAGTTTTATCGAGCCGAACTCGAGCTTAAGGATATTCGGCTCGTGAGCTCGCGAACATGTTCATTTATAGGTTCACGAGCCAAAAAACAAGCCTTAAAACGAGCCTTAAATCGAGCCTTAAACGAGCCAAAAACGAGCTCTAAAACGAGTAAAAAAAAAGAGCTCTAAAACGAGCCTTAAAATGAGCCAAAAATGAGCTCTAAAACGAGCCAAAAACGAGCTCTAAACGAGCTCGAAAACGAGTCCGAGCTCGCTTAACGAGTTAGACTCGTTAATTTTGATAATCGAGCTAATAACGAGCCGAGCTCGAACTGTTTGCAAGCCTGATAATTCTAAAACGAGCCGAGCTCGAGCCTTATAATAAAAGCTCGATTCGAGCTCGAGCCCGAATATAACTTAAACGAGCCGAGCTCGAGCATGATACTGTTCGGCTCGTTTACATCCCTAAGCAATGAGCGGAGTCGATAGGCTCATCTGCCGGTGGGGCTGAGAGGAATGAGATGTATATTTGATCTGCGAGAATATCAATCAGTGGAGTCGATAGGATCATCTACCTGTGTAGTTGAGAGGATCATCGGTCGGTAGAACCAAGAGGATCGAGCATCGAATTGATAAGGCCGAGAAGGGCACCACATCGAAGGGGCCAAGAGTAATGAGCAGCATATCTGGTTGGCGTGACTCGGATATGCCGAGTGAGGGGCCAATCTGATTGACCTATTTTGACTTTGACCTCCATCTTATTTTTGACCATTGACTTAATTGGTCACGTGGAAGCGACCAATACTCCCCACATCAGATATATTATATTTATAATTCATGTGATATTTAGTTAATTGATGTTAATGAACTGAATATTGATCAATAAGCTTAGTGTTCAACTTAGTAAGAGCATGTCTATGTTTATTCGATACATAAAAGATCGATTAAATAAAAAAGATTGAACAACTAGTTAAACTAAACAAACAAGTTTAAACACATATGTATTTAACTCGTTAAAGTTCGTGAACAACGTTCATGAACAACATTAGTGAATTATATTCATGAATCATGTTCATTAATAAAACTTTTATCAACATGCTAAATAAATATTTTTTTTTTAAAAAATAAACAAGTTTGAATTATCAAGCTCAATAATCAATCAAACAATCAAAAGTTTCAAACAATCAAATAAATTTAAATTGAGAGCTCGATTGCATCTAAACGAACCAAGTTCAAGCTAAGTTTGAATTGAAAGCTCGATAACATCTAAACGAATCAAACTTAAGCCAAACTTATTCTCATCAAGAATAAACCAATTCAAACTTGAACAATCATTTCAAAGACTTGATTCATTTTAGGCTCTGCTTGACTTGACTCGCGGTTACCTTGTTAAACAAGCTTGAACATCTCAAAACTTGACTCGGCTTGACTTGTTTACAACCCTTAATTACCCATGCATCTATGAGCAACTCATGAGTACCTAGTGTTAATTTTTTTTTAAGATTTAGGGTTAAGGGTTAATGCTTTAGTGTCTAGGCGAATTCCAACTTGAGTTCTTAACGAATATATTCGCGAGTCTTTTAATGACATGTTAGCGAGTCTCCTAACGAACACGTTTGTAAACTTCTAAACGAATATGTATGTGATCTCACAAATCAAATACTATTAAACTCAAGCTGAATTAAATAATGTTTTCTTGTTTGAAATCAAACTCGAGTTCGGCTCGTTAATTTAATCAAATTCGTTCGAGTGATTTTTTTTTCTAATCAAGATCTAAATAGCTCACGACTAGCCCCTTTACCTTAGTCCATTGGCATTGTTTTGAAGAAGCACACCGTTCATTCTCAGTTCGTGTACCTTTGGATGCAGTTTCGAGTTGTTCTTCGATAAATTGATGGTCAAAATGAGGTATCAGTTGTAACGTGGATTCTAATTGATAAAGTAAACTAATTAATGCAACATGGATTCTAATTGATGTGCCAAGACTGTTAGTTCGTTCATTTCTTCTCATCGCCATTGTCCCTATTTAATCCAACAGTTTTCAATCGAATCAACTCCTCTATGAGGCAAGTCATCGCTTGATGAGAAGATCCACCTTCTTCAATCGCCCTTCTCGCCGTCTCTCCCAGCTCCCTCGCCCTCTTCCTCCTCTCTTCTGCTTCCTCTCCACTACCCATCAGCTCATCCACCGCCTCCTTCAGTTGCTCACTGTTCACCATCGTCCGCTCCTCTGCTTTATTGCCGTAGGAAATCACACCGATTGAGATCCCCATCCTGTGCACGTTGACCAACAGCTTCTCGTTCAGGAATTGCTCGGCAAACAACGGCCAAGTGATCACCGGAACTCCGGCAGCAATCGCTTCCAGGCACGAGTTCCACCCGCAGTGCGTCACGAAGCCTCCCACCGCTTCGTGATTCAATATGAGAAGCTGCGGCGCCCATCCTTGCACCAACATTCCCTTCCCGCCGCCGACCACCCTGTTCTCGAATCCCTCTGGAAGCCATTCCGATATCTCTCCGGCCTTCCCCACTACCCAGATGAACGGCCGGTCCGACGCATCGAGACCTCGCGCGATCTCCCGCAGCTGAGTGGCCGTGAACCGGGCCACGCTCCCGAAGCAGACGTAGAGGACTGACCTCGGCCTCTTGGTTTCGAGCCAACTCAAGAAATGATCGGCGCTCCCCGAAGCAGCGCCGCTGCTCCCTCGCACCATCTTCATATCCATGCCTCGGTTCTGCAGCGAGACGGGGCCGACGAACCAGAACCTGTGGTCTCTCGAGTTGGGGGCTCGATCGACGTAGTCACGTTCCAGCTCGTAGAAACTGTTCACGACCGTGCCGTGGATCCGGTGAAGGCTTTCGACCACCCGGTGGGAGAACTCGTTGGGATGAAGGACAACGTAGGGGAGATTAGAGAGCTTGAGATGGATCTTCTGCGGTATGCCGGGAACCTCGATCAATCGCTCGGTCTCCAAGTCGCCCTGGTTCAGCTCGCCGTCTATTACGATGTCAACAACTGCGGAGCTGAAGAAGTTGCATCCATCAAAGAGGAGCGAAGGAACGGAGGCTTCTTGGGCGACGCGGGTGGCCCAAGGATAGAAGAAATCGACGACGACGCAGTCAGGGCGGTGGGTTTTGAGCAGCAGCGAGAAGGAGGGCTCAAGCCTGTCGGTGGCGGCGGTGAGCTGAAAGAGGTCGTCGGGGTTAGGGAAGGCGGCGAGGTTCTCGTAGCCCTCGGGAATTCCAGCTTCTGAGCAGGGGAGGCGGAGGGGGAGGAGTTGGATAGTGTGGCGGAGGGAAGCGTCGGTGTTGGCGAGATCAACGGTAGGCTTGAGGAGAGGCACGTTGCCGGTGGTGGTTACGACGGTGGCTTTGATTCCTCTGCCTGCAAAAAGCCGTGCCAAGTCGACCATGGGGATCATGTGGCCTGGCGAGAGAAAGGGCAGGAAGAGTATATGCAGATCATCCGCCATGATCTTGAGCACAAACTTGCAAATTGTGCGTGCTTCTATCCATTAAATGCAGAGGCTGGCATCAGTGTATTGAGTTCCTTACTTCTTTTCCGAAATTCCGTCAGCAATGACGTCTGGCTAGCAATGATGTTCTATAAACACTGTATTGTGGGGCTTGTTATGTTTCTGTTAATGAAATTTCTTTTGGTTCAGTAACTCTGTTGTTGTAAAACAGATTCGTGTGGAATAAATAGGACGGGCGAGAAGGCATTAATAGTATATATTCCGGTCATATACCGTGGAGGATTAAGTGATCAATCAATGAATAATCTACTATTTGTGTTTACTAGAGGTTGTCGGTGATATGATTCGTAGGAACGATCATCACGGTCTTTACAGTTCTAATTCTAATATTATTTTACAGAATGATCACATAATATTATTATTATTAAATTGATTAATATAATATATTAATTAAAATAATAAATATTAATATATATAATTTATTAAGATTTTTTTGCATTTAAATAAATTTTAAAGAATACGTTTAGAAGATAATTTTATTAGGTTTGATTAGATTTATTTGAATTACTTAATTAAATTAGGAGTGGATTTTATATGATTTTAATAAAACCTAAGTCTGGATTAAAACGACCCTTCGTCTTCGCATCGCAGCCATGCACAGTGCTTGCCGCCCCATTCAATTCGGTGTTGCTATGCTCTCTGATAGCATGCCGCCGTGAATCGTCGCTGGAAAAGAGGCCACGAGCGGAGTGCTTTTCTGCCGCCATCCAACCCCGCGCCACTTTGCTGGCTGGCAACTAGCTGCCGTCGGAGAAGAGGTCGTGAGCGGCTGCCCAGTACACCGTTCCGGTCGTTCCAGCAGTTCGGATCTGTTTTTTTACCGTTATATCGTCTGAGAACGGCGTTCCAATGCAAGTCACATTATTTTCTAGAACTTTGGAACGACGTGAGGTGTTCCCCTGCCGGAACGCCCGTTCCGGCCGTTCCACGTCCGTTCCGACGAACCATGGTCGGTGAAGAGTAGGAGGAGGTCGTGAAATACGCTTCAATAAAGGGTTACATTGACATCGGAGAGATCCTGCAAGTCACTCTGAGCTCAAGTTAAATTTTGCTTGAGGTAATATATTGAAAGAAGAAGATGGATAAGAAAGAGAGAACCTGATGGAGTTGTAAAGAGTTCCGAATTAAGGATCCTTTTGTATTTACCTTTTCTAGAGTTTTTATAATGGTCAAAAGAGTATCTCTATGTAGATGTTGTATACTCCCTTGCCATCATCCTCATATGGGCCAGCGAGGAAACCAAATCTAATTGTCGTTAACTGCCTTTCTATCGACAAAGTGCCATGTGTTTGAAGAGAATATCTAAGAGATGAATTTTGACAACCTCATAACTGTCTTTCAATTCATCTAGCGCCCCGTGTCCTATAATATTCATGGAGGAACGTTTTTAATGATGAGGAGGTTAAGCTGCCCCTCACGTGCTTTAAGCAAGCTGCATGAGGTGTGGGCTAGATCCTTGGATGAGGAGACGAGGAAATGAAGTTATCATGGAGTGACCTTGAGAGTATATGAAGTTGGGATCCAATACTGAGGTATGGATAATGCTAAAATTTGTGATTGGGATAGAGATGATGTCGACGACTAAGACCATCCACATCAGCTTCCCTATCCAAAATATATAATTTAGGGTAAAAAAGTTACTTTATTAAATTTAGATATCCACTTTTTAAAACATCATATATCAGCTTTCCTATTTCTTCTCTCTCCTCTATAATGTTTAGGGAATGAAATCCATTCCCTAAATTTAGAGAAATACTATTCATAAATGCATAATTTAGAGAATCGATAGGGTAGCTGATGCAAAGAATTTTTAACTACCTTATCTAAAATTTAAGGTAAAATATTTGAATAGGGTATCTGATGTAGATGCTCTAAGGTTGAAACAGAGGCGATGGCATCTGTGATCGAGACAGAGAGATAATGCCGGGATTTGAGACTGAGGCCTAGAAGGTGTTGATGACTAAGACCGAGATAGGGAGATGATGTCGAGATTTGAGACTGAGGCCTAGAAGGTGTTAGCGATTGATGACAGGATGCCGGGATCCAAGACTGAGCCGGAGGATGTCGCTTTCTAAGACAGAGACAAGATCCTAGGATCCAAGACTGAGCCTTAGGATGTCGATTGCTGAGACCAAAATAGGATGCCAGGATCTAAGACTAAGCCAGAGGATATCGGTTGCTGGGAACGATACAAGATGTCAGGATCCAAGATTGAGTCAAAAGATGTCAGTTTCTAAGACTGAGATAGGATGTTGGGATCCGGAACTGAGCCAGAGGATGTTGACGATTAAGCCCTGGGCCAATGCTTGTCTCTATACTTGATCAAGCTTAAACCTTTGAGATGAGTTTGTCCAGCAAGTTCGACTAAACCAGAATCCCCTCGAGGCTGAGCTCACTTTACCGTGATTTTGACTGACAACTTAGCATGACTTTTGACCACATTGGACACGTGGAGGTTGTAGAATTCCACCACATCACAAGCTTTCCCTTTAAGTCTAGTTGAAGGAGGTGTAGTTCGACTAACTGGACTGCACTGAGCTGTCACTTGCTTTCCAAGAATAACTTTTCCGGATGTTAAGCTTAGGTGTCGGCATCTCACTAGGACAATTGGCCTAGTGTCGGTCATCGGAGAGATAAAGCGTCACATTTAAGGAATGTGATACACGAGATTGCGTATCACGCTTATGATTGGTGCATTGTATCGCTCCGTTAATGGGTAGCATACAATATCCACCTTGGGCTGCGAGAGCACCTTACCATATTACCTGTGGAGGTGTGCAACGACATCACTCGCTGCTAACGCAACCCTGGATCTGATGGTGATTGAACGTTGGTGTCTATTTAGTCTTTGCATATGACAATTGTGTTCAAACTGTCTCAGAGATCGATGCGTTGATTCGTAACTTATCACTATTGCACTTTCATGACGAAGATTGCGTCTTGATCACGACCATTCAGCTGAGCAATCTGATAGCTGTGAAGAGATCTCGTAACTTCCTTTTCCCTATCCAACAGTTTGATAGACTGATGTGACATCCCTATTATACCACCGCCAAGGTATATTAGGATATTCGAAAGTGTCGCCACCTTCATCCGTTCTCACTACCCTTGTCTTCATCTTCATTTGCTCTTCTTCCATCGACATTGTAAGTTTTTCATCTTTTTTCCTTCATTTTCAATCCTCCCGCTTCCTTCTGCTTTCTTCCTTGTTCTCCTATCGCTGGTATGAGTTCCAGTAGGCTATATATACAAGAGGCGCATAAGCACAACTTTGGATATCTTATGGCATCCCCTTCGATCATAAGATCTGGATCCTAATGTCAAAGCATCAACCACACATGCTGCCGTTAGGTTACATCACTTGTTTTCAGGGCCAACTATCAAGTGATATAAGGTTTCCCATTCATCCTCTCCTCCAAGACCGTTTGATCTATGGTGCAGTCATCATCTTTTGATTGTACCAAATTCTGATTGATTCCACCAACTTCCATTATCTTTTTTTATTCCCGATAGAAAGAGTTTGGAGTCTTTTACCTCACGGCTCGGCGGGGATGTAATTTCCTAGGTAAGTATCCGTCCTTGCACAAGGAGTGGAAGAGTCGCTTTATCTTGATCGAAGCCCCTCACTCATGTACCTGGTTGACCGTTTGGCGGGATGACTTACTGGCATAGCCACCGTTGGGCAATTACAAGGAGTGGGCATATTTGGATACGAAACAGATCTTGGAGGGACTAAAATTCAACGTCAGCCCGTTGTTAGAGAATGAAGCCCTACTCTATCGAGCTGGGCTAAGTCTGAATCTAGTCCAACTAGACGTTCATTTGAGTAAGACACTACTTTTGTTAGGTTTCTCCTTTCATTGAATGACTTTCTTTGTGTGTGCAAGCCAAATCATATTTAGTGTCTCAATGAAAAAGATCCTGAAATGATATCTGACCTCAATGGAGGATGTGCTTGCCTCGGAGGATGTGGTTGAGGCCTCCTTAGAACTATTACCGCCTCGTCCCTCTAGTAGGAACTGATTGTGCAAGAGGGGAAATAACCCACTACCAAAACTCAATAGTTGTAACTCTAATTTGAAATTCGTGATGAGACCTTGGCCAAGGAAAGATTAGGGCTGCAATTGTTCGAGGCCAAGGAGAAAGAGGCGAAGATGAACTTTGAGTTGGAGACTGCCCTGGAGGAGTTGACTAAATACTGAGTGGAGGATGAGGGTCGTCGGGAGAATCAGAAGAAGGTATTTCTAGCTTTCAAAAATTTTACGACCGGCTCATAAAAAGAACCAACAACATGCTTAAGCATGGCTTTGATGGCTCTATCTGCCAATTCATTCGGTCGAAGTTGATCCCGAGAGAGAGTGCTCTACTGTTCTTGGACCGAAAGAAAGTCAATGTTGGACGAGATTAATTAAGGAACTAATTAATTGAACTTGCAAAATTAAGTCTTTATCGAAATGTATCCACATTTTGTTGCTTTATTTAAAGTTGTCGCTTTTTGTTTACTAGAGTAATGTGTTTCTTACCGGATAATGTGTTTCTTTCAGGCATGGTCTCAATTTGAAAGCCCAGAAATTTGAAAGAAGATGGATCTTCTCCTCTAATTGGGTCAGGTTTGTCTGTTATCACCTCTGAATAATGGTGATGCAGAACAGCAGACCTGAAATTATTTAAATTATTTATTTAGTGCTATAATAGATGATTGATTTGATTTAATTTGATTGTTGATTGATAGAATCATTATATTTTTTCATTTTTGCACTACTCCACCTATCTTATAAATACGAGTGCTCGATAGAAATAAAATATAAGACAATTCTTTCTTCAATTCTCTTTTCTTCTACTATTGAATAATAACATGTTATTACCATGAGCCCTCTTTAAGGTATGAGCTCATAAATATTCTTATTCTTAGTTTTATGAAACTTTCGAAATAACATAAATTTTTAGTTTTATGTTTATATCTTTACTTTTATATTAATGCTCATGAAGTAGCACAATATTTAGATTTAATAGTGATGCTCTTGAAGTAGCACAATTATTTAATTCTATATTGATGCTCATGAAGAAGCACAACTTTTAATTCTATATTCATGCTCTTGAAGTAGTACAACATGAACTTATATTGATATATTGACAGATCTAGATTTAAAATATGTTACATCACCACAAGTACATGGTTACATCATCGGTAATACAAAAGATATCGAATCTATAGGGACTGGTTACAAGTACTAGTGATCTCTCATGTTGAATTAGCTAAACAATCGATGGTTACAAGTTGAATGCTAAGAAATAAAAACTAGAATTGAAAGAGGAAAGAAAGAGTAAGAGAGAAAGTGGAAGGTTTTGGTTTGGGAAGATGCTCTAGGAGTTCGGTTTCATTGTGACGTTTACTAATGCATCATGGTCCACCTATTGCCTATCTTCAATTAATATGCTCTTGTAGGAAGTAGTTATATTCATTACTGACTTTCCCTTGCAATGTCAACTGAGCAATGATAATTGGGTCAATATCCTTAGGTATCGAATAGAGATGATTCCTATGAAATATGGTTGGTTAACCCTTGTCACTAGGGCACCTCGGTCATAGATCACAAGAATACAGTTCTACTTAATAGCTATATAGATAGAGATAGTAAATACGTTCGATTCTTTACTTCCTTGTGAGGGGTCGTTTCTCCTTTCAAGGGAACATCCTAAACGTCCGTGAACAGATTACCCTTGTCACTAGGGCCCCTCGGTCATATGATCTAGGGCATCCCCTCTACGAGATTAACAATCTTACATAAACATTTAATCAAACATGATAATTAAGTATAGACAAATCACATACGCATAAGATCGAATAGATGTAAGGCATGAAAACATCATATAGATAAGAAATAGACATAATCATGAGTTATTACATCAATACACAATCACAACTACTCCTTTAATCCTAGAACAATAGATCTATTCCATAGCGGAAGGAAAGAAACCCAAAGATATAAAGATAAAAAGCATTCAAACTCAACTAGAGGAAGAAGGGAGAAGAAAGCTTATCCTATTGTGTTGAGTAATTTTCGGATCCAATACTTCGCTTCCAGAGTTGACAGGATGATGAGATTGGATTCGAATCGTTGAATAGAGATCGAGACAGGAGTGGATCAGCACCAAGATGAGTCTCCCAAGGGGAGAGCCTTCCTTCGTCAGAGAAGGTGTAACAAACCCCTTATATATAGTGCAGGGCATGGGCCTGGCACGGCCTGTGCCACAACAGTGTGAGATCCACATGGCCGGAATCTTCTTGGCTTATGGTCAAGTGAAACGACCGTGTGGAACCACATGGCCGTGTTCTTCTCTGGATCTGGATGAGTGGCACGACCGTGTGAGTTCACACGGACATGTGCTTCTTTGCTTCTGGATGGGTGGCACGACCATGTGAATCCACATGACCATGTGCTCCTCCTCCTCTGGTGCAATAACACGGCTGTGTGGGATCACACGACCAATGTCAATTGCCTTTACTTGCTCTCTGATTCGTCGACGCACGTTGTTTTTGCTCCAAAAGCAGTTCATGCCAACAGAAATACACGCAAAGAGCAGATATCCGATAAAAAAGAGTAACTAAGCTGAAAATATGACAAGGGGTATGGAAATGCATAAATCAAGCATAAGAAAAGTTCGTAAATGTGCGTCAAAACATATGTATAGATGTATATAATTTATGCACATCAAAATATAACAATATAAGATTTATCAATATTCTTGAAGAATATTGATCTAAGATATAAATTTTATCAAAGTTCCTAAAGAATATTGATTTACAATCAACACATATCAATATTCTTAAAAATTTTGATTAAAGATATAATATTTGTCAATATTCCTAAATAATATTGAAATATATATTCTATTTGATCATATTATAACATGCTTATTTAGTATTTATTTCCTTTTAATTTTTATTGCTATAATATTTTTTGTGTAAACATAAATATTTGATTGCTTCATAACTATGATAACATAATACGTTTTGATCATATTATGATAAAACTTTTTAATATTTGTTTTCTTTTAATTTTTGTTGCTATAATATTTTTGTATGGACACAAATATTTCATTGCTTCAAATAGAAACACATTTTGTTCTACAAATGATATTATTCTAATTATTTTTTAAAGATTTGCTTGTATATAGTGGTTGCTATGACAAATATGACAAAACTTGAATTTGAAGCCCTTGAACTAATGGAAAAAATTATTTGTCATGGATTTTGGATGTCGAGATTCATCTTGTCGCTAAGAACTTAGGAGATACAATAAAAGAAGGAAATAATGAATCCCTATAGGATATTGCAAAAGCAATTATTTTCCTTCGTCACCATCTTGATAATGGATTGAAAGTTGAGTATCTAATTGTAAAAGAACTACAAAAACTTTGGAAGACATTAAAAGAAAGATTTGATCATCAGAGAACAATAGTTCTCCCAAGAGCTCATTATATATGGATGCATCTCTGCCTATAAGATTTTAAATCTATAAGTGATTATAACTCAACACTATTCAAGATTAGCTCTAAACTCGCACTTTGTGGAGAGAAAATTACAATCAAGATTTATTAGAAAAAACTTTCTCCACTTTTTATACATTGAATTTATTCCTACAACATATCGTGAGCATGGATTTAAAAAAGTATTATGAGTTTATCTCTTGCTTACTAGTTGCTGAACAAAATAATGAGTTATTCATGAAAAATCATCAATTGCACCCAACTAGATCTACACCATTTTCTGAAGCAAATGAAACATCATTCCTTGAAGTGAATGCTAACTCATCTCAAAATCATAAAATTGGGATAAGTCCTGGGCATGACCAAAGGAAAAATTATTAGCAAGAAAATGATAAAAGACTTAAAACAAGCAACCAATAGTGAAAAATCTAACAATGAAGAAATAAAAGGGAAAAGCTCAAAAGAATATGAAGATAAATGTTTTAAATGCAGGGTGGAAGGGCATTGGTCTTGTACTTGTCATATAACAAAACATCTTGTGGATCTATACCAAAATTCGATAAAAGAATAAGGAAAAATAGAGACAAATTTTGCTGATAAATATGATCCAGTTAATATAATTAATTTGGATGTCTCTGATTTCTTTATCTAAGCCAGATGATAATATTAATCATTTTATTGGTTGATGGCATGCTAGACAATATGGAATAGTTGTATTTCCATTTCAGCGATTTTTTACTTTCCAAGTTTACTTTTGATTTAAGTTGTAGGTAAAGTTTCTAAAAAGTATGGAATAATTATTTTTCAGTCGAGTTGTAATGTATTCTCTATTTCAAAATTTTCTTTTCTTTTAAGCTGTCAATGAAAGTTACTGCTCTGGATCTTCATTTAATAAAGTGTTTTATTTATAAATCTTGCAAGAAATTATATTAGAATTATAATTCTTTACTTATACATTTTTTTAAGATTAATGATGGAATATCAAGATGAATGTCTAGCAGATAGTGGTACAACTCACACCATCCTTCAGGGCAAAAGGTATTTTTTGGAGTTAACATTAACAGATTAATGATGGAATATCAAGACGAATGTCTAGCAGATAGTGGTACAACCCACACCATCCTTCAGAGCAAAAGGTATTTTTTGGAGTTAGCATTAGCTAAAAATAATCTTATAACAATATCGAGCACATAAAAAATTATTGAAGGTCATAGAAAAGCAAATATCATTTAACAAAATGATATAGTCCTATATATTAAAAATGCACTCTATGCTGGCAAATCCAGTAGAAAATTGCTTAACTTTAAAGACATATGCTGAAATGGATATCATATTGAAACATTAAATGTGTTAGAGTATATACTAAAAGCCTAACTTTTGTAAACATTTATTTTTGAAATAAAAGAATCACATTGGTCAAATGTCTACATTTATTTGTTAAATATAGTTGTTCAATTAATTTACATTGTAGATAACATGGTGTGTGGTGTCACACACAGAAGATCATGTTATTAGTTCTTTATAAATTATAAACAGTTGCTCACGACTAAGATGGAAAGGAACAAACCGTTGGAATAGTCTTAGTGTAATTAAGTATTAGTTTATCTTGACTAATAAATTACACTAATACACTCTAAGTGTTTTGAGTAGGACCATTTAAGGTAAATTCTTTTTATACTGACTTAATAAAAGAATTAGACCTTAGTTATTATGGAAGTGTGTGCTCTTAATCCTAATATAATAACAAACACATATATTAAGTATTTATTTCTTTGACTTATCAAAGGGTGAGATTTAGCTCGATAAATCAATAGGCCCGATAAGTTGGGAAATGATATTACTTATAGTGTGTGTTGTTGATTATAGAAGGAAACTGTGTCCTAATAATCTAGGTTGAGAATGCCCCCAAGAGGAGCTCATAAGGATTGTCATGTTAAACCCTGCAGGTGGACTTAGTCCGACATGACAATGAGGTTGAGTGGTACTACTCTTGGACTAAGATATTAATTAAAATGAGTTGTCAGTAACTCAATTAATTAGTGGGCATTCGATATCTTAAACATAGGGAGACTAACACACTCATGATACGAAGGAGCCCATAATGTAATTTGGGATTGGTGCGGTAGTGCAATAATAACTCTCTAGTGGAATGAGTTATTATTGATGAACTTGAGTTGTGTGTTCGGGGAGAACACGGGATACTCAAGCTCGTTGGAAGGCCAAAAAGCAATTTCTCCTCTAGGTCCCTATCGTAGCCTCAATGAAGCCTTAAATCCACTCATGAAAAGCCCATCTTGGTGACGAAGAGGGGGCTGACCCATGGCTTGGTGACCAAGCCATAGGGGCCGGCCACTTACTTCTCAAAGGGGCCGGCCCTTTGCTTGGTGCCCAAGCAAGAAGGGGCCAGCCAATAAAATTCAAAGTAGGAGGGGTGTTTTGAATTTTTAAAATCTTCTCTTTGTAGATATCTACAAGTTTTAAAAAAGAGATTTTAAAATATAAAACTTTTCTTATTTGAATTAGGCCACATAGTTTAAAAGAAAGTTTAAAAGTTTTAAAATTTTCCTTTTTTAACCATCCTCATGGTTTTAGAAAAAAGGAAGGGAGTTTTAAATTTGAAACTTTCTATTTTTGTAACCATGTTAAAAAAGGAAATTTTAGAAGAGAAGTTTTAAATTTTAAATCTTGGTTTTAATTTTAAAACTTTCCTTTTTTAACATCCACATTAGGAAATTAAAAGAGATCTTGTAAAATTTTATAAGAGCTTTCATTCTTTGCTTATAAAATTTTTACAAAACTATTTTTTCTTTTATTAAGGGTCGGCCACCCTTTCTTGGTGCCCAAGCAAGGGGCCGACCAAATCATCCAATCAATGATTGAATCATTCAATCAATTAATAGAGAAAAAGGAAAAATAAAAAGGGAAAAGGAAAAACAAGAGGGAGATTTTAATTTTTGTAAAAATCTTTCCTTATTTGCCTTGGGAAAGTATTATAAAAGAAGGAGAGGAGAGGCCTCATGAGACATCAATTTTTATTTTCCTGTTGGAGCTCTCTATTGTGGCTGACCCTCCCTCTTCCTTTCCCCTTGCTCTCTTTTGTTTCTTTGTGGTGGTGGTGGCCGGATTTTAGAGAAGGAGGAAGAAGGCTTTGGGTGGTGTTCATCTTGGAGGATCGTCGCCCACACGACGTCCAAGGCGAGGTGAGGAATACGGCAGAAGATCTCGAGGTTATTAGTGTTGGTTGCTACTCGGAAAACCTAGAGGTTCCACTGTACAAAAATTTTGTACAAAGGTCTGAACCTTTTCCTAGCTACCATGTGTTCTTTTAAATTAAATTTTGGATCGCCTGCGGAACTTAACACGTTTGATCCAAAACTTAATCTATTTGTTCTTTAAGGTTTAGACTTGGATCTCCTGCGGAACTTAACACGTTTGATCCAAATCACCTAAGTTATTAATTCCATTAAATATTAATTTCCATAATTGGTTCCCAGTACTGACGTGGCGAGGCACATGGCCTTCTTGGATATGGGAACAACCACCACCGACTAGACAAAACCTTTTATGGAAAGCTAATATTTAATTTCCTAAAATAACTTTAGGTCAACCAAAAAGAACAATCAAATCACAAGGAAAAGAAAATAAAAGAACACAACTTCGAAAAACATATTCGAAATACTAGAATCGTAAGCCTCTTGTATTTGGTATTATTTCCATAAATAACTAGCATGATGCGGAAAAGAAAAATTACTAGTTATACCTTCTAAAAAGACCTCTTGATCTTCTACCGTATTCCTCTTCTAATCTCGGACGTTGTGTGGGCAACGATCTTCCGAGATGAGAACCACCAAGCACCTTCTTCTTCCTTGCAAGTTTCGGCCACCACAATTCTCCAAGAGAAGTAGAGGTCCGGCCACCACCACCAAGCTCCAAGGGATGCAAGAAACAAAACCACCTTTCTCCCCTTCTTCTCCTAGCTAGAACCGGCCACTATCAAGAGCTCCAAGAGAGGTTGCCGCCATAAGAAGAAGAGAAGAGGAAGAAGCTAGGGCCGGCCACCAAGGAGGAAAAGAGAGGAGAAGAATAATAGAGTTGATCACCCGTGAAGGCACCTCTACCCCCTCTTTTATAATCCTTGGTCTTGACAAATAAGGAAATTTTAATAAAAAATTCCTTAATTCTTTTGTCATAAAAAAGAAAAATTATTTTAATTAAAAAACAATTTTCTTCTTTTAATAATAATGGCCGACCACTTCTAATTCCCCAAAACAAGGAAAATTTAATTCACACAAGAATTAAAACTTCCTAATTTGTTTCTAGAAATTTATAAAAATTTCTCCAATAATTTTTATCCCTTCATGATTGGTTAATAAAAAGAAAATTAAAATTCTTCTTCTAAACATGTGGATAATTTCCAAAAGGAAAGTTATCTCTAAAAATTAAAATCTCTTTTCAATCTACAAATAAGGAAAGATATCAAATCTTTTCTTAATCTTTTGTAGAAACTAATAAAAGAGAATATTTAATTTTAAACTTCTTTTAAATTATTATCATGGTCAAAAAGGAAAGTTTTTTTAAAATAAAATCTCCTTTCAATCTACAAATAAGGAAAGATTTCAAATCTTTTCTTAATCTTTTGTAGAAAGCTTTAAAAGGAAAGATTTAATTTTTAAACTCTCTTTTAAAACTATGATATCCACATAAGAAATAATTTTAATAAAAAATCTTTTTTAATATGATGTGGCCGGCCACCTAAACTTGGGCTCCAAGCTATTGGCCGGCCACCTTAAGGCCAACCTTTAGGCTTGGCCGGCCCTAAGCTTGAGCTTCAAGCTTAGCTTGGCCGACCCCTATTGGTTGGGTAAGAAGGTCGGTATGTGGTGGGTATAAATCTCTATATACAAGAGGCTACAATAGGGACCGAGAGGAGGAATTGGTTTTGGTCTCCCGATGAAATTAAGCTTCCCGTGTTCGCCCCGAACACAGAACTTAATTCCATCAATAATAATTCATTCCACTAAAGAACTATTATTGAACTACCGCACCAATCCCAAATTACATTTTGGGCTCCTTCTTATTATGAGTGTGTTAGTCTCCCTGTGTTTAAGATGTCAAATGTCTACTAATTAAGCGAGTTACTGACAACTCATTTAATTAATATCTTAGTCCAAGAGTAGTACCACTCAACCTTATCGTCATGTCGGACTAAGTCCACCTGCAGGGTTTAACATGACAATCCTTATGAGCTCCTCTTGAGGACATTCTCAACCTAGATCACTAGGACACAGTTTCCTTCTATAATCAACAATACACACTATAAGTGATATCATTTCCTAACTTATCGGGCTTATTGATTCATCGAACTAAATCTCACCCATTGATAAATTAAAGAAATAAATATCAAATATATGTGCTTGTTATTATATTAGGATTAAGAGCACACACTTCCATAATAACTGAGGTCTTTGTTTCTTTATAAAGTCAGTATAAAAGAAACGACCTCTAATGGTCCTACTCAATACACTCTAAGTGTACTAGTGTAATTATATAGTTAAGATAAACTAATACCTAATTACACTACGACCTTCCAATGGTTTGTTCCTTTCCATTATGGTCGTGAGTTACTGTTTATAATTTATAAGGTACTGATAACATGATCCTCTGTGTGTGACACCACACACCATGTTATCTACAATATAAATTAATTGAACAACTACATTTATCATAAATGTAGACATTTGACCAATGTGATTCTTATTTCTAGATAAATGTTTATACCAAAAGCTAGGCTTTTAGTATACACTCTAACAATTAGGATACAAAGAAAAGGTATAACTAGTAATTATTTTCCGCATCATGCTAGTTATTTTTCTTTGTATGAATTCCAAACACTAGAGGCATTAGATTCTAGTTTTTCCAATTTGTAATTCGAGTTTGTGCTTTTTTTTATTTTTTGAATTTGTGATTCGATTATTCTTTTTGGTTAAACCTAGAGTTATATAAAGAAATTAAATATTAGCTTTCCTTAAAAGGCTTTGTCTAGGATGTGGTGGTTGCTCCCATATCTAAGAAGGCCTAGTGCCTCGCCATGTTTAACCTGGAAGCCAATTTTGAAAATTAATATTTAATTAAATTTATAACATAGGTAGATTTGGATCAATAATGTTAAGCATCGTTTGCGATCCAAATCTAAACCATTAAGAATAAATAAGTTAAATTTGGAATCAATAATGTTAAGTTCCGTTTGCGATTCCTAATTTAATTTCTAAAGAACACAATAGGTTGTTTAGGAAAGGTTCGACACTTGTACAAAATTTTTGTACAGCGGAGCCGGTACGATCTTCCTAGGACCAACCAACAAAATGAAAATGATATTTGAATACCTTTGCATTATATTTATAATATATGGCTTGAAGCAAATAAAAGAAAGATTGTGTGCACTCCGTTGTGGAATGTATTGTACAATGATGAAAGTAGTTGAGACAAACATAATAACAAATCAGAAGTTTGTAGACAAGCACGGTTTCATATATGGCACGATCGACTAGGTCATCCTGGGGCAACAATGATGCGAAGAATAATAAATTCATGTGGGTATCCTTTAAAGAACCAGAAGATTCTTTACATAACAATTTTTCATGTGTGGTTTATTCACAAGACAAACTAATTATAAGACCTTTCCCCAGAAAGGTTGATGTTGAAACTCCAACCTTCTTGGAGAGGATTCATGGAGATATTTGTGGATCTATACACCCATTATGTAAACCATTTCAATATTTCATGGTATTGGTTGATGCTTCAACTAGATGATCACATGGTAGTTTGCTTTCATCTCAAAATATAGCCTAAATTAAACTACTTGGGAAAATTATTAAGCTACGAGCTCAATTTCCTAATTACTCAGTCAAGGCAATTCATCTTGATAATGCTGTTTGATCCTGTCTGAAGGCAGTCTTTACTCGATCGAATGCGTGTTGAGAACTATATAAGGTCAAGTATCTCTAGGTCAATCAGGGTTTTGCCCGTCTGGGTGTTCACAGGGAATCTTATGTTCGTTTAGCCTTTATCCGTCTGGGCGCGTATCGAGAATTATATAAGATTAAGTATCTCTAGGTCCGTCTGAGTCGATATTCATAGGGAACCTTATATCCTTTCAGCCTTTACCCGGCTGAACATGTATCGAGAACTATATAAGGTTAAGCATCTCTGGGTCTGCTCGGGCTTTGCCCGACCGGATATTGACAGAGAACTTTATATCCGTTCAACCTTTACCCAGCCGAACACGTATTCAGAACTATATAAGGTCAAGTATCTCTAGGTCCGTACGGACTTTGCTCAGTCGGGTGTTCACAAAGAACCTTATATCCGTTCAACTTTTACCCGTCTGGGAGCGTATCGAGAACTATAAAAGCTTAAGTATCTTTGGGTCCGCCTAGACTTTGCCTGACTGGATATTCACAGAGAACCTTATATCCATTCGGCCTTTACCCGACCGAACACGTATTGAAAACTATATAAGATTAAGTATCTCTGGGTCTGCCAGGGCTTTATCCGACCGGGTGTTCACAGAGAACCTTATATCTGTGTAGCCTTTACTTGGCCGAACACATATGCTAAGAGTTTTATAGGACTAATTGCCTTTAGGCCCACTCGGGCTTTGCCCGGTCGAGCGCCCATAGAAAGCCTTACGTTCGGTCGAGCTTCGCCCGACCAAATTCTTCTAAATCTGATCTATCATTAATCGACCAAGCGCCTTATTTCCCTTTTTCATCAAAAAACCTTAGAATTCTTACATTATACCAAGTTCACAACCGGTCGGCCCTATACAAGTGTTCTGCTTCGGAACCACTCGGACGAGATTTAAGGATTCCTAGGTCAAGCGATCAATAGATCCAAATACTGAATACCCATCCATCTCCACTTTGACTGCCACCTAATCTAAATCTAACCTCCACGTCATCTTCTAAACCTACTCGCCATAATTCGTATCACTAGCCTCCCCTTCAACTCTAGTCGAAGGAGATGCAAGCGACTGACTAGACCTAAGTCTTATTTTCTTCTACCCGCCTTCTTACTAAGGCTATTCCACCATTCGTGCTCATATTCATGTTTCTTATAGTTAATGACTTTTTCTTTTTCAAAATACATTTATTGATAACTAACTATTTTATAAGGAAGAAGTATTATAGACGGGTAGAAAAAATATTTTGGATACGAAAAGGTGTCACTCGTCACGTCTCTTATAATTTCCCATTTATGGGTAAACACCACATGACATTACCACACATTTTTTGTAATCTTTTCTATGACATTCTCTGACCACGATGGCGTGCTCTACCTCATGAATCAACAACACCCTCTCCCATGTAAATCAACGCTTCTCCTCCTTGCCGTTTTAATCGAACGGCTGCCCTTGAATTGTACTAGATAAAAATCCTAAACAACCATCATTCTTAATACTTTGCCCTTCATCTTCCCCGATCTCACTCTCTGGCGATTTCTTTTCTTTGCAACCCTCTGCATTTCCTTGCTTCTTCACACTTTTATTTACCGCTTCATCTTTTCACGATTACAATAAACCCATCCCATCCCTATTCTTGAGTTTTCTCATGGAAGAAGAATTGTTTTCCCCCTAGTACACTTATACTTGCTCAGATTTTGACAACTCTGATAGAGCCACCCTCCGCCTTCTGTATGAAATCCCGAAAGATTATTTTATCGTTATTTCTGAGCCCAATGCATATCCTCATTACCCTCCTAATCACGTTACCTTCTTTAAGGACCAACTAATGGCTGGTCTCCACTTTCCTATTCCCCCTTCCTGCCGGAGGTCAGTCAATACTTCAGCATCCCCCTATAACAGTTTGTCCGTAATGCTTTCCGTTACATGTGTGGGCTATATACGCTGTTTCATCTTTTTGACATTCCCTTTTCCCCCAGCAATCTTTTTCTATTTACTTACCCTAAGAAATTAGAATGTGGGGTGTTTTTTTTCAATCCAGTCAAAAGATAGTCTTCTTTGAAGAAATGCCTTCTTCTAATAAATATTGGAAATCTCACTTCTTCTTCATGAGATTGCCCAAGCTTGCCTCTTGGTCTACCAGATGGAAATCCTCTTTTCCCCCTCTTCCTAATTTGAACAGGCTCAAACAAGATCTTACTTCTCTTACTTATTCCAATAAATTGGTCAGTCATCGCTTTTCATTCTAAAATGGCCGCGTGAAGATCTCCTATACTTATTTGGCTTTAGCCCTATTCAAAAGAGGCTGCCCAGTTCCTTAAGTAAGTTATAACCTCTTAGCCATTATCTTATTACTAACTAAAGTATTTTTTATTTTGTACAATGGATGCTATTTTTGAGGCCTTAGTTGACAAGGTGATTGTTCTGGAGGACGAAGAATTCTTTCTAAAGAGAAAGAACTTTTAGCCGAGCAGGGCTTGCCACAAAGTGTTCCATCTCGTGAAGCTTCCGGCAATCAGGCATCCCCTTCTAGCGCAGCAGCTACTTCTGGGGAACCACCATCTGATTTACCTCCCTTACCCGAGAGTATTTTCTTGGAGGAGCAGGTAACTACTAAGTAGAAATGAAAAAGGAAAAAACTTACCTTGGCCCCCCCTTTCCCTAGGGGAAAACACCTTCCACACAAGAAGATCCTACCTAGGGGGACATGAGAGGGCAATCTTCTGAACCAACTTTGTCTGCCCTTTATCCGACCCTTTCTACTTCGCAACCTACTCAAATTCAAGAGACTATTCTTGTACTGAGTGACACCTCTGACCCCAGCTTCCTTATGTCTTTCCACAGAGAATGTCCATTGCCTACACATGACTCACCCTTCTATATTTTTTCTTTACCCTTTGTTCAAACTTGATTATCCTCAACCTCCACTCCTTCCTGTACTCTCCCTATATTATTAGGAGGTCAGTTAATGAATGTTTGGGAAGAGGCAAGGAAATAGCTTGGTGAGCGTACTCCTATAGAATTATCAGACAGATTTCTAAGGTAACGTAACTAAGGTAACGTAACTTTTAATTAACCATTTCTCTCCCATTTTGATTACTACTAACAACATCTAATTTTCAGCATTGGGTGATGAGTATGAGCGTAGCTCAATAGTTGCATGATTTGGCTCAGACAAATGAGTCATTAAGGCAACAAATTTCAGAAGCATCCTCTACCCATATTTCTAAGCGAATACAAGAATTGTCTGCTCAACTCCAAGAGGCTCAGAAATTAGCACAAATGAAACTTGATAAAGCAACTCAGCAGAAAACAACCATAGGGAGTCTGGAATCTCAACCTCAATCAAAGGTTCATCTCCGATTAGATTTGAAAACCATGTTAGATGAACAGATTGCAAAGAGTCAACAATTATCTACTTAGTTGCAGACACTAAAAGCTACGCATGCTTTTGAGTTATCCACCAAAATTTTTGAGCTAGTAGCTAAAGACACTGAATAAGATTCCTTATGCTCTTGCTTGGAGAAGACCTAGACCAAATCTCATGCATTGAAATCTAAAGGTAGGGTGGCTAAGGAACCTGCTTCCACTATGGTGAGATAGGACACTGGAAGAGGAACTGCAAGTTGTATCTAGAGAAGTAAAAAGGAAGAGAAGTGAGATTTCTGCCTCAAGTATATATATTATAGAAGTCAATCTATCTATTCCTTCTTCATGGGTATTAGATACCAGCTATGCATCTCACATTTATATGAATGTCCAGGGCCTCAGAAAGAGTAAATCGTTAACAAAGGGCGAAGTGGACCTATGAGTAGACAATGACACAAGAGTTGCTATTATAACTGTAGGGACATATTCTTTATCTTTACCCACTGGGCTTATTTTGGAACTTAAAGAGTGCTATTATGTGTTTGCTTTAACAAGAATGTTATCTCTATTTCTTGTTTGGACCAGAAGGGTTTTTTATTTGTAATAAATGACAAATATTATTCTATTTATTTTAATGAAATATTTTATTATAGAGCACATCTTATGAATGAACACTATGCTATAGACTTTAAAAACTCAATCTATAATATAAATACAAAATAGTTCAAATCTAATGATTTAAACCAAACATATCTCTGACATTATCGCTTGGGTCACATAAATTAGAATCACATATCACAACTCCATAAGGATAGACTTTTGGACTCATTTAATTTTGAATCATATGAGACATGTGAATTTTGTCTACTAGGTAAGATGACAAAGACTCCTTTTAATGGACACAATGAAAGAGCTAATGATTTGTTATGACTCATACATATTGATGTATGCGACCCTTTCAATATAGCATCTAGAGGAGACTATCAATACTTCATTACTTTTACTGATGGTTTCAGTAGATATGGTTGTGTGTATCTCAAGAAACACAAGTTTGAAGCTTTTGAAAAATTCAAAGAATTCAAGAATGAAGTGTTGGTGCAATATTCCCTAGGTCAAGGTTGACCTGGTTGACTGAGCTTAAATTGGTTCAAGCTTGAGTCTTGATATTTGGTTTTGATATTTTGACAATACATAGAGATAAGACATGGAGATTGCAGGTGCAATTGTTCATGTGGAATATTGTGAAAGAAAGTCCTGGTGAGTGAAGCCAGGCAGTTGAGAAGTCCTAGTGAGTGAAGCTAGGCAGAAGGAAAGTCCTGGTGAGTGAAGCCAGACAGTTGAGAAGTCCTAGTGAGTGAAGCTAGGCAGAAGGAAAATCCTGGTGAGTGAAGCCAGGTGAAAGCCCTAGTGAGTGAAGCTAGGCAGGCGGAAAGTCCTGGTGAGTGAAGCCAGGCAGATAAGAAGTCCTAGTGAGTGAAGCTAGGCAGAAGGGAAGTCCTGGTGAGTGAAGCCAGGCAGATGAGAAGTCCTAGTGAGTGAAGCTAGGCAGAAGGGAAGTCCTGGTGAGTGAAGACAGGAAGATGAGAAGTCCTAGTGAGTGAAGCTAGGCAGAAGTGAAGTCCTGGTGAGTGAAGTCAGGCACGGGAAAATCCAGATGGGTTAAGGTTGACCAGACATCTGGTGAAAGTCCAAGTAGGTCAAAGGGATTGACCGAATACTTGGCACGAGAAGAGAAAATCCAAGTGGCAAAGGGATTGACCGGACACTTGGTGAGGGAGTCTTAGCAGATCAAGGGTGACCGGATGATAGCAATGATGGACCAACAAGTCATGGATGACCGAATGTTGGTCTAGGGGGTTTTGGACTTGATTTTGGGAGAAATCATGAGCTGGATCGATTGGCTCATGCCCAAACGATCAGCTGATCGATTGGGCTAGTCTTTGCGACAAGCCCCTGTTGAAACCCCGAGGTGTTTTGATGTGATCAAACAAGTTAAGCTAGGTCCTGCGTTGTTTAACCCTTGTGTCTAAGTGTGCAGGAGCTTAGGAACACAGGAAGTCGAGCGGAAGACGCGGCTAACGAGAAGGACGGCACGGGGAGAGAGCCGACGGGCTCGGTGCGTCCGAGGGACGAGGTGACCACGGAAGAGTACACCGGCGGACGAGAAGAACGTGCACGGCGTTCGAGGGACGAGAAACCGGGAAGGAAGACTGCTCGAGAAGAAGGCCGGAACATGGGTTCGGGTGAGCCCTATTCCGGAAGGCCGAGATCACCCAAGCAAACAGAGCCGGAGCGAACAGACCCGGACCGAGATGAGCTGGATCGAGACGAGCTGAACCGGAGTCGAAAAGTCAATTTAAGTTGACCTTAGGGCTCCGGGCGCCCGGAACCATTCCGGGCGCCCGGAACCATTCCGGGCGCCCGGAATCGACTTTTCAACAGGATCGAGTTTTGACTCGATCCGACCGTTGGGGGATAAAATTTATCCCCCCCAGGGCGCCCGGAACCCTTCCAGGCGCCCGGACCAAGACTATAAATATAGCCTTGGTCCAGAAGCAATTATTAATTAAGAACAACTACTTGTAATCCAGTGCTTTCATTTGTGTTATTTCTTTTCTGTGCTTTCAACGCTGTAAGAGGCTACTCCGCCCAGAGGAGAATCAATTAGTGCGTCTTCTTTGCCTTGGATTAGCAATCCTCTGATTGCAAACCAAGTAATTCCTCTGTGTCTATTTTCTGTTTTAATTAGTCTCTGCCTTTTTAATTACAAGTTCTTTTAAGTTAGTTGAATATCCGAGAAGGGTTTTTGGTTTTATTTTGTAGGGAAATTCACCCCTCCCCTCTTGCCGGCCTCCAAAGGGACCAACAAGTGGTATCAGAGCCGAGTACGCTTCAGGAGGACTAACCGCCGATCGAAGCAACAAGATGGCCGGACCAAGCATTGTCCCACCAAAATTCGAGGGGAACTTCGCAGACGGGAAGCGTCGTATGGAGGTATTCCTAAAAATAGATTTTGAAATTCGGTTTATTATGAAATATGGTTTTGTAGCTCCAATAGATAAAGATGGAAAAGAAAAAGAAGAGAACGATTGGACAAAGAAGGAGCAGAATGAGTCGGTAGCAAACAGCCGTGCGGAACATCATCTGCTGAGCGTGTTACCACCTCAAGAGGTCAACCACATCGGAAACTATTTATCTGCTAAAGAACTTTGGGAGAAGTTCTTGGAACTCCACGAAGGCACGTCCGAAGCAAAGCTTGCTAGAAGGGACATCCTCCGCAACAAACTGATGAACATCCGTCTGGAGAAAGGTGAGAAAGTAGCTGGTCTACATGCAAAGGTAAAATAACTAGTTACTGGTCTCGAAAACCTTGGTGAAACGGTAACAAACCGGGACACTATACGCTACGCGCTCAACGCGTTTCCAAGAACTCCTGAGTGGACATCAATCGTCGACGCCTACTACATCTCAAAAGACCTGGAGGTAAGTACTTTAGAAGAGTTGTTTTCTACTCTTGAATTGCATGAAACCAGGTGTGCAGGAACGACAAAGGATACAACCCAGACTATGGCGCTGAACGCAACCCAGAAGGATGAACTCGAGTCAGATTCCGAAGACGATCAAGAAGCATACGTGGTAAGAAATTTTAAAAAGTTTTTTAGATCTAATAAATTTAAAATGCAGAATAAAAAGAATCAAAAAGGTGGAAGAAAGGTGCGGTGCTACCAGTGTCAGAAGGAGGGACACCTAAGAGAAGACTGCCCAGAACTCAAAATGGTCAAGAGGAAGTCTCCCAAGAAACACAACCTAAAAGCAACTTGGGACGACACTTCTTCATCCGAATCAGAAGCTCAAGAATATGCCGGGATAGCACTAATGGCAAGCTATGATAGACAAAGTATATCAGAACCTAGCATCGATGAAGGGGGAGCGACCTCGGATGAAAGCAGTGAAGCAGGGGGAGATTCAGGCTTCAAGTCCAACATGGTAAGTGAGGTATGCCTCTTACCCCCTGATCAGCTTTACTCCGGTATCAAAGCTATGACTAAATCCATGTATAAATTAGAAAATAAAAATGCCAAATTAGAAAATGAAATTGTGGAAACAAAAAGAATTTTAGCAAAATCATGTCTTATAGAGGATTTTGATAAATTGAAAATTGAAAATGAAAAACTAAAAGAAGAAATAGAAAGATTGAAAAAATATAAAAGTTCAAATATTTCTACTTTTAGAAATTATAGAGGTTTAAATTGGTATTATAGATTTCATCAAAGTCAAATTAGAAATATATCAAAAATCTATGTACCTAGGAAATACTTGGTTAACCCTGTAGGTAGGAACCTCTACTGGGTTCCAAAAACCTGTTTAATTTAAAATTAGACTTAGCATTTTCAGCAAGGAAATTAAACGACTAATTTCATTATGAGGCTTTGTCTAAGGAAGTGGTTGTTGCTCCAATAACCAAGAAGGCCTAGTGCCTCGCCACGACCTGGAAGCCAAGTATCGAAATGAAAAGTTTAATTGACTAACTGAAAAAGCATTAATTTAATTTACCTAATGCTTTAAAAGAGTTATTCAATTTGTGTTAGAAAATATTTAAAATTAATTTATAATTAAAACAAAATAATTTTTTTTGGAAAATAAATTTTTTTAATTGACTTAGAAAATGTCTGAAAATTATTGACTTAGATATTTTTTTAATTAACTTAGAAATTTGTCTATGAATATTGTCTTATACATTTTTTCTTTGAAAATTGCCTTAGAAATCTTTTATGAAAAATAACTTAAAATTTTTTTTCTGAATATTGACTTAGAAATTTTTTTTGAAAATTCACTTAAAATTTTGTTTACCTTAGACTTGTTTAAAGAACCCCTATTTTTAATGTGATCAAAGGGGGAGAAGAATGTTAAGTCTAGGGGGAGGTATATAAATTTTTTTTATGAAATATCTTTGGACTTAATTGCAAATAATTTTTTTTATTGCATCTGTTTTTCCCTATCTTAACTTGGGTTGCTCACATAAAAAATGGGGAGATTGTTGGAACCCCGAGGTGTTTTGATGTGATCAAACAAGTTAAGCTAGGTCCTGCGTTGTTTAACCCTTGTGTCTAAGTGTGCAGGAGCTTAGGAACACAGGAAGTCGAGCGGAAGACGCGGCTAACGAGAAGGACGGCACGGGGAGAGAGCCGACGGGCTCGGTGCGTCCGAGGGACGAGGTGACCGCGGAAGAGTACACCGGCGGACGAGAAGAACGTGCGCGGCGTTCGAGGGATGAGAAACCGGGAAGGAAGGCTGCTCGAGGAGAAGGCCAGAACATGGGTTCGGGTGAGCCCTATTCCGGAAGGACGAGATCACCCAAGCAAACGGAGCTGGAGCGAACAGACCCGGACCGAGATGAGCTGGATCGAGACGAGCTGAACCGGAGTCGAAAAGTCAATTTAAGTTGACCTTAGGGCTCCAGGCGCCTGGAACCGACCGGGGCGCCCGGAATCGACTTTTCAACAGGATCGAGTTTTGACTCGATCCGACCGTTGGGGGATAAAATTTATCCCCCCCAGGGCGCCCGGAACCCTTCCAGGTGCCCGGACCAAGACTATAAATATAGCCTTGGTCCAGAAGCAATTATTAATTAAGAACAACTACTTGTAATCCAGTGCTTTCATTTGTGTTATTTCTTTCTGTGCTTTCAACGCTGTAAGAGGCTACTCCGCCCAGAGGAGAATCAATTAGTGCGTCTTCTTTGCCTTGGATTAGCAATCCTCTGATTGCAAACCAAGTAATTCTTCTGTGTCTATTTTCTATTTTAATTAGTCTCTGCCTTTTTAATTACAAGTTCTTTTAAGTTAGTTGAATATCCGAGAAGGGTTTTTGGTTTTATTTTGTAGGGCAATTCACCCCTCCCCTCTTGCCGGCCTCCAAAGGGACCAACAGCCCCCTCCCAATCGATCAGTGGATCGATTGGGAGAATCGCACGATCACACAGAGCCTCAAATCGATCGGGTGATCGATTGGGAGGTTCTATTTTCGCACGATAAGGGCTGGATCGATCAGCCGATCGATCCAGGCAATTCCCAGGAGCACAGAGGCACTCTGGATCGATCGGTCGGTCGATCCAAAGCCTCCCCGATCGATTGGGAGCAATCCAATCGATTGGGATCCGACCGTTGGCGCAGGATATAGCTGTTGGCGTGTGTTCGTCTTCAGTAGAGTTCACGATTTTCATCTCAGATCTTTACAGCGCTTCCACAGCTTCTCCACAGAGTTCTCACCGCCAGTTCTTGAAGTTCTTGGAGGTTTTTCCATGTCAAGAGGCGGATCTACAGCAAGAAGAAGAAAGCTAGGGTTAGGGTTTTCTTGTGCAAACTTGTAAGCTTTTGCTTATATTTTGTTTCCTTTCCCTTTCTTCTTGTAGTGTGAACTTGTAGGGTTCTCCGCCTTCAGTAGTTACCGTAAAAGAGTGTTTTATTAGTGGAGGGTGCGTGAGTGTGTGGATCCTTGGACTAGTCACCTCTTCTTGAGGTGGATACCAAGTAAATCTACGAGTTAGCGTTGTGTGGTTGTTTGTTTGTATTTTTCGCTGCATTTCATCACAAGAAACAAGCAACGACGAGCACGAGATCGTGCCGAGCTATTCACCCCCCTTTAGCTACATTTCGGTCCCAACAAGTGGTATCAGAGTGAGGCCGCTCTTCACCGGAGTCATCGCCGGAAGGGGCAACAAGCTAGAGGGTGAAGAAGTTGGAGCAATTTTACAAGTCAAAGAATTCAAGAAGCTCAACTTCAAGATGGAATTCTGAGATGGACTCGGATTCGACACAAGGGTGCCTCCACCATTCACAATGATGAGCTTTGATCTTTGGAGATCAAGGATCGAGAATTTCTTGATGGTGGAGATAGAGCAATGGGTTGCTCTAATGGAAGGCTTCGAAGCTCCAACAAACTCCAAGGGCAAGTTTCTCAAGAAAAGCAAATGGAGTCAAGAGCAAATTCAAAGGAGCGAGCCAAATGATAAAGTGACCAAGTTATTGGTCAATTTGTTTCCAAGCAATATTTTGGCTCAAGTTGGAGAATTCAAGGACGCCAAGGAACTTTGGAGTAAATTGGCCAAGATACATGAGATCCCTCCACTGTACCAATACAAGAAAAATCCAAAGAGGGTGACTCATTGGAGCAAGACCAAGAGGAGGAGAATTCCGAAGTTGAGAGATGCTCATCTTCCGAAGAAGAAGTCCAAGAAGCTTCATCTTCAAAGGAATGCAATGAAGAGGGCAAGGAGAGGGCATACTCCTTGTTCCATGTACAAGATGAAGATGAAGAAGCCTCCACCTCTAGGATTGAGGGGGAGTGTAGATCATTGACACCGGAGCAAGAAGAAGCCTCCACATCCGGGTCAAGAGAAGAAGAGGATGAAGAAGCCTCCACCTCCACAAGTCAAGTTAAATCAAATGAAGGATCAAGTGCCATCCCTACACATAGAGGTAAAAATATTTCAATTAAAGATAAAAATCACATTATATGTTTTGAGTGTAGGGAACATGGGCACTACAAGAGCAAGTGTCCTAAATTGGCCAAGAAGAAGGGTCAAGTGGCACTAAAGGGCAAGGAGAAGCCCAAAGAGACCGCTCCCGGAACAAAGAAGAGCAAGGAGCACATTATGTGCTTCTCTTGCAATCAAAAGGGGCACTATCGGAGTCAATGTCCAAAGGGGAAGAAAGCGGTCAAGCCTAAGGGAGGAAGCATGAGTAAAGGGGGAGCCTCCAAGGTAAAACGAAAGGTATCATTTATTGAGCCTACCTATTTAAATAATGGTAAAAAGCATGCTAATTCAAATTTTTATCATTTTAATGCTATTTACCATAAAAATAGGGAGCATGAAAGCATCAAAGAAAAACATATGGCTCTGCATGCTAAGACTACCACACCTAGGGTTAGGAAGGTAGGTAAAAGGTTAGGCAATAACACTAAGGACCATAGTTATAAGCCTAGAAATAAAAATGCTCAAGGATTTAAAGAAAAATCAAAATCTAGGGATTTATGGGAAGAAAATCAAGTCTTGAGGTCAAGATTTGATAAAATGGAAAAGACCCTAAAAAGGATGGAAAGTATCCTAAAAGGGAAAAAAGAGCAAAACCTAGGTTTAGCACAACAAGAGTCATTCAACGACCATAGGGGTTTGGGATACAAATCTAAAAAGGATGTACCCTCTTACCATATGGTTCCATATAATTATGGAACCAACCCTAGGTCAAATGGTCAGGTCAAAAACACTCGAGAGGTTGTCCCTAGAAGTATTTTTGCAACACCAAACGTGACCAAGACTTCTAAGAAGTCTAGGAAAGTCACTAAGAAGGTCACAAGGGAAGCAATCCCTTGGGTTGACCTAGAAAATGTGACCAAGGCCCCTAAGAAGCCTAACAAGGTCACTAGGAAGGTATCTAGGGAGGTTATTCCTAGTGAGCACCTAGAGCATCCAAGGAGCACCAATAGGTGTTGGGTTCCTAGGAGCATTTTCTCTATCCCTTAGATGAGTTAGAGAGTGTCAACTCTAATTGAAAGGGTAGTTAACCCAATCATAATGAAGTTAGCACTCTAAGAGCATTTTCAAGGTTATTGTTAACTCTTGAAAATCATAAGGATTAATGGCTTACTCTTGGAAAGAGTAAGATGTGCCATATTTTGAGTATTTGGATATAATTTTAATTGACACAAGAAATCAAGTCTAAAGAAATGCCAAGTTGGGATGTTGGCATTTTATTGGGAAGTTAAAGGCAAATCTAAGCCTTATTTTATTTGATTACTCTTGGAAGAGTAAATTGTGCCAAAAGTTACGAAATATGCTTAATTTAAATTGGCAAAAATTAGGAAAAGCAAAAGAAATGTCAAAATTGGATTTTGGCATTTTTCTTGGGAAATAGTAGACAATCTAGGTTTTTTTTAAACTTTAAGTTAGCTAAGGGTTAAGGATACTTAGATAGATAATCTAGGTATTTCATTTATGCTAATTTACCATGCTTTGTTTTGTCCATCATATGTCATGACATCATATTTATTTTTGCATTCACGTTTTATTATGAAAAACACAAAAATATCATGTCATGCCACACATACATCATGTAGTCATAGGAAATTTTCTTTTGAAAATTATTTATCTTTGATGTATGCCATAACACATCATATATTGTTTTTAATTCCTTACAATTAAGGACAAATGACATTTATTAACAAGTAACATCCTTGGTGGATGTGCATAACCTCAAAATGCCTAGATAGATATGCATGATCCTTAGATTAGGGCAAAACCAAAGTTTACATCTCACTAAGAACTATAAGGTGGCTTGTATGTGACTTTGAACACATTAAATACAAGTGAGGTGTTATGATGATGAACAAAACTCAAAATGTTGATTTAGTGCATTCCATTGAGTTTTAGGTTCATCAAAACACATAGTTATGTGTTTTCCAATCATTGGGAAATCTAATGTACAAGTCATGTGCATTGAGCCCAAAGAACATGGTTGGAAATTGGTTTTGAAAATGATTTTAAAACGCTTTTGGAAAACTTTGGTGAAGACTATCTTTTGATAGTAATCATCATTGAAAAGTTAGACACAAACTAGAAGAAAATACTAAAGTTTTTACAAGTTTTCAAGTTTGTGTTAATCTTGGAAAATATAAAGTATTTTCATAGAAAACTATTTTTCCTTGATAATATATACCCTAAATAATGTCTACATGAATTTTCATAATTTTTAAAATTTCATAGAATTTTCTAGGGGTTTCTGAAGTTGACTGAAATAGAATTTCAGCAACTTCAG